>NC_137456.1:161853536-162282785 GCF_964235325.1 Thermobia domestica
ATATATATATATATATATATATATATATATATATATATATATATATATATATATATATATATATGTATATGTATATATGTATGGGTCAACTAACCTTGGCGAAAGGAAACGATCGGCAACGGAATTGATCCGCTCCGAACAGCCGCTTCCTGTGTAACCGGTAGTTAGATGGGCATGCTAGTGAAAGTTAAATATAAACAATTATCTTTTAATTAATCACTACCTTAATATATGTTATAGAGCGAGTCGGATAATTAATTAGTTATTTTAATTACGAAAAATATTGTTTCTAAAAAGATGTTATTTTTTATAATCTATTGGACCAAATTTTGTTTCCAGTGATATAAAATAATCACTTTGTTCACCAGGTCACTATTATAAGATGGTTGTACACAGTGACAAATAGAAAAATTAAGACCAAGCTTAAATTTGCATTAATGTCAGTGGCTAAATAATATTATTACTGTAAGTTAATTAGACACTTCGTCCTGTGCTTCTGTTTCACACAGAGTAAAAGGTGCAAGAAGAAATTAGATTATTTAATGTCAATTGGAGTGGATAGAAACGAAATCAAGATATTCTATGTGATCGTCGTCTTTACCCCTCGTAAGCAAAGTGAAAGGAGCTGGGCAGGAGAATAGAGATATCATTTAGTATACGGTCTTCTTGTTTCACCAAACGCTGTGCATTGCCGTGAAATCTCGGATGATAACATCTCATATATTGATTTTTGCATAGTAAGAAACAACCACCTAACTTAAATTTTAATTAAAGCGTTGGTTTGAAGATGTTTCATGGGAATTGTGGGAATAATGATGAAATTATTCATGTTGGTATGTACAAGTTTATCTCAGTACTAAAAGAACTTACTGAACGACCATGTTCAGCAAACTATCTACCTTTACCACTATGTAGTATTAAAGCAAATATAGGTGTATATCCTTCACCTCTTTAAACAGTTAGATAACTTCAAGTCAGTGTGGCAAAATATATTTCCTGCGAGCGTAAGAGTGTATAAACCATATTGTTAGGGAGGACTAAATCCATTATGATGAGACATCTCAGAAACAAAATTAATTTGAAATTATGTATTGTTCAATGAAATTTATGTAAGATCCAAAACATTAAAGGGGACACTTGTTGCCTTTAACTGTTATAGAAAATTTAAGTACTAAATTTTGTTATTCTTAAATAATAAACACAGCTCTCATATTATGTTCCCGCTTTTAGGACTCATACACGTAGAATTGACAAAATTTTCAGGGAGAAAACGGAAGATTTTACGAATTAGGAAAGAGGGGGGAAGTTATGTGGTATTCACGATTTACATTGTACTGTATATGGTTTCACACAGTATAACAAAGAACAATTTTTAGTTGAAGCAATTTGATTTAAAATCATTGTAACACATAAAACGCGAAAAATTTATATTACATGTGATTCATTTCCCCGTTAAGCTGTAGGTTCTTTTCTCACGTAGCTCGATACTGAAAGAGACGCTGAACTCAAATTCAAATAACCAAGGCTATATTACACAAACCTTTGTAACGTTTTAATTATATTTGAACGAAGACTTTACATCTTTTGAGAGTTCCACACCCATTTCTATAATTGAAAAAAGTCACTGCAGGACATATCGAAAATCACAGCCATTTCGAATTCCGTTTCATTTAGTTCACAATGGCTTCCGTTCCTGACATCAGCATATCACGATCGAAAGGCATTGACAGACGAAAGCTAACATACTAAAACAAAGTTATTGTAAATATAAAGTTGGAATTCCAGTTAGATGAAATATAAAAACTCAACCTGTTATTTTCTTTCTAAATACTAACAAAGAACGGACATGAACGTATCAACCGGACATCCGAATCAAACCAACTCCATTCGAGATAAAGGTAACAAAGATATGTTCATGCACAAAACATTAGGTGCCATGGAGAACGGAGTCCCTGGGCTCCATTAACCATGTTAGTATAAAGAAAATCGTAGACTCGCAGTGAAATAGCTATTGCATCAACACTGTTCATTGGATAGTCATGGTTTATAGTTCATTCTCTTCAGCATGAAACAAGCTTTCTAGAGGTGCTGTGTATTAGGGCCCATAAGATACTTGAGCAGGGAAAATTGGGAGAATATGGAGAAAATTCCCTCCAGAAATCCCTTCCATCAACTTTGGACTATCAGAGAAGTGGCTCCGGGTAAAAGCACACAATACAAATGTATCGAAAAATACTATAGGGGATAAGAAATGTGTGTATCAAGTTTTGTATTGATGGAGTAGATATGAGGGAAAACTTGTATACCAATACACGCTATTCCCTCATACCTATTCTGTCTGTCTATTATTTTTTAAATTAACTTAAAAAAGTATTTTAAAATGTCCAGGAATATAATTTTTTTATTTATTTATTTAAAAACTAATTAAATAGTTTTACGGGAAAATAAAAATATATAACGTAAATCGTAAGAAAAACCTAAATTTACAAGATCTGTTAACACTTCATGAACGTCACTGAAAGCATTGCTTTACCCAATTATATTTTTAATATACGTCTGATTCTACATTTTCACAATTCTATTTCGACATATGTTACGACAATAATGAACGCATTTTATAAACTTTGTCTTTATATATATATATATATATATATATATATATATATATATATATATATATATATATATATATATATATATATATATATTGAATCAGACGAAGTTTTAATTCACCATTCTTCTCCCAATCTTGGAAACTAAAATTTAACAAAAATAAAATGTACATTGATAAGTACACATCAGTGATTGATCTTTTGGCCACTTCAGTCACCGGAACGTTCAGATCTACAGCTATCAGATCTCTCTAACTCCCTACTGTCTACGCATTGCTGTATTCTCCGGTGAAAACTTGTTCAATTGGGGATCGGTATCTAGGGTTTTGTTAATACCATTATTATTATTCATTATCCTTTTGTCATTCCATTGAAACTTCAGAAGTTTCTGAAGAAAAATCTCACCTTATGCTTGTGATACTACTGTACTATCTCATTTCACCATTACTTGAAAAATGTAATTTGTAAGTCTTTTATTGAAGAACGTTTGATAAATTAGGATTTGTGGAAGCATTTATCTCAACTCAAAAAGTAGAATTTTAATTTACCAATTGAGGCGAACTTTGTTGTGAAGTTCCTGGTTTTGCTTCATCCCTTCCCCATAAAACCTTGAATGTAGGTTCATATGAAACCTTAGTGTCTTATTATGTAACGGTGCAAATACAGGTTTCTTACTATTAATGCGATTATTCTTTTTGGCTTGAAGCAGTGATGGAGGATAACGTTTCATAGTTTTGGAGTGTGATAGATCATCAAAGTTATGTTTCTCCGGAGTAAACAAACATTGAGGGAACAATGCCCTTCCTACAGCACTATCAAAACCTTGATTCCTCGTTTGAAGACTAGATATATCACCGTGGAAGGTGAGCCTCGTTGTGGGCATCTTCCAACCTCAACCGACTCGGCAACGTGTGATGCATACTCTATTCCTAAGGACAGATAAATATCAGCCAAAAAGCAGTTCATATACTGAATATCTCATATTTCATTCATTTCTACAAATATACTGAGTATGTCCTACCTTTCAGCAAGATGAGTCCCGAAATGTCTCAACAAGGACCAGAAGAAAAAACGAGTTGAAACATTTGAGGCAGTTTGACCCGTTTTGAGGCTATTACTCCAAATTTTTTTGCCCGATTAGTGACAGAGGATGAAACCTAGGTGCAGATCAATAATTCTGAGACTAATGATCAGTCAATGGAGTGGCGCCACTCCTGGTCTCCGCAGCCAAAAGCATTCCTTATCCAGAAAACAGCAAAGAAGATAATGACTTCAATTTTCTGAAGAAAAAAAAAAAGATATTCTGTAAGTGGTTTACCTACATCGGAACTCTAGTATCACCGGCGAGTATCATGCTAATCTATTGAACTAGCTCCACGAGGAAACACTTCTAAAAAGTTGTACAAGTGGAATCTCATTTTGCACGACAATTGTTTAGATCACACGTCCCACATTGCGGTTGCCAAATTAAACAACTTGGGATTTCAATGTTCGTGCTTTTACTTCGGGTTCTCCCGTTTCCTCCTACTTTATTCATTCCACCATTTCATTCACCTTTGTTCATCACCATATTCTTTAGCCTAGCCGACATAAATGTGAAATGTAAAACTAAAATATTTCATTTTATTTTTCATTTTGAATTGTCATAAAATATTATAATATAATCTTACTATTATTATATAATATTCTTCTTTATTATTGATATACACTATACTTACGAGAATTGAAGAATTTATAAATTAGTTGTATATGAGAACACTTCCTGTGCTTTTCTTTACAGTCATGCATAAATATAATAAATGAAGTAATTTTATTAAAAACAAAATTATTTTTTGTTGATTTTAATTTGTTAATTTTTTAAAGAAAACATTTTAATTTTTTTATTTTGAAGAAAACGTTTCTTAATATTTTTAATTTTTCTTCTTTTTAGTCATAATTAAATATATTTTCTAACGTTGTAAAATTTTATTTGTTTTCTTTCCTACATGCTTGCCGAGGCTTGGTGTCTTTCGACACTATAGCCATCCTGAGGAAAAGATTTGGAGGCCTCACCAATTCTTTTATAGTCAGTCGCTTTCATTAATCAAACGTCCATCTTTGCATAAGTGGCATATCCATAAGATATAAAATTAAAGATGGTGTTTCCTTTGCATTTAAAGTCAGAACACAAAATCTTCACAAAACGTTTAATACGTTTAATACATACAAATTCTTAAAGATATTCAAACATGCTGGGTTTAAATTTAGTACTGTTTAAAGTTTGATATTAAAATTTCCATCGTAATCCAAAATGTAACACATGAAAGTATACTAGAGGAAAAGAAAGATGATCGACACGAATATGCATGATATGACAGCAGTACTATGGTTTTTACCCTTGTTGACATATCAATGGAATTGCATAAGTTGTACTGACTGTAAACTTACAGATACATTTTATTTAAAAATTCTATTTTTGCAACATTTCAGTTCCATAACAGTACTTTCTTCACCCTATCTTCTTTCTCTATTTGTGCGCAACACACACACAAATAAGGAGCGTATTTCCAAAACATGTTAAATTCAAAAATGTCCGATTTTGAATTGAATATGAAGAGTATACTATGGAACCTCTTACGTTAAATTTTGCGATTATTTTCTGTGGTAAATTATGTTTGAAATATCACTTGCGATAGTATTTCAATGTAAAATGATTTAGTTTTTTTCGCCCTTTCTGAAGAATTCTACCAAACAGATTTAGTATGTTTTGTCAACACTCCTCAAATGTTATGATATTTAAATACAGTATTTACCACATTTTAGTTACATTTCTGAAAAATTATATCATGCAGATTACTATATGCACACATTTTTTCGTATTATCAATTTCTATAATTCATTACATTTTATTCACAATTTTAATTTTACAGTTAAATAAGGATTACCACTTACTGTATGTTTATAAAATCACAATATTGCGGTGTTTTTAGTTATAGGAAACTGCACAATTACAAGTTGTGAGTCACTAAAATTAATAAACAATCAATAATGAGCCTTGTCGATTGTGAAGAAGACTTATATTGCTGGTCACTCCATCGAGAAAAGTCGGTAACATCTCATAAGTGAAAGAACAACATACACAACTCAGCTCAATATATTTACTTTCTCAAGAATCTCGACTTCGCTAATTGCATTTGTATTATTCATAGATTTCAAATAAGATTTTATGTGATAGAAAAAATCTGAAAATAGGTCTGAATCCAACACATTAATAAACGTAAAATTGAGCTAAAGTTACAAAAAAAAAAAGTACACTTTGGTAGTCCTGTGTAACGAGTCAATATTTATGAAACAGAAAGAAACGGAATTACTCTGAGAAAGTCTTTATATTGCACGTTGCTCGCCTAGGACAAACTCCATATGATAACGTGAACTCGAAATCGGGACGGAATTGCAAATCCAAACATAGTTGGTTCCACTCGTACTTTTAGAGTCAAACGTAGTTGGGTACAATGTTTAACATCGACTGGTAATTTAGTTTTCTAAGTTTTACCAGCTGGGAAACTGTTAGGTGGAGATTTTATCGTGGCTGAAATAGAGGGATTGGCTGCTCTTGGTCAAGAGAATTACAGAGAGAGGGGTTTGTGGAGAGAGACGGAGACAGAGATCGTTAGTGTGTGGTATTTGCAGTAAAGGCCGTGGGATTTTCTCAGCTTTAAAACAGCAAGAGCATGCATGGGCTAGTGAAAAAGGATACATAAAAATACTTCCCTTGAAACAATGAACGTTACGTTCTTACATTATGTTATGTACTTGGCCAAGTGATATTTGAAAAAAGTTCTAATAATTTTCAATGCGCGAGTAAGACAGTAATCAAAATTTGCTAAAATCAAACCAAAAATAAAAAGAAGAATGAATTAACCGAAAGTCTTTTCGTCAAGAAAAGAGAAGATATAAATTTTACGTCCATATACGTATATTCCACTGAGATAATATAAAGAACTAGCGATGCCTTTTCCTATGTCGCAGTGTTGATTCGAGCGTTCTCTCGATTGTAGCGGTCGCTTTCCCAAGATAACGTATTCCGCAAGTTTTATCAGCTGGTTTATGTATGCTACAATCCTTTACGTTATCCGCTCTACGCTTTACGACACTAAATCGGAAATTATTATTGTCAAAGGTAACTCGTAGCGCCTGTGATTTTTAACTAACAAATTCCACCAAAACAAAAATAATTATATACGGTACTAAATAACTAAATATAAATTTTCAATTTTGGTAAAACCGTCTGCTAAAGTGAACTTGAACTGATTTACAAATATTGATTTTTGTACAGAATATCGATAAATAACGTGCGGCTTGAATGATAGATAGGCTTATTGTTACGTTTAACAGTGAGGATTATTTTATGCAGTAATTATCATCATTAGCAATTTTTAACGTAGGCAAAGTACGCCTACTCCCTCCACATGGGGAGCTCATGTGGTTCGGATTCCACGTTAATCAGTAGGTCCACGTCTCACATAGCCTCGCTGCTTAAAGGGACGCTAAACTGAAATTCAACTCAACTCAACTCCCTCCACAACCAAACAGTTGCCAAGGTATCACAGAACACTTGTACAGTCAGGAACATTAATGAATGGAGGCTGAAGCTATTACAATACTAAACAATACTTAAGAGAATTGATAGAAGATATAATTCGAATGGGAAAAGCAACTTATGTAAAGTAGTATTTTGTGGTCTTGGAGAAAGCCTTTGATAATGTAGAATGGAACAAAATGTTAATATTTGAGAAAAAATTAGAAATAAACTATAAGGAGAATATAATATATATATATATATATATATATATATATATATATATATATATATATATATATATATATATATAAAACATAAGGTAAGATCCAGTAGAAAGGAAAATAGTAAAAAGCAACAATTCAGAAGAAGGCCAAGCAAGTTGGTCATTGTAGCTAATTTTATTTAATCTGTACATTGAAGAAGAAAAAAATACCTGAAGGATACTCACAGCGTATGAGATAACTGTAAAGACAGAAAGTACACACGGTAAAACTGGGGTCTATTCTATAACATCTTAATTTCTATTTCGTTATTGAGAAAGTATACAATGTGAAGATTCGCTGAAGTTGGAGGTGTGAAATTCAGTTTATAACTAAAAATAAGAGAATACGTATTTCAGCAGTTTTAAAAATTCCGCTTTTAAGGGAGAAAATGGGATATTTTTAAAACCAAACCACTTGGTGGAGCGGCCCATTTATGAAGCTAAGCCTCTTCCAACGCCATCTGCTAGCGAGCGGCTGAACTACGTCCAACCTAGTAGCGAGCATGTGGTCAGAGCGCTGCGAACCCCTGTTTCTAACTGATGTATCAGGAGCTTTTTGGACCTAGTGGCCGTCACATATTGTTTTCACGTGGCTCCCTAGTTTTCCTCACGACGCTAAAAATTGGGAAGCAACGGCCGGGTATCAAACCCGGGACGACACGGACATGACTGCAACGCTGTAATCACTAGACTACGATGTTCCCATGGGATATTTCTATAATATTGAAATTTTCTTTTATTTATTCATAATATGCTATATTTGTGGATTTGATTAAATTAGACACTATAAAATTTAGTATATAAACTCTTAAATCTAAATAATGCGACACGAGTTTCAGTATTTTGAAAGATTATACTGATTAGGACGGGGGAAAGTGATTAGTAGTATACTATTCAAATTTCTCTTTCCTTAATTTGTACTGTCCATTGTAAGGGTTTGCTTAATTTGTAACTGTGAAAATCGGCATATGAACTCTCACATAAAAATAATACATACTTCAGAGTCTGCGAAAATTTCGCTTCTAAAGAAGGTAAAGGCGACAATTTATATGATATTAAGATTTATTATTAATATTTATCCAGAAAATGCTTAATTTACGGATTCGCATAAGTTGAAGATTTGAAATTCGTTAAATAAACTCTTAATTTAAAATGAAGCAAACATGGTTCCGGAGGGGGAAGAGGGGCCAATATGAACGATTTGTATGAAAGAGTAAAAGTGGTTTACTGAAAATTCAGACTAATAAATATATCCAGAGACATGAGATTTCAACAGATTTTTTTTTTTTTTTTTGGTTGCGAAAACAATGACTACGAAAGAATTTTTTTTTTAATGCATATACTAACGGAGGTAACAAGGATTCAAATGTTTTGTTTAGAGTATAGTATTAGGTAAATCTCTGAAATTAGGGAGAGAAATTTGGCATATAAAGTCGTCATTAAAAATAAACGAACACGCGATGTTGTCTGTTGTTAGTGATCGTATCACAGGAACTTTTTGAATTTCGAGTTAAGTTTCAATCACAAGTTTGATTAAATGAAGTGTCCTAAAGGAGTATGGAGTTAAAAATTAAGCTCACGAGCCCCTCAAGTTAGGAAGATGAAAATCTTTCTATATAAGGTCCTCATTAGAAATAAGCGGATACGTTACCCAGTATTTTCCAAAAATTTCAGTTTTAAGGGGGAGGTGTAATTTCAATATTTTCTCGCCACACTGGAATAAACGTTGTCTGTTGTTTGTGATTAAGTCACGGGAAACGGTTTACCTATTTGAAATGAATTTTGGATGGTATTTTTTTCCTACCTCAAGGTTTTTATAATGTAACATTGATTAATGGGCTTATACTAAGGAGGAGAGTTCAAAATTTGTGCCAAAAATATAGTATCTTGAGGGTATCTTAAGGTATCCTTAGGGGCGAAGGGGTTAAATATTTGCCATAAACCTATTCTCCCTGTACGAAGAACGAGAATTTCACATAATAATAATAATAATAATGTAATAATAATAATAATAATAATAATAATAATAATAATAATAATAATAATAATAATAATAATAATAGGGGGTCTAATATCAATAGTAAAATTACTTCTCTCAGTGGTACGTACAAAATATTTTATTGACTGAACACTAAGTTCCAGTATTTATGTATATCTGTAATACCCTCTGTTTCTGAAGCATTTCTTAATTAAAAATAGGAAACACGCTTTCTTGCGAGGAAGAGATAATTTTCAGGTAATTTGCATCTGTCAAATTTTCATTATATTCTCTAATCACAAGATTCAGGATAAATCTTTTATAAAATTTACAGGGTGGCTCAAAAGTATGTGTACGGTCCTGTACTGATCAGCTCACTGTATTTTATATAATTTCTTATTGTTATCAAACAATTAGACCTAGTGTCTTTATCTTTTGTTCTTAACGTCTTTTTACTTATAACTTAAGCCCGAAATAAAATGAAATGAAATCTTTAAGTTTTATGTCCAACAGTTATGCCGGTTAGGCTAAAGGAGACGATGATGATGAGTGGGAGGAAACGGGAGAACCCCGAGAAAACCCCACAAGCACAGTGTTTGTCCACCACAAAGTCCACACGACGCGAACTGGGATCGGACCAGGGACTCGAAACCGGAGGTGAACGCTCTATCTCTTTAAACCAGGAACAGTCGAAGCAAAATCCATAAACTAGAATGTTATACTTGATTAATACAGGGATGTATACCTACTTTCGAGCCACCCTGAATTTCCCTTTATTATCTCAGTAAGGAAAAGAAGGCAAGTTCTCAAATATTTAAAAAAAATAAATATAAAAAAATTGCCGGAACTCCCTTCAAAACTTAAATTTAAATTGTAAATTTTAGAACAGTTTACATTTTTACAGAAAGTATAGCAGAAAACCTTTCTTACGGACTTTTGCAGGTTTCAAATACGTACATATACACTATATATATATACGTATGTGACGTACATTCTGAGTAATCTTCTTGAGCAGTTTCATAAACTTTATGGTATGATTTTGGTTGAAAATCGTTGCAAGCTATTTGATTACAAGGAGACATCTCTTAGAAATTATGTACAACGTCTGTATGTTCTTGTTCAAAGTTCTCCGTAGTTAATAACCTTAAAGTTGTTGGGAAAGTATAAGAGCCTGGGAAACTGAAGTAAGTTTGCATCGTTGAACATGTCGGAATCATATAGAAATTTGAAGTAAAAGAAAGACGAATAAATGTAACACGTTATATTCTTCTTCCGATTTACATGTTATCCTTCTTTTCAATTTTGCAGGAGCAGTTTCGTAGTGGCATCTGTGGCTTGGGATTAAATTTTTTGCAACGTAACGTGAAGATATCAGCTTGAGTTATGAGCCGTTTGGGATTAAATTAAACTATCGTTGGGACTGGTAAGTATCTTTTTTAAATCAATATTTCATACGCGTGTACATAATTGCAAGAAATTGTTTTTAAGGGATTTAGGCAGGAAATTCCGTTTCTGTAGCTAACTAAGCGGAAAAAAATAGAAAAATGTCCTAGTCTTGTACAGTCAGCGACAAAAGTTCTTTCAGTTTGGTAAATTTTATTTTGGGAATAACGGTGACATGATTGGAACGTACAGAAAATTACATCCTTTTTAATTTACGGAAAACTGTACTCAAATTGTCCTTCCATTCTGAAGTTATTTATGAAACTAATTTCATAAAATGGAAAGAACTTTTGTCGCTGACTGTACAGCTCACAGATGAGAAGAACCCTAGCAGAAGTAATGTGACGTAGGTATGGGATCGCCCACTTTTCGCACGGGGGTTTCAAATGACACCACGGAATAGCACACATATAACTTTGCCCGGAGTGGCAGACGACATCTAAGTATAGACCACACCTCAAAAACCGAAAATGGACTTGACCGTGTCATTGACCTTTCCCTGCTACCCCTGTTTTAGGGTTCTTCTCGTCATCTGTGAGCTGTACATTATGAGCTATTAACAACATGTTTAAATTCTGTGTTTGTTACTTGTTGATTGAGTCACAACCAATAAGACAGCTTTTGAGAATTGTTTTATAGCGAAAGTTTAGTAGTACAATTATTTTAGAGCGGAGATTTTTCTGCTTTAAACGAGGAGAACAGACAAAGTTTATAGCATATCATTTGAATTCAATATTCACGTGTATCTATGGTGAAACAGTTAAAAATGAAGTTATTTCTCTTTATGGAAACTATTTAAAGATATGATTAATTTTCAGAAGATATTTAGCAACATTAGAGATGTATTCATTACAGCAGAGAAAACAGATAGCAGTGCCACGCCAACATCACGTGAAGAAGTTTGGTTCGTATAGCGTGCTGTTTACTTGATATTGAAATCGGAAGTAGTAGTAAATTTATACCACTTTCGGTTTTAATTTAGATTAGAGTGGAGATGAAATATATCCTTGGAACATTTAATTCTTTGCGGAAAACCGCTTCTCCCCTTTTCTTACCATTTTTCTTCTATAATGATCAACGTTAAAACCGGAAGTGGTTGATTTCTGCGAATTCCGGTTTGAATAGGTGTTAAGAGTGAAGGCAGTACCTATTCCCAGAATTCCTGAGAAAATATTAGATGAGAACAATGTATCACAACTTCCATTTAAGAAAATGATAATGAATGCAAAATGGTGGATTTCAAAATGGCAGTTGTTAACATCACTGTCTTAAAAGTTTTCCCTCCACCTATACTACTAATTCATGATATTACTTATGCAATTCTTTGGTTTGGGTATTTTCACATTTTTGGTCCACTCTGTGCTATGTAAACAGCTTATTTCTCAAATAAACAGCTAATTTCTATCTACTTTCATAGGACTACCGCTATTCTAGTTTTCATCTGCTGACAATTTGAATTAGAACTATGAAGACAATCTGGGCACGTTCTGATATTGATTCATTTATCTGTATTAATCAGCGTACTCATATTCAACTTACACAAAAAATAACTAAAAATAAAAAATAAACTATGATCTCCTCACACAGTTAATGACTTATTCTGTGAACAACATAAGACCTTGTTTCTTTTATTTCTATATCCATGGGTTTTTTTAGGGATACTCCCATTTCTTCCCACATTCTCATTCCATTAATTCTTCCATTATCATTTATTTGCCTTAATCATCTGTCTCACTTTAGCCTAAAGGACATATTCGTGGGACACAACACTGACGATTTAATTTTTTTTTTTAATCTCTAATTTCTTTATATCACGCACTTTTCTTCCTATTATCAACTTGCGTCGGTCGCTCCTCACCTCTAAGGCAGAAAACATAGGCTTAAGTTCTTAAAATTTTCATTTCATTTTAAATGAAGTATTTCTATTGTGGGTGATTAGAGCATGTAGTATAAAATAAATATGGCGAATAGAATTACTCTTTTTAAGACTATTATATGTTTATATGCTCTATTATACTCTGCTCTTCGCAAAAAATGCAATTGCATTCTTTTATCTAATTTTTGTTTTCAATTAGCATATTTTTTATTAGTTAGAATATTACTATAATTAGTTCTAAACTAATTTCTTGTTATTTTTGCTGTTATTTATAAAATAATAAAATATAAATTTCTAAAGCGGCTTGCTTGAACTTTTAATTATAACGTGTTTCTGCATTTTATATTATCTAGCTCTTATGAATTAAGATAATTTTCTGGTCGTTATTTATTACAGTTTATAACAGTCTCTGAAATTATAGTTTGTGTTCTTAACACATCAAACGTTAATACTTCAGTAAAATTCATACTCGTTTTCGAATACCACGATGAAAGCTTCAATGCAACGAAGTTCCTTTCAAGTTAGTTATCTTTATATTAAACTAGCTGAAATACCCATTCTTCGCATGGGGACTGTATTTGGAAGTCAACACCTGTGGGAGTATCACCATTCATCTCAGTTACTGCGAAAACTATGGATTTGACACTAATATCAGTAATTTTGTTATTATTTTTACATTTATTTTTATGTTATTTTATGTATCACTAATCTCCCTCGCAGGTGACCCCGGGCCCGCATACAATGGTAGCTGAGTTTGAAAGTCATCGCTAATAAAAGTGTCACCATTGATCTCAGAGACAATGAAAACTATGGATTTGGCACTAATATCGTTCATTTTGTATTGTTTTTACATGTCTTGATATCTCCCCCCCCCCGGGTGACCATCGGCCCACAGCCGAATGGGGTGATTTTGGAAGTTAATGCGATCAGAGTTTCACCATTAATCTCAGAGACCACAGAAACTATGAATTTGACACTAACATCGGCCATTTTCTACTACTTTTACATGTTCCGGTAAACGCACGACCTTGAGACCCCCCTGGTTCGAATTTAAAGAAAAAAACTCTTCATCTTGGTCTGAGACCTGGACCAAGGTACCCGTGACCAAAATTTGGTAACTCTCGGTCCACTCGTCTGGTCCCCACGCCGCACACAGACAAACAAACAAACAAACTCTTTATTTTATTTATATTAGATAAATATAGATTACGAAAACTAAATCCTAAGAAAACAGGATTCCCAAAGCACAGATGATAATGAAAAGACAATCCAAGTGTTTAACTTTTCGTACGTAAAGTTACTAGTAACATTAATTTGAATTTTTCATTTAACCTATATTGATAGTAATTTATCAAAATTATTTTTAATTTAATTAGTTAATTAATTTGAATGTCGATCTCTAGTGTACGTATATGTATATGCTATAGTATAGCCTTTTTCGTTAACACTTCACTGGTCATGCTTATGATATAGTTTTAAAAAAGTGCTAAGAAATGTATTCGTTACGATAAGTACTTGACAATATTTTAAAGAATCGTGTGCATCTGATGACTTGATCAAGTGTTGAAAGATTTTACTGGATAAATTAGCAATTTTACTCAGATGATCGTGTATTTAAAATAACAAATATGCCCTTTGTGTAGGAATAATTCCCAACATATTCAAGCAGTATAATTACTATTACATTATGTACTAACAATTTAACTTAGTATATAATACCCGCAAGGGTATAATTGACGCGTTTCGCGAGAGTATGTGTGTATTCCTGTTCATCTATCGTCTGGCCATATGGAGGTAGTGATAACAGTTTATTAGATTACCCACGATATCTCGTGAATACATCTGCCTCTCAATTGTAACGCTCCATTATTTCTTGTTGAAAGAGGGAGAGGAGAAGGGTCACAGCACTCAATTCGTGTCTGTGAACTTTATATTTCTACAGAGAGATTCTCTTGCTAAAGATCTCTGTCGCTTGAGGCGTTCAATGGTACAGTGTGTTTGAAAACCGATTTTAACGGATTGTTGAATGTCTCTTGATTTTTAAATTTTAAAATTTTGCGACACATCCTATGAGATTGCGTGATGCACCAGTGTATTGCGGTGTTGGGAACGACTGTACTAATCTTCTTCAAAGCAAAACATGAGCTATTCATGATTGATGCTGAAGATAATCTGCTTTCACATCCAAGCACATTTGAATATGTTTTCGAAAGTCTGGAATACTTTTCTCAAAGTGTTGATATTATGGGACAAGTAAATACAGTGTGAGAAAAATCATGCCAGTTCTTTAAGGGTTAACAGTGTACCTATAACACATATTCTTTCAAAATGAGAGGAAGGATGCTAAGGAAATGCCATCCTAGGCCTAGCTCTTGAGATCTATTGGGAAATCTGGCTGCGAATATAATTGATGTTTTGTCAGTTTGTCACCTAGACGTGTTAGATTTTGATGTGATCGGATCGAAAACTGTCATCTTTAATTGATAGGAAACAAATACAATTTATGTCTCATACCTCGTTATCTATCTATATTTCAATTTAACGTCTCTCATTTATGCCTTTGAGGTTAAGGGAGACGATGATTAAGGCAAGTGAATGATGATGATAGAATTAGTGGAATGAGGAAGTCTGAGGAAACGGGAGTACCTCGATAAAACCCACGGACACGATGTTGTCCACCACAAACTTACTCGATCGGGGATCAAACCAGGAATATCACGCACCAGTTGTAAAAACTCGGCCTTTGATCTACCGTGCTTTCCACCTAGATATCTAAAGGCACTGAGAAATAACATAATAATAATAATAATAATAATAATAATAATAATAATAATAATAATAATAATAATATAGTTATTATTATTATTATTATTATTATGAATAGTAATAACAATATTTTGTTGTTTTGTTCTCAATACCAACCAGCGATATGTATAAAAACTGAAAGGATATCTACTTTATGTTCTCCTTACATAGTGTCTCCGAAATATTTTTAATTAATCAGAATAATCATGTTCTCTACTCTCCTCGGAATCGTGAAATCGTGAAACATTTTAAATCTTGACTGTATATACGAGAAGGAGTAGTGGCTTACTGATTGTGAGTCGGAAAGAAAACTATTTAAAAAAAAAAACGCGATTAACGAATTCTAAATATAAATATATTTATTAGCTCTAATTACCAATTATTTGCAAACAGTCCAATTGGTTAGGCACGCGTTAACGTTCTCGCATAACAGTCATGATAGAATTTTTGACAGTCACACCAGATGTGGTACATTCACTGCGTAGATCGTGATTAGCTTCCTTGAAACTCGTTCCTTACTAGATGTTATATTGTTAGGCCCTAATGTTTTCAGTTTTAAATGATTTCACAGATGTATCTAAAACAATGTTGTAAATAAATGAATAAAATTGATAACTTGATCAATTTTCGTCATGTTCAAAGTGCAATCCTCTCGATTTATTTATTTTTTGTAATAGTTCTACACTATGTGATTTTCAGGATAATGTGGGCGAGATTTTGTAGGTATTTGATCAACAGAGCTTATCTACGTAAGATAAAGGGCTAAACAATCAAATATTTTGTAAACATTTCCTCATTTTTGGCCCTATTCTGATTCTGAAAAACATGATTGATGAACAAAAATTGATTAGATATATTAGTTGGATTGGGGTCTAGAGTCTCTTCAATACTTAGGCCAGGATTTCTCAACCTGTTGTACGCGTACCACTGGTGGTACGTGAACTGCTGTTGGTAGTACGTACGATTTATGACGCTATTAATAATTAATATACTCTGGTGGTACTCAAGTGGAAAAGGTTGAGAACCCCTGACCTAGGCGATATGACACGTATACCTACAACTTGACGTGGGTTCTGAATCACATGACTTCTAGAAGGGAATCCAACTTGAGTCTCCCGGGCGTCAATTGGATACGTGTTTAAAATTATTTTTTAAAATAATGATGACGTTAATTATCGTATAATTTTATTAGGCCAAAACATTTTTTGGTTTTACCACGTTTATTGGAAATATACTGTAGTCTGTAATAATATGAAATACACTTATACAGTATTTTAGATATACCTCAAATACATTAAAACAGGGGTTCTCAACCTGTGGTGCACATACTACTGGTGGTACGTGAGCCGATTTGGTGGTACATACGGCTTATGATGCTATCAATAATGAATATGCTTTCGTGGTACTCCTGTGGGAAAGGTTGAGAAACCCTCATTAAAGTACTTTCTGTAGATAATGAATCCTTTTAAACATGTATCATGTCTCTATAGAAGCCACTGAATGTACTCTATAGAAGCCACTTTATACCACTGAATGTACTCTTCAAGAGATTTCCTAAATTTTGATTCGTCTAGGTGTTTTTTTTTTAAAAAAAAACTAGAGCTGTAATTATTAGTAATTATACACAAAGATGAAAGCTATATGTGCCCAAGTACAATAATATTACTTTTTTTTAAATATAATCTAATGTTTAAAAAAAAAATTCGTCTACATTAATTAGAACTTCGAAAAAAATAAATTGACTTGGAGAGTGGGTAAGTAATCACTTGGATCTCTTGGAGAGAAGCAATGAAATAGCCATTAACAGGAAATGAAATTTCTAAGAAAAGAGATCGGATAATTGAAGGGGGGAAAGTTATTTGATGTCTAAACAAACAGAAAAGAGAGAAAGATAAAATTAGAACTTATAAGTATCGAAGATATGAAGAATTATGTTTTGTATGTGTTCATAGGTGTGTTTGAGTGTACTTTATAACACTGAAGCCTTAATTTTCTGAATGTGTTGTCAGTTTGTATGCTATATGGGTGTGTTTCCCCTCTTATAATGGTATCTTTCGAAAATTGTTTATGACGAACAATCTATTACTTTCTTTATCGGAGAAGTCCTGGATGTCGTAAATAAACTTAATTTTACCTAAAAACGACTGAGACGAATGATATAAAACTGGGTTGATGACTTTAAAGAGTAATGTTAAAGGGAGGAGTATAGAAGAGAATTACTCCGAACGGTTTGGTACTTGACAATATTTCAGATCCCTTTTTATCTCTTTTACATTCTTCTTCTTTCCCTCAGGTCAGCAATCTTTCGATTGGTTACGCAGCTTTACACTTTTCCTACCCTAAAGAGCTTTGGTGTGTTAGAATACCGCACACGGTTCTTAGGGGCGAATCCTGGGCAATGATTCTCTGGCATATATAGTAGTCCTCACAGTGAGAAATCCGGGTACTGGCGCAAATCCCGGGGGAATGAGGGGGACATGTCCCCGCCAATCTTGGAACTGGGGGACTGTCCTCCCCAATAATCCGATTTGATGATTTGTGTCCGATTGTCTCAAAGGAAAGTAAGATGAAAATGATGTTCCCCCAGAATAAGCCTCCAATCTGCCCGCCTCCCAATGTTGAAGACAACTCTGCTCCCTGATCCTCTACAGAATTGTTTTTCAACTTCACAAATATTTTGAACATCGCTTAACAAAAAAAAAAAAAAAAAAAAAAAAAAAAAAGTCTTACTTGTCCTCCCCAATGCTGAAGAAAAAATTTGAAAAAATGAAAATGAAATCTTTGAGTTTTACGTCCCACGGTTATGCCGGTTAGGCTACAGGAGACGGTGATGATGAGTAATGAATGAAATGGTGGAATGAAGAAAGTGGAAGGAAACGGGAGAACCCCGAGAAAACACACGCACATGGTGTTTGTCCACCACAAAGTTCACTTGGCGGGGCTGGGATCGAACCCGAGACCCCAAGCGCCAGAGGTGAACGCTCTACCACTGAGCCACCGCGGCCCCAAGACAAATTTGCGCCGCTGAATCCGTGCTACAGAAAAAGTCGAGTCATGCCTGTGATAACGGCGAAAACCGGTAGAATAGCGATGAAAAAGTGCATTCTTAACTGGTCCTCAAGAGCAGGAAGTGTGTGTTTTTTTTAATATGAAAAGTTTTTCATTTAATTGGCAAGTACAGTAGCTCAGTTCTTGAACGTTGATCTTCCCATATAGCGCATAACTTCCGTTTGACATCCAAGGAATGTCAATCCCAGGACACCGGGATGTACACGGAACGTCATGGACATCGTATGGAAATGAAGAAGTTCGCTTATATCCTAGAAGTGAGATTTTCTGAGGACCATTTCTGAACTCTTTGCAGGATAATCAGAGGATGGCTCCTAGATCCAGGTGTTTTTCTCCTAATAGGACACATTCTATTGAAATATTATGAAAGTCCCGTTGATATTTCTATTATCCTTAAAGTTCCTACTGTGAAAGTGAAGTCTTAGGACAGGTATAGCGCCCACGAGACTCCAAAGGACGTCCTATTAACATGTTTTACTATGTGGGTCTAGCTAGTCCGGTAATAAATACTGTTACAAAGGTAAAAGTGAAAACCAGTAATATCGTAAAAGGTAATTAATTATGCATAAATGATGTAAAGTATACTTGGTCTCTGACAATAGTTTTCACCAATCATATTTCAAAATGTCGCCGTTGGTACACGCACAGCCTTGGTGGGCCACTCATGTATTGCAGAATGCACCTATTTCAGAGAAAATTTCATCGCTCCAACCAGCAAAGAGTGCTTCAACCTGTCAACTATGGGGTAAAATTCCTTACAGGCAATAACTTCAAGGTCTGCTCACAGTTTGTAGTCTGGGGTTTAAGGTCAGGTTTGCTAGAGGGAGAGTTATCAGTAGATATGAAGTCAGGCATATTGTGTTCCAATCATTCCTGTTTTTATTTTACCTTGTGGGCAGGAGCAGAATCGTTTTGGAAAGTCCTTTAAGGCGTTATGAACACAGTAGTGGTTAAGACCTCCACTATAAGCACTAACACAGTGTTTTAGCACATCTTAGCACTGATTTTTGTGCCTTTCTCACAAAAATGAGATGGGTAGTACCAACGTAGCTCTTGTAACTTTGTTAATAACAGGGAAGCTACAACATGATTATTTTACTTATTTTTCAGTGAATTTGAATAGAAATTAATTTGATTTCCGAACTCCCAACTATTCGCCCAATGATTTCCAGGCTTCACGGACTACAGTATGTAAGCATTGTTTTATGCTTATGTACCCGAATAAATTAAATACCTGTAAAATGAAATATTACTTTTTAATGACTATATTTATGAGCTATCATCATAATAAATTCAACTATTGGTACATCTAATCTGTACAATATAACATTACAAGTTTCTGGATTATCTACATAGTAAAGCATTGTATTGTGATAATAGCTACAAACAGACGATACTTTTAACATGCACGTATGTAGAAAACTTTTTGATATTTCTGTTTTTCATTCTTTTGTACATTTGCCTTGTTTTTTCTTAACAAATGCAACTTCCTGACTTACTTTTCTTTTTTATCATTTTTTCCTTTTCCTTTTTATATACAGTTTCTCTTTTAGTTCAACGTTCATCATCAGCTTTTCTGCCTCTGCTTTTCTTCGTGATTTCTTTTTCTTTTAGCCTGAATTGAATCAGATGTGTAGAGAGTGTGCTCTTTAGTCTTCTTTAGGCTATGCGTGAACTTTCTGGAGTCCAAAGAGCGCCAGGATCTACGTGTGGGTGGTAGGGTGGATAGAACAAGAAGTAGGGGCCAGCCTCATAGGATGTTGTTGTTGTTGATTCTGCCCCGGGGAACGAGCGAGAGAGTAAGCCATGACCCGTATCTACAATTGATGAGCGCAACAACAGTGTGTAAGGGGAAGGCCGAAGAAAAACGAAACCTTTTACGGAAGAATATTCTTTTTTCTCTCTCTCTATCACGACTAAGGGAAAACGGAAAAGAAGGAATTTTATTCTTTTTTGAAGGGATGGTAGATTCAGGGAAGAAGATTCTGTAATGAAGCAATATTCTATATCTATCTATTTCTAAAATTTCTCAATGTTCTCAGTTTCTCCATTTTCTTAATTCTTTCAATACCTGGATCAACCAACCAATCACTTTACAAAGAAAAAAAGATGCATTTTTGTATTATTGTTTATATTTCACTTTTAAGTGTTACAAATAGGCTCATTAGGTTGAAGGAACCGATGACAAATGAATGATGATAATGCTACAAGAGTTGAATGAACAAGCACAGAATGCCCTCAGTTGAATTCGAAGCCGCGATAGACAGGTTTTGTGATCAACACCTCAATAGCTTAGGCCACTCTACTCGCATTAGTTAAGCATGTGTATTTAGCCTATGGACTCCGAAAGTTCAATGCCACATTCACAGGTTTCTTTCCACAGCCAACTGGATCCAGTTTCTACTTATATTCGTATTTCTGCGAGATCCATCTTAATATTGTACTCTCATCTGCGCCTACGTCTTTCTAACAGTAATTTTCCATTTGGGTTTTCGAGGTAACATTTTGAAAGCGTTCGTACTTTCTTCTATTCTGAGTATATGACCTGTCCACCTGAGCTTCTTTGACTTAATAGCTCACATAATATTAACGGTATAAATAATGCATTTCCTCATTATGAAGTTTTCGCCATTCCCCATTCTTTTCCCTTGTGGGTCCAAATATTCGCCTCAATGTTTTATTTTCAAATACTTTCAGTCTGCGTTCTTTCCTCAAAGTGAGCGACCTTGTTTTGCAACCGTACAGCCCAATAAGCATAATTATTGTTTTATGTATTTTAAACTTATAATTCTCCTGCAGATTCACGAAGATGAAAGAGTTTGGACTGCATAGTAACACAAATTTTCTGATTTCAGTCGATATTTAACATCTTCGTGGGTACAGTTTTAGTCTATTAATGTTGATTGTAGATATTTCGAAGTGTCCAATTTGTCGAAAGTATTAGTTGATATTTTAACGTATCAATAACTTGTTGTATCGTTAGTGTCACTACGAATTTCCATGCATGTATTTAGTTTTGTCTGCATTTACTTTTAAACCCATGTTCGTACAGTGTTTAATAACTGAATTTCTGTCTATTGTTCTCATATCATTTCCTTTCAGATTAACATCGTAATCATAACCTTAATTTTCCCTATAGTATACTATATTCAAGAAGAAAACTTAATAATGTCAATAGTTATAATACAATAAGAAAAGTCCAGAGCAAGACTCTTTGTTGCATTCTTAAAAATCTTCAATACAGTAACCCACTGACATACGCTAAATTATGCGTTCTAGTCGAATTTGTAAATTGCTTAAGTATCACTTCGTAAAAAATTTCAATATTTATTATTCTTATATGTATGTATACATACACGTATGTACATTATTTGCACATTATTATTTTATAGGTGAATTATCATATAGCAATATTTGCTCGCATATAAACTAGCGGATATAAATAATGTATAGGATGTATCAAAAATCCGGGACATATGCTAACTCCATTGTGAGTAAAAATACGAAAACCTAGAAAGTTGTTTGAAATAAGTGGTTTTCAGTCTAACACGGTCATTGTTTTCCAATCTCATCAGCCGTTTTGGTCTTCCACTGGTAAGGCGCCCCATGTTGAATGAGAAAGCAACATAACCAATTCAGCAGGCTGTGAAGGTGAAGTAACGGCATGCAAAAATGGCAAGGGAAACATTGCTATGTGAGGTAATTTAAAAATTTAGAACACCTCGAATTCGTTTCCCAACAATACTGTATTTTTGGTATAGTGGGGGCTCAAATGCCCAAAAGCGGTAGGTAAATTAAACAACACATTTTCTCTCTTTTTTCCTCTTTAATGAAACATTTATTCTCATATATGAACAATAAATTGGACACAATACTCTATACAATTATTCTCATGATAATTCACGTTAATTTATTAGTATCTGTTTATGGAGTAGTAGTATGAAGAAGGAAGTAATATACTTCCGAAACTGTACCATTTCTAGTTAATTTATAATAAAGATTATAGACAGCCTTGTAAGAAAGTTGTATTTAGTTTGTGTACCTAAATAATATGAAACGCAAGGTGCCTCACTTTGGTGAAAGTTAATTATAGAGGGGTCGCAGCGGATCAGTGGTAGAGCGCTCACCTTTGGCGTGTGGCGTTCCTGATTCGTTTCCAGTTCCCGCCATGTGAGCTTCGTGGCGGACAAACATTTTGTCAATGGGTTATCTTGGTGCTCTTTCGTTTCCTCCTGCTTCCGTCATTCTACCATTATTCATATCATCGAAGTCTCCCTTAGCCTTGGCACATAATTATCGGACGTTAACCTCTAAAAAATAAGTGATACTAATTACAGCTAAGTTTACAGTTGTTCTTACAGTATCAGCAGAATAAAGAAGTAATAATGAAAATCACGGCCCTTACAAGATGCTCTTTCGCATGAAATACTGCTATTACAACTCATCTACGCGATATGTTTTGTAGTATTTACCAGGTCCACCTAAAAATGCTAAGCCTACAAATGGTTACACGGAGAAATCATGTGGATGAGTCATGATAACGACTATCAATTTTTGTAGTATCTTTAATCGGAGCGGAGTTGGGCAGTGGTCTCGAATTTTTAATACACGTATTACAAAGGTCGTATGTCGTTACATAGCAATGGATGTAAAATACGCAAAAGTAGCAAATATGTTTGTACGCATTAGTAATTGCAATTTTCGAGATTTGTTACGCAATTGAGAATTGAAGTAAGTAGGGGTTACCTGTAAGCGACTTTTAATAACTTTAATTGTGGTTAACTTTGAAGTTTGATTAAAATATTTTTTTAAAAGAAAAAGCGATATTAGTGGGCTTCAACAAAAGCGCGAAAAAGTAGAAAATAATACAAGTGCTAAAAGCAGAAAAAAAATAATAAACAGCTTAGAAGCACAAAATAATTTATTACTATTATTCATAAAAAATTTTGAAGTGTTTGCCAAGCCAAACAAATTAATGCCTAATTTAAATTTAGTTTGTATGGTAATTTTATTAGGTATTAATTTGTTTGGCTTGGGACAGACTTCAAAAAACTTGATTAGCACTCGTATAATTTTCTATCTTTAGCGTTTTTGTTGAGATTGGTTAATATTTTTAAACTTTTTTCCCTTGCCTTTTAGTGCGTTTTTGAAGTCGATATTTTTCTTATAAGTTTATTTAATCTTCTCGCTACCCTTTAGGAGTGGCGACCCTCAAGTTGAAAAACTTTTCTCAACTGTATCTCATTAATCATACTATGTACTGTCGTATTGGTAGTGACGTAGTGAAGAGCATTTCAGTGTCAGATTCATCTTCAATAAATTGCATGGTTCTCGTGCAGCATCGTTTTCTTTTCATGTTTACAAAGAAATTCACTTTCCTTTCTTTTCTCGAGAAATACGGATGTTTTTTTTACAAGCCATGCTTATTTGTTCAGTATAACGAGATCTATCCATTGCTATTCATTCTTCTCATTGGACAATCTTTCTTCTCTTAAGCCCTAATAATATTATAGAGTCTATTGAATGGAATTGAAGTATAATAATTCATTTAATCTACATATATAAAACTGAAAGTGACTATGTTTGTGACTTTATATCTCTTGAACCACCCGACCGATCTCGATCAATTTTCAACATGGATGAGGTTTTGACCTGGGATAGATTTTATCATTTCACTTTGACGGTCCAACTTAGGGGAGAGGGAGATTTTTAAAAATAATCGAAAATGACCAATATGAGAGTCGAATCCATAGTTTTTGGGGTCGCTGAGATGAGCAATGACACTTCTGATGCTGTTTAAATCCACATTCTGTCCCGCAACTAGGTGGTAAGGGAGGGGGATATTATATAAACATTATCGAATATGACCGACAATAGTGTCGAATCCACAGTTTTCGTGGTCGATGAGACGAATAGTGACACTTCCGATGCCGTTTAAATCCAAATTCAGCTCTTTATGTCCAAAATGAAACGTATTCTTCCCTTGCGAAGAATGGGTATTCTGCTAGTGAATAATAAAGCAGTGTTATTTTCAGAAAAAAAAGAATAACGAAAGATATACTATGTGAAGGAGAATTAAAAAAAAAAAAAACTTGTCCTTTCTTTGGAAAACTGTTTTCACATTTTCAGAATTTCACACCTTAGTAAATCTGACAAAACCAATTTCATATGTAATTCAATTTTCTCACTGAATGCCATTTATTATTACTGAAATTTTATTACTACCGTCGCCTCTCGTTTCTATTATCATTTTATTCTATCTATTCCGTTTTACTATAGAAATTCGTTAATAATGTGTCTTTCTTTTTAGCCACAACGCGTATACCGTATTTTATTCAGCCTATTAGTTTATCCGTTCTTTCATGTCTCGAACGGCATCAATAACTCTCTGTATCTCGTTCACTTGCTTTCTCCCTCTTTCCTCTCTATTTTCGTAATCAGGGAAAATTGTGGTGGTTCGATACCTTTCACATCAATCAATCACGCAATTTCAATCTTTTTTCTTTCTTATTTTAGCTTTGTCTGTTTTTAGTCTTTGATAGATGGTGGTACAAGTTTCGTTGTTCTGTTTTTGTTACATCAAAAACATTTCTCACCCTTCTAAACAAGACTAAGGTATATGATAAGTAAAATAAATTAAAACTCTGAAGACTAATAGTGCTTGTATAACAAAAGACGAGAGAGGATTTTTTTTTAAAGATTAGGGATGGAATTATCTCCTTATGTTTAACAATTTCAAACGGTAAGGATAATTTTTAAGCCTGAAAAAGACCACTCTCACGTTTCGTAAGGACAGTTTACAACGACTACTTTGTATATTTTATATATTTCCTTCGTAATCAGTGCAGCAGTGCTCGAGCATTTTTGTAGAAGAAAGAAAGAATGTAGGTAATATCTGTAGATTAGTAGATTATAGTATTTCTCTTTGTACGTTGCTATTGTAAATTATTCATTGCAGCTTTGGAAAATTCAGGATTGCTAATAGAACACCATCTGACCAAAGCAGTATATATATATATATATATCTGTGTTCCAGTTTCGGCTATGTAACATATCCTTCCTCAGACACATTATGAGAGAAATATCCAATTTTGACAGCTTATATACAATTTGAATGCAAGATATGCCTACTTTCTAAATTTCTAATTAGATGTAGTTACTTCCTCTCTTTGTGCACCTCTTCTGAAACTCCTTATTAGACGTTTGTCACTTACACTTTCTATTCAGTATTGTAGATCTGCCGTTCTCCATTGTACACCTGTTCTAATACCTCGTGTTGATCCTTTTAATTATTTCTTTCTATTTTGTCTATCATCTTTTCCCATAATTCATGTATTGCAAGTCCACTAGACCAATTCATCATCTTCTCCTTCCCATATTTCTTAATCCACTTTCTTATTACACTCCTTTTCTCACTTTCTAATCCTTTTCTTCCTTCCTAATCTATCTCATGTCCCGTTTCTTTAATGTGTTTATATATTGCGTTGTTCTCTCTTTTTAGTCTAGAATCGTCCTTATGTTGTTTTATCCTTCGTTCTAATCTTCCTGTTTCTCGTATGCACTTTATGTCGCACTCTTTACAATTAACCTGGTACACTACTCCTTTCTCTTCTTAGATTTAGGAGGAAAGCGGTAGCCATAGCAAAACAAAACGTAAATAGAAATTCAGGAAGAAATTCCGTTTCTCTAATGTGTTTATATATTGCGTTGTTTCCTCTTTTTAGACTGGCATCGTCCTTATGTTGTTTTATCCTTCGTTCTAATCTCATTCCTGTTTCCCCTATGAACTTCATATCGCACTCTTTACAATTAACCTGATATACTACTCCTTCCTCTTCTGATCTTATCCCCTTTTCTTTCTTCTTTTTTTCGCTCTCACTAAGTCTATTATCCTCTTTCCTCCTTTCTTGTAAGTTTTAATCCGTTCCTTCCTCAACAGTTTCTTCAGGATCTTCGTTTTCTCGCCTAAACTTTTAATACTAAATCATTTCTTTCCTTCTTTATCTGCTTCCTCCTCGTTTTCATTCTTCTAAATCTCTTCGGTATCCGTTTCAATTTAGTAACTGGCACAGTATTTCTATGTCTTCTTTCCTGCTCTCTTCGTCGCTATCTATAATTTCTATCCTCCTTTTTATGTTCTGTATAAAATTCTTCTAAGTACCCCTGTCTACGTCATTCCTTGTGTGGTAGTATATCCCGTACCACTTCGTCTCGAATTTTCCTCCTATTTTCATTATAGTCATGTACATAAAGTTGATTTTTCTTTCTTTTTCTATTTCCATTTCTAGCCTAATCCCTTTTTCTTCGTCCTCAATTGTTTTAACAAATTTCTCCAACTGGCTCTTAGTTCCTTTCCATATTCCAGGCAATCATCTACATATCTACAAAACATTATAAGATTTTATCTTCCTTCTTCTTTTACTTTCTTTTCCCACCTGTTCATTTCAATCTCTGCTAGTACCGGACTCAGTCTCGAACCTATGTTTACCCTCTCTTTTATCCTCACCAATTTTTCACAAATCATGAATAGGCTGTACTAACATATCAGCTTTAGGGCCTCCAACACTTTCTCCTTTCTCCATTTTCTTATAATCTTATTTTCCATTTCTTCTTCTGTTGTTTTTAACACGTACTCTGTCTTGATGGTCAGAAATATTGCCTTTACATCAACACTGAACAATATGATTCTTTCTCTTCTGTCTCCCACTTGTTCTAGGGCCCTTTTTACCTCCTCTATGTTTTTCACTGTGCTACTCTTCTGTCCTTCTCTTATCTCTTCTGCAATTAATAAAACAGGAAGAATACCGTGTATGAAAGGTTTTCCTAAAATACATAAAAAAGAATTTAAATTAAGACCGGTGATGGATTGTAGAAACGACATTTTCCAACCAATGGAAGAATAAAGCAGATTGCAGAAGAGATAAGAGAAGGACAGAAGAGTAGCAGAGTGAAAAACATAGAGGAGGTAAAAAGGGCCCTAGAACGAGTGGGAGACAGAAGAGAAAGAACCATATTGTTCAGTGTATTCACTGTATTCATATTGCACAGTAAAGGCAATATTTCTAACCATCAAGACAGAGTACGTGTTAAAAACAATAGAAGAAGAAATGGAAAATAAGATTATAAGAAAATGGAAAAAGGAGAAAGTGTTGGAGGCCCTAAAGCTGATATGTTAGTACAGCCTATACATGATTTGTTGGGGATCCTATGGTACAATTTGTACCATACGCATTTTTCATGGTACATTGCGTTATTTCTCTTCTATTTGAGCTTTCTCGTTCGGGTTTTTTTGTTTTTCAAGTCCAGAGGCATTGTAGAAGACATTACGTATGGTTTCAGACCTTCCTGCGTCCAGACATAGGAGGTGATGACGTCATAAGTCTAAAATTTATTTTTTCATTTACTAAGCCTATGTTCAATATTTTTTGGCGGGCTTATTTTTCCACGTAGAAGATTGAAATTTTGCACAAACATTCAGTCCACCGAGTAGTATCTACCAGATTTTTTTTCAGATGTGTGTGTTGAAACAGGGGAGAACCAGAGGGGCAAAGGCGTGAAAAAAGGGATATTTTTACCCCCAAAATCCCGTTTTTCAGGATTTTCCCGCCTCACATACAAGATGAGGACACGTGAGTCATACCGTCTGAAAGGCAGTTCCATTCTGAAGAGAATGACGGTCGATTCATTATTCTAGGTTAATTAGGGACGTCTCAGTGAATTTTTTTCAAAATATACTTCTGTATAGGGTAACATGGGGCATTTTCTGAATTTTATTTTTGGCGGGCTTATTTTTGCACCTAGAAGATTGAAATTGTGCAACATTCAGTCCACTGAGTAGTACTTAACAGTTTTTTTTTTGCAGATTTCTGCGTTAAAACAGGGGGGTCCAGAGGGGCTTAAAGTTGAAAAAAGGAAAATTTAGATTAAAAAATCCCTTTTTTCGGGAATTTCCCGCCTTAGATACATGATGGAGACATGTGAATGGTACCGCCTGAAAGGCAGTTCTATTCAGAAGAGAATATGGGCGACACATGACCCTAGGGTAATTAGGGATGTCTCAGAATTTTTTCCCCTGAGATCATAGTGTTTTATGGTAATTTGAGGCATTGTGGGAATTCTTGATAAAATTTCTCCCGCCCTTACTATTCAAGATAGAAACTTGAAATTTAGCACACACATTCACTATACCAAGTACTATTTATCAGATTTTTTTAGATGGCTACGTTCACACAGGAGGGTTCAGGGGGGCCAAAGTTCGAGAAAAAAAAATTCCCTCCGAAATTTTCACTTTGAAATCATTTCCCCTCCTTTTGGTATATGGTATGAGCATGTAAGTGATACCATTTGAAAGCCAGCTCTATTCTGAAGAGAATGAGGTATGAACCATGATCCTAGGATAAATAGTGACGATGCAGTAGCTGTTTGACTGAAAGTCTAAAAGATAGCCCCAAAAGCCGGGAGCCGGAAAGGGTTAGGGCCTCCAACACTTTGTCCTTTTTCCATTTTCTTATAATCTTATTTTCCATTTCTTCTTCTATTGTTTTTAACACGTACTCTGTCTTGATGGTCAGAAATATTGCCTTTACATCAACACTGAACAATATGGTTCTTTCTCTTCTGTCCCCCACTCGTTCTAGGGCCTTTTTACCTCCTCTATGTTTTTTACTCTGCTACTCTTCTGTCCTTCTCTTATCTCTTCTGCAATCTGCTTTATTCTTCCATTGGTTGGAAAATGTCGTTTCTACAATCCATCACCGGTCTTAATTTAATTTCTTTTTTATGTATTTTAGGAAAACCTTTCATACACGGTATTCTTCCTGTTTTATTCATTAGTTTCTTGTAACGTTGTTTTCTCTATCCTCAGTTATTTTGTTTCTTATATCATCTTTCATATTTTTATCTCTCTCTACGTCATACGTGTCATCACACAGTTCTGCCACGATGTCCTTTCTTCTCCTTAACTTTATTGATCCTTCTTTATCTTCTTTCTTAAGGTTTCCTGAATATCTATTTACGTTTTGTTTTGCTATGGCTACCGCTTTCCTCCTAAATCTAAGAAGAGAAAGGAGTAGTGTACCAGGTTAATTGTAAAGAGTGCGACATAAAGTGCATAGGAGAAACAGGAAGATTAGAACGAAGGATAAAACAACATAGGACGATTCTAGACTAAAAAGAGAGAACAACGCAATATATAAACACATTAAAGAAACGGGACATGAGATAGATTAGGAAGGAAGAAAATTATTAGAAAGTGAGAAAAGGAGTGTAATAAGATAGTGGAAAGAAGCCCAGTAGATTAAGAAATATGGGAAGGAGAAGTTGATGAATTGGTCTAGTGGACTTGCGATACATGAATTATGGGAAAAGATGATAGACAAAATAGAAAGAAATAATTAAAAGGATCAACACGAGGTATTAGAACAGGTGTACAATGGAGAACGCCAGATCTACAGTACTGAATAGAAAGTGTAAGTGACAAACACCTAATTAGTTTCAGAAGAGGTGCACAAAGAGAGGAAGTAACTACATCTAATTAAAAAAAAAATACTTTCTAGAGCCGATTAAAAGTTTACATTTTGTTAAGAGAAAGTAGGCGTGTCTTGCATTCAGATTGTATATAAACTGTCGAAATTGGATATTTCTCTCATAATGTGTCTGAGGAAGTATATGTTACATAGCCGAAACTGTAACACAGATATATAATCTTAAAAAATATATATATACTGCTTTGGTGAGTTGGAGTTGCTATAGTGATTAAAAACGGTTGTCAAAATGTTTTATAATAGTTGAGAGAATCGCCATGACAGTTAAATGTTTGATTTTGAACTTCGATGTAAGTAATTTGTCATGAAAATATAGTAATTTAGAGTTTGAGATTGGTGTATGTTTCAGTATAATTATTGCTAATATAGGTAATAATTAAAATACTTAATACGAACTGTGGCAATATATGTGGTTACAAATCAGAACTTATTTTTCTTTAAAGTTTACGGACGATAAATTCAGATTCTTATTCTTGACTTGATTTTATTTCTAAGTAATTGGAGTAATAGTTAAGCTTCAAAGAAAACACTTTACATTTCACAAGGCGGACGTGGTAAACAGTTTAATCCAGGTCATGTAAGTTTGTGGTGATCAAGATCGTGCCCTGGGTTTTCTCGGACATCTTCCATTCTGGTCTGCGTAGTGTAATAGAACGGTCCAACGCGTGAGAGCAGTGGTTTCTAATATGGGTGCACCCTTTTGGGTGTGTGAAGACGGTCCAAGGGCGCCTCATTCTACGGACTTACAAATATTATGAATATTGTAATAAAGGGACGGTAAATTAAATATTGTGCAAACACTAAGTAATTACTGAGTAAAAACTGTAGTTCTTTTAACAACAAAGCTAATAGAAAAAGTAAAAATACTAGATTAAAGACTCTTGCTTGATGACAATTGGTTGAGACAAAAATTCTCGGTGTACTCTAAAACAATTTGTTCACCCCGTTGCAGGAAATCGTTGGGTTAATTTCTATCTGAAAATTTACTTCATGTATTCTACAAGAATTGGTTACTGTGCAGTTTTTAATTTTACAAGGAGATGTAGCATATACTCAGTACAATGTCGCACGACAGAGAATGCTAAGATATAAGAGAACTGCATTGTCATAATGGGTCCACATGGTTTCAGTTTTACTCTTACAAAAGCATTTACTATTTGTTGTTTTAACATTAAATCATTGGTAACAATGTTTTATAAAATGAATTTACCATTAAATTTTACGCCGACTTCCATCTCTGACAGGAATTCATGTGGATCAGATCAAGGCTAAATTGTAAATTTATGTTTTCTGTGTCTTTCGTGCTGAAAGGGGCTTATTCAGAAACTACTAGAAATCCCCGATCTTCGCACGGATACAATAAGGTTGACCAAATAATATGAGGGAAGACCAGAAAGTTATTACCCTTACCATGATAAAGATGAGCCAAGAATATGCAACTGGGTCCACGGACGCATCCTCGCCACGCATTCATCTCGTATTGCCTTAGATTTCTCACATTTATGGATCAGTCTGTTAATGCCGCCTGCATAAATGTCTACAGAATTTGAGGCAAACCAGGTTCCCACCGCATTGATGACAACCTTATCATCCTCAAAACCTATTCCGCAAATTTTATTCATACTTGAGAAAAGAAAATAATTATACAGAGCCACATCGAGTAAATAAGATAGATAGGGCAAAGGTTCGTGGCTACACTGACGCACATAAGTAAGTATTTCTGCCGCTTGGTATGTACTGGATTGTCCGCTAGCAGCAACGCATCTTTCGAGAATAAACCAAGTATGTTTGCTCCCTTAACTTTTGCAGCAGGTTCCTGTAATATGTTTCTGTGACTGTAGCCTCTTTTTGAAGTAAGCGGTTAAGATCACACTTTTATTATCATAAAATACAGACAACATGACTTCGGTGGATTAATGCTGAACTTTAACGCGGGAAACGAGATATGTTTCCATGTTTTACTCATTTTTTTTTTATTTGAGGGACAGATAGATACACCAGCATTCATTCACAGTGATAAAATCTGATTATTGAAGATTCTTATCCTTAGGATATAAGTCTTAAGTAATTTATGAACATTGAATAAGGTTCTGTTTTTAAAAACATGTCAACAGTCGGCGAACCCGTCTTTCTGTCATTCTGTTTGTATATAATATCATATAACATTGTGTAAACGGACCCCATACCTCCATAGCTAAAGAATTAATACTCACACCTTCGAGAACTAGTTATTCAATTTTTGCAACCACGCTTGGATCTATAGCCGTTGAGGAACCTCGGCTATAGATCCCTCGATTCTCGTACTTCGTACGTCATTGCGCTCACATTTGAATTCTCTCTTCTACTGTTTCACTGTGCCCAAGGTGGGCATTCCTCACCTTACACAATTACCAGTTCTTCGCGTCTCGTTTGTATCGGGTTTTCTCAAATATGAAGAATCTTATCAAAGGTGGGTATTCAATTTTGTCCAACATGTTACTGCTGCCTAGTTATCTGGTTATAACATAAAATCAACAGCAGGAGGTAGATACAGAATTTTCTTGAGCTGGGTCGCAGATCTGAGAATATATTAGATATATTTTGATATTTTTCCGCTCTCTCTCCCTGTATATATATATATATATATATATATATATATATATATATATATATATATATATATATATATACATCAATGCTACAAAGCTCAACTTGGAATATGAACTTTCAAGTTGCAGTAATCCCATTCCTTGATATTTCTACATAAACTAATTTCTGCATAATAATAATGCAGTGTCTTTGGTCCTTTAGTAATGTTGTCGTTTATTAATAGGCATGTTGTTAATGTTCTAGTTGAAAATACTACTTAATAAGTGGATTGTAAGTTTTCAACGTTCTAAAACTGCAGTTATGAAATGGAGTAAAATTAATTGTACTTTCTTATGTGATGTGTATCATTAGTATAAAATTCTGCTAACATAGGTCGTTCTGTTTTTTGCTTTAGTTTAATTCTGTGATGCACAACAGAATCCTAGTACTGATGACAACATGGAAGAAGACAGACTCAGTAACCTTATTATTAGTTGTTCCCCATCAGTAGTGATAGCGCAAGAATCTTGGTCTTGCAGTTTGTGTAAGAGTCTCGCATGCAAGACCAAGACCAAGACCAGGAATTTCGATGCAAGACCAAGACCATACCTGCAAGATCAAGACCAAGACTCTTGAGCAAGAGTCTTGCACAAATACCTTCTTCTAAAACTAAAGAGAAATGTAATATTGAACATCGGCAATTCCGTACACTCTAGGTGCTGAATACATGGGTATTCCCTTGGCTCCGAGGCTCAAGCATCCGTTGCTCAAGCAATTTTTAATGTGTGCTCATAAAATTAATATCGAAATAACATTTTCATGACATTGATAAAAACTTAGTGCATGTCACCGCAAGTTTGTTCTCATGGGCGGATTCTTATACGTTGAATAATTGTTTATCAATATAACTTAGCCTCCTTAGGTAAACGGTACATAGAAGATTGAGCGATATAACATTATACAGCATTAAATAATCCATATTCGCAAGTGAGAGTGATTTTGTACAGTTATTTCAAATAACTTGGAGTTTGATGACGTTATTTTGCATTTCTAATATAGGTCAAAAGTGTTTATATAAATTGAGTTTACACAGAAGACATAGTTCAGTCGTATTCAATTTTCACTAAAATATTCTAAAATATTAAGAGCTTTGATTATAATCATTATTAATTTTTCTCTCTCTTTTTGGCCAATATTGGTAAACATATCATTATTATCATAATCATCATCATAGCTATTCTGCCGCTATTGGCAAGTCACTTGCTATAACTGAAGCTTCGATGTACGATAGTCCTCAGCTAAGGTCTCTTCGTATTGACGTAGCAATTTTATTGTAATACCTTCCTTCAACTACACTCTCCTTCGCCCCTTCCTCTCTTTCCTTCTACTATACCCTCTAGCATGTCACTTATAATATAGTTCCTTCTCAGCCAATGTCCCAATCAGTTCCTCTTCCTCCTGTTAATCACATCTAAAATTCGTCTTTTCTCCCCTACCGCTACTATTCCTAACACTTTCTCATTCCTTTCACGTTCAACCCAGCTGATTCTCTCCTTTTTTTCTCTATGGCCTCATTTTGAAAGCCTTCAATTTTTTCATCACTTTTGCGTAATGTCCATGTTTCTGACCTATAGACTACATATTGGAATCAGTAAAACAAGATCTCAATATTTGATCGGAAGTCTGGTCAATACAAAGATTAGCTAATCGTGGTTGAAAAGAAAAAAAATCTGACGCCTTTAGAGGTAAACCTAATTTTGCAATTCTTGATATTTCAGTAATCTGTGCAGTCTTCATTTTCTTTCATACGTCTCAGGGGTAGCCTCCCCAGTTTGGGAACCAGTGGAGTATTCGATGTTAAAAAGTATAAAAAGATTATGAAACGTTGTGATTTATCTTATAAGTAGTAAAGCATGGGGATCCATTGAAAATAAAATCTTTTTCAATCACCTATGTTGTATACTATCATCATACTTACACGAATGTAAACTATATTAAATTTAGAAATATACATTTGATTTCCGTTACTATTGACGTGTTGTAGAATTTATTATCCCTTATATCCAGAGTAAAATTTACCTATGAAAAGCATAATATTTCTTAAAAGCAAGACTTGCAAGACTCCTGCAAGCAAGACCAAGACCAAGACCAAGGGTTGCAGTGCAAGAGCAAGACCACCCGGGTCTTGGTCTTGATCTTGCATTTGCTCATCACTATCCATCAGTTCAGTGCTAAGAGCTGTTTGATAATAATTATGACAAATAATAACAAGATTAACACATGTAATTTAAAGGAGAACTAAACTCGTTATTCAATGTGAAACGTCCATTTCATGCAGACACGTCCATTTCATGTAAGAAATTCGTGTAAGAAATTCATCAATATATCAATTTCATCTAAGAAATTCTTGATAACAGGAGCGGCGCCAGAAATATGAAATGAAATTACTGTTTTTTTTGTTTTTTTTTTTTGTTTTTTTTACAACTTACTGTATTATAACTTCCACTATGCACCTTGTACATAAAGCCTCTATAGAATTCAGTCATTTATTTCTTTCTTGTTTACACACACACACACACACACATGTCGATTTATTTTATTCACTTTGACACTTGAAATGACGAAACAGATTATTATTACAAAACGAGTCTCGAATTATTCTTATAATTCTAATAAATTTGGCCTCGAAAGGTTACGTCTCTTCATCATTGCACAAAAAGTTGGAAGGATTAAAGGAGCAGGATATTTTTTGCTGTAACACTTGAAAATATTGGTTAGTTGATAGTGACAATAGACTATAAGTAGATTATTGCTCTATATAATGACAGAAAAAATACTCTTGTCGGATCGTCTCTGAAATAACACGAAAAAAGTTAAATATTCTCACGATCAGAGACCGCACGCCCGTGTTTCATCTTTTGGATTCACTACTGTTTAACAGGACCTGTAAAGACACAAATTAACACATATTATAGAGATGCCAACATACCATTGTACAAAATTTTACATTACTAGCACATATCTATCATGGTGAGGGCAAGGACTACAGTTATACTTTATCATGTGTATATATTGTGGCACATTCGTGTATTATCACTATCAGCAACCTTCTATGGGACCGACTGATTCAAGATGGCGCACAGCGGGAGCTCCAATCACCCACTATCCCTCTGTCTCTCTCTCTCTCTGTGTCAAACATCTAGAAACGTAGAAGTACATGTTTAATTATTTTAAACGGAAAATCTAAATACCAAGTTTCATTTCTTTAAATTTAAAGGATTGAGAGATATGGGCCATTTTATTATATAATTGCAACTCCCATTTCATTTCTTTCAAGTCGAATTTTCAAATTCTTTAATATAGAGAGATAAGGATCAGCTCTCCAGAATAATTTTCTGACTCCACTAGCTTCCATAATATTTTCCAGAATAGAAATAGTAATTTAAAGGCATATATTCACTACTTTGTTGAGAAATACATATTCTTTCTACAAAATTTTAGTTATGTTGTTGAAAGTGAAATACGTTCTCGGAGAACGCTTCAAAAATCCATCTGGGATTTTCTGTTCTTCCTCTTTACTGCCACATTTCTTCACACTTTTACTTCCAGAAATATTTTATCACTCACATTTTTTATTTTTGTTTTATTGCTCTCACGTCTTATTTTCTTCTTTTTTACTTTCTTTTGTTGGGAAAGGCGTTCCTTTTGAACCGTTTATTGTCTGCAACCATTCGAAAAATGAAGAAATAAAATATAGGTTTTGCCAAACAAAAGACTTCAGGTTTTTGACCTCTTTTTTTCTGCTTTTTTAAATAATGTTGTCGGGTGAAAATCTATTGCAGACAATGTTTCGAGATCAGAAGCAAAGATTTGCTTTTGATGAGGAGGAATAGAAGTGATGTGCCGGCAGGCAATTGCGACGTGTTTCAAAAGAAAGTATTATATACATTTGGAGCTACGGAAATGGTTTGAACATTTACGCTTCAAACGTTTTTCTCTTATTTACAAATAAAGAAACACATTTCAGGAAGAATAAACTGTATAGAAAAGGTCATGGCAGCTGTATAATACATAGAATGGAAAGCATAAAAATGAAGAGCCGTGGGTTCAATGTAAGTGTGATTGAAAGTTTTTATATTTTCTTCGTGTATTGTTTCAAAGCATTTTCTGATTTTAATAAATTATGGACAGATCACCTTAGTTTTTCATTGATTCCTTTGCCCTTCAGGTATCACTGTAAGGCACTTAAGGTGAATTGCAAAAACAATGCATAATGTTAATCAGTGAATAATATTAAATCTAACCAATTCCAAACGTAGATAAACGGCTGGATTTTTTATTTCTAACCAAGAGATTCCAGATTTGAATCCATTGATAAGCCATACTGACAGATTTTTACCATACTTTCTTTCAAACCAAGTGATAAAATTCTTTACATATCGGCCTTTATTGACTTTTGAAATTTCTTTCTCATTTCTTGTTAATCATATACTCAGACAAAACTGGATTTATATCTGTCTTTTGACCTTTACAATATTAAAAGAACAATATTAACTGATTTCAACAATACTAACTAATATAAATTAAATAATGAACTGGGAAAAATGGATCTAGAGCATTTAGAGGAGCGTATTACTTTTGAATTCTAAAGTTATCACTCAACAACATTAGTAATACCATGTATATTCTGTACATCCGTGCTTGAAAGAGTATGGCGATCACTTTGAACACTTTATATACTTAACCTAACTTCATGTTATGATAAGTTGTAATAGTTTTGTAGTTGACAAATCATTCATTTCAAAGAATTGCTGTCAAGTGACTTAGGGCCTACTCCAGGTACTTACGCAGTAATTTATTCCGAAAAAATTCAAAGCTTTACAGATGTTCCAAATTCAACATAAAAATAAATTATATCAAAATTTGTAAAATCATCCCGAAAATTAGACTAAATTTACGGAAAAGTCGAAATTTCGAAGGGGAGACTGGACACCAAGGATTCATCTCCTGCGTACGTCCCTGACCACTTTATATATTTCAGAATAATCAAATATTTGATATATTTATAATTTACTTTTGTTTGACAAACATTCTAAAAGACGTATATGCTTATTGTGTTAGTGGAGTAATACTTTAGTTTAATAACAATATCACAAATTGGATTAACAAGAAAGCAACTCTTGTTTTTTAATTTAAAATTTAAAAACTACTGGAAAACATATGTGTAGGTTAGAAGGGTAATTTATTAAACTAATAAATCAAAACATAAAAAAACTCTTATTTATAATGATGAAGTAAAATAAAATAATACTTATTATCCAACATAATTAATATAAATGCCAATAAATTTTAATTTCTAGCAATTTAACAAAACAATTCTGTACATTTACAATGAATTACGGTAATATACTAGACCTATTTCGTACTTGTTCTATAACTTTTAGTACAAAAAGTAGTCAAAATCAATGTGCTGAGAAGCTCAACATTTCTCCTGTATTTCTATAGAATTTTTAGTGTACTGTTATTCACAAACTACTTTACAATTTTTGACTTCGAGACATAATTTTGTTTCCAGCGTTATGAATCAAACATGATTTTCTTTTCGTTTTAATTTATTTAACTTAATATAAATTTCATCGTTGAAAACTAGCATCTTCACTGTAAACAATTACGGTCACATTTACTGACCGATTACCGTAAATTCTGGCTGTCAACTAATTACCCTAAAATTTACGGTATTAGTGTTAAAATTATGGTAATACGGCATAAATATGAACTTTTTATGGGCTGTAACCATACATTTTACAGTAATACCGTAAATTTTAGAGTAATCATTTTGCAGCCAGAACTGACGATAATCGATCAGCAAATGTGACCGTAATTGTTTAGAGTGTACAGGAATAAATAATAAGTCTTGCAATATTCTGGTAACCAACATACTTCTACTTATTATTACAGTACAGTGCAAACATGTTTATATTCAAAGTATACCTCCTCTTGTTGGACTGTCTGTATCCACCTTTCTGCCAGTTTCTCGATTCCATGTTGATACCACGTCTTGTCCTTAGAAGCAAAGAAGTCAGTCAGTGCGGCTTCGACTTCCTGCTGGTTGGTGAAGTATCGTGATTTCAGGAAGTGCACCACGGATCGAAACAAGTAGTAATCCAAAGGGCCAAATTTAGCGTCACGCACTGCAGATGTTGACATTAATAGTGAAAGTTTTGATTTTATTGATACATATATTGGTTTTCTAGTTATGCTGCATATGTTGAAGAGCAAATATGTAGCATGAAAAAAGAACAACATTATTGTCGCAGTAACAGTACATTATTTGCAGAAAACACAAATAAATCTACACATAATTAGTTTGCAGGTAATATATGTTAGTTTAAGACTAAACTAAAATAATGAAGAAAAGAGATTAAATAAAAAATAAAAGTTTGTTTTCATGGACCAAAACATTTATTTGAATATTGCCATGTCAAAGATGAAAAATCTAATTGACGCTTTAAAAAAAATACATTACAGTAGTTATTAATTTATCATTTGCGAGAGGGAACTCATTAGCAATGACAAAAAGAATGTACATTGCTAGATTATCAAACAATGGGTGATTAAGATTGTCAAACAAATGATTATTAAAAAAAATGTTTTTAACTTACACGTATGGACACAAATTGTCCTTGACTCTTTGATGTTTAGCCCCGTAGACCAAGAATCAGAACTGAGATCTAAGATTGAGATAGAAGCCTATTAGAGAAACTACTTGTTTTGTACTCTCTGAATAGTGGGATAAACGGTACAGCTTAGAGCTTCACTTCAACTTTTTTTAATTTTGGCTGGTTAGCCACTTTAAAATAAAAGAGGCGGGTTCCGTTTTTATATTATATTTGTACATTGAAGATGATTTTTCTTGAAAATAGTAGAAAGTACCTTTATAGGTTTAACATTTATATATGTAATTATGTAAAAAATAAACTTGTCCCTTTTCCTTCCAGATTGTTAAATATAATTACATAATATTAGTATTATATTCCCGGTGTGGCATGAGTTCTATGCCATCAAGTTCCTTCAGTTTTTATTGCATTTTTCAAGTTGAGTGTGGTTTTACATTTTTCTGTTGCAGTAGGGTGTGCTTTCGGTTTACTAAAGAAGGATATTTTGGCGTGGTGCAGCAGACATCCTTCCCAACTGTTTGTAATAAAGGTCGACATTGATGGTACGACCGTTAGGAACGAGCTCAAAGTGAATTAATCCTCGTACTTACACCAGCATGACTTTATGTTCAAAAGAATTCTGTTTGACGACCAATTCTCAAAGTTGGCTCATGCTCAACCACTGTTTTTACATATTCCGATTTCGGAAAATACCCATTTTTCGTTATATGTGACAAACTTTGAGGATAAGCATTTACACGGATTTTGCAGCCGTTATCACACCATCCATTCTCCTCTCAGCCTGAGCTAGAGTCAACTCATGTATCAAATGTGGCAGCTCCTGATAGTGAAGTTTCCTGAGATAGTGAAGTTTACGCACTGCAGTGGACTAAAAACCTAGTTGGTTTGACAATCGTTGTGTGCTAGTGGATGGATTTTCCTCAATGCTATTTTATGTCGTAGAAGCTCAGTATCTGTTATTCTGGAGTGGCCGGAGCATGGACGTTTTTACAACCTGCACAAGATTTCTGAAACCAACGAGTGCTGAGTTTCTTTGGCTCACACAGCAACTCGTTGTTTTCAGAGTTCTAACTTATACAGCAACGTTCACGTATGAGACATTGTTGAGTACTCATCGTTACTTCCACTAAAAAACTGACTGAAGACACTGACGGACTGGAAGTTCTCCGAGTTAAATAGTCCGCTTACCATACTACTTCGTATGCCAGTTTGACTATGTACGAGTTAAATATTGAAATACTTATGACTCACCGTTGTATACTATTATTTTTTTAAAAAAAGTATAAAATCACCTGCTTATCAACGTATTTGTCATAGTAATTTAGTTAGAAAGCTGAAATTTAAAATAGAAACAGTTTTGTCATGAAAGTAAGGGATAAGAAAGAATTTATATCCAGAAAAGAGGAAAAAGTATTAGAGTATCTCACAAATCCCTAAATTTAGGGAGACGAAACTTGGAATATAAAATTCTAACACTAACACTACTGTAACATTTTCAAAATTTCATCCATAATAGGGTCGATCGAAAAAATTAAAAGTTGTCTAGTCAAATAGCGCTAGGTGTCGAAATTTGTGTATTGACTAGTATAAAATTTGTGATTTTTTTCATAATTTTTGTATTTCATCTTCATTCCCCGCAAGGGCCTCAAAATTTTGCAATTTTTATGAAAATTTGAAATTTTTGAAAATATTGAAATCTTTTTAAAGCTGCCCAATGAAATCGAACTAGGTGTCAAAAGTTGGATAATGACTAGATTGATTACACCATTCATGATTTTTTAAAAATAATTTGCATCTTCATTCCCCGCAAGGGCCTGAAAGTTTGCAGTTTTTATGGTAAATTTTGAAATTCCACTTAAAATATTTTAAAAAGTTTTAAAATCCATCAAATCGCTTCACACTTGCATAAGAATGAGTAGTGTTCGCTACCGTAACACCTATGGTTTTGAAATAATTTTTGTGCTTTATCTTATTACCTGCAGAGGCCTTAAAAGTTTGGAATTTATACAGTAAATCTCAAAATTCATTGAAGCCTCTGACAATTTTCAAGAATTGTCAAATAATATCCTATTAGATTTCAAGCCTTGTGCGTAAGTAGCATAATTTCGATGAGTTTTAAAATATTTTTCCTTCATCTTCGTTACCTCCAACAAGTTTTAAAATGCAGTTTCACAGTAATATCTAAAAGTATATTGAGCATAATATTAAGATACATTATGTAAATTGAAAATTTTGCATTGAAATTATTTTTGATATGCACCTCTTTGCTGGTTCCCAGAAACACCCAGAGCTCAGCACGAGGAGGTGCCTGCATATTATAACGAAATACTTTAGTTTGTATAATATTTACCTGTACCGTGGGCAAAAAGTGCTCATAAATATGTAATATACTTAGTAGAATGTTCATTTTAAATTAACAGAAAAGAAGAATGTTTTTAATATATGTAAGAGATTATTATGGGATAGTTGTGGCTATGTACATGTTATGTGTTGACCTAGTCAAGTAAATTTATGTATTTTACGGTCTTAAAAAGAATATTTAAGACATATCAAGCAATAAAGGTGAGACTAATAATCTTTGAATATCTGAGTTGATTCTTGCATAAAGAAAAGTTATTATCGCTTCGTAACTTATATTTTACCAGACGGACCAGGTTGACGACGCTTTTCTATAGAGTCGTTATAAAAATTTGGTTTACCAAACCCGGGACTTTTGAAAATTCAGTTCCCGAAGAAGGAAAGTAGGGCTGAATTTACTTGGATATTACCATTTATGAATACGAACTTAACCGTATTACGAAGCGGTAAGGTCATTAAAAGAAAAATGGATAGTGAAATAGTGCAACAGGAATCTAATACCAGTAATCCCGGTGAAATTAGTGCAACACCAAGTTTGTCATCTGAGGATCGACTTTTGTTAGCTGTGCAGCGACAAATTATGCAAATGACGACTGAGATAAAACAAACCATGGAACAGAAGCTCAATGAATCTAACACAAACATGGAACAGAAGTTCTATGAAGCTAACCAGACCATGGAACAGAAGATAGAATTGAAATTCAACGAAGCTAACAAGACCATGGAACAGAAGTTCTATGAAGCTAACCAGACCATGGAACAGAAGATAGAACTGAAGTTCTATGAAGCTAACCAGATCATGGAAAAGAAGATAGAACTGAAATTTAATGAAGCTAGCAAGCAGTATGAAGAATTAAGTAAACGAATAGAACGGATAGAACTGAAATCAGACGATACGAAACAAACAATCGTCCAGGTGATGAACGACATATCCTCGCAGTTTGAAGAGAAGTTAAAAAGGTTAGCCGATGAGTGTCAAGAAAAGCACGATCATCAAAATCATGAAATCTGTGCTGTAAAAAAGGATTTAACGTTAATAGAATCTTCCGTTAAACATCAAAAGATCCAGTTGGCTACTATGCAGGAAGAAATTAAAACGTTACAGGCTAGAGACACCATTCATCGCAATAATCTGGGCAGTGATCGCTTCGAGTTTCCCCAATCACCGGATATAAATACGCCTTCGCCGGAATCTGAGGAGGATATTATATTAGAGGAAAATTGTCCGAAGATCACTGATGAACGAAGTATAAATGGTATCATGACACAGCACGCTACGGACCGGAACAATCACACCACAAGAACAAGGAGTGAGAAAAGAAAGGTAAAGCTAAGTGTCAAGATGAGCGAAATCAAAGCCATGAGTAAATTTAGTGGTAAGTGCAATGAAAATGCTAGTTCTTTCTTAGAGAAATTCCAAGACGAATGTAATATAATGTCTATCGACCGATCACAATACATGAAATTAATACCCCATGTATTACTCCCACCTTGTTCCTTATGGTTTAAGGCAATACGTGATCACATTAGTACATATGAGGAATTTAAAGCGGCATTGATCGCGAATTACGAAAATGACTTTTTGCTGGCAAACAGAGATGCCACTCTTAGAAATCAACATTTCAATCCTCGATTGCACAAATCTATTGTAGAGTTTGTTATAAATGTCTATAATGAATTAAAGGTTGTTAATCCCTTGCAATCGGAATCAAGAATAATTGCATCGATTCGCAATTTGCTTCCATTTAAATTACAGCAGATCTTATTTTCCACACAGTGTATGAGTTTCAGTCATTTATTAATGCTTGTACAATGCTACGAAACTCAATACCATGCTATGAATCTAACACAATCAGGAATGGGTAAAAATAAGAATAATTCAGATCATTTGGTCCCTGTTCGGAATTTGAATATCCGAAGTGTGAATAATAATGAACCGAACCTAAGACGAGTATACTCTAGCAATCAAAATGAACAAAATAGACAAGGTTATGTAGGGAATCCGCCTAACCTAATTAATCGTAATAATTCCTATGTTAGACCATATAGTCAAAATAGGTTTAAAAATAGACGAAATGTATGGAGAAATTCCACCAACGCAGCGAACTACGTGGATAGAAGTAATGGAAGGATAAGAGATGGCACTTCACATCAAGATCCAGGTATTGAAGTAATTTCTGTACAAAACAATAATACAGGACCTAATCATGATAGCGCAATACAGTGTACTCTATTAGAACCGTATGCAAGTACGAACGTAACCTGATTACCGTTACTGAAATTAGGTTAAATTCATGTTAGTTATAGATTCTTGTAAATTTTCATTTTTAAGTTTATGTGTTAATATCAATAATGAAAACGATTTTTTAAAATACTTGAAATGCTTAAATAGAGTTTTAGGTAGACTGGAAAATTAATTTTCAAATGATTTTTATTCTTTCTTGTTCATGTGAAGAATCATAATTCGATTTATAATTAATTAAAGCAAAGATTATTTATATTAGATTGATTTGTGTTGAAAATTTAATTGTCAAAGATTATGTTAAGAAGAAGATCTATTCTATAAAAATCAATTATTCAATAACTACCTTGAATGAAATTCTTCTTTATTTATGACATCTTAGTGCTACTATGTATACATTATAATTGCAACATCTAACTTATTTGTTATACAATGCGCCCGAAAAGAATAAATATTATTTGTCACATCATCGTTTGTAATAATGATCGAAACTAGTAATCTTGATAATTTGTGTTTCACCCTCGTTAATTATATTTCTAAGCGACGATGTTTTTAATAATAAAGAATAAATAATAATGTAATAAAAGAGAAATATTAATGAAATCAAAGATTTATTGTAAATGTATTTATGTGAATGATAATAACTAATATTTTATATATATATGAGGGTTAACCAAAAAATAATGAAGATATATACGAGGTGTGATCAAAATATAAAGAACATATGTAATGTACGAACATTAATCTAATCAGACCAGTGGTTCTTGAATATAAAAGCCAAGCCTGCTCATGACTTTTATATTCAGTCCCTTTGTCGGGCGACATTTTCTATAACGAAATACTTTAGTTTGTATAATATTTACCTGTACCGTGGGCAAAAAGTGCTCATAAATATGTAATATACTTAGTAGAATGTTCATTTTAAATTAACAGAAAAGAAGAATGTTTTTAATATATGTAAGAGATTATTATGGGATAGTTGTGGCTATGTACATGTTATGTGTTGACCTAGTCAAGTAAATTTATGTATTTTACGGTCTTAAAAAGAATATTTAAGACATATCAAGCAATAAAGGTGAGACTAATAATCTTTGAATATCTGAGTTGATTCTTGCATAAAGAAAAGTTATTATCGCTTCGTAACTTATATTTTACCAGACGGACCAGGTTGACGACGCTTTTCTATAGAGTCGTTATAATATAGAGTTCCGCCTATCCTCCCATTCCATCCACTCTACTTTGGAAATTATCTCATTAACTCGTTGGTTTGTTATTCAGATTTTGTTTCAAATGTGGGCATAATTGACATATCCAAAAGTCTTGTTCTGATAAATCCATCTTGAGCTAAGACAACACAAACTTCAGACGAAGCTTCGGTAACAGTTTTAACACACCTCTTGACTGCTTGGGTATGACATGGCAAGTGAAAACAGGCGGAAGGTAGATGAACCTTCTGTTACATATTTCTGTACATTCTACTCCGCCAAATGTCTCGTCAGGGGTGGCTCGATTACTTCGCGTTTCTGTCAGTTGATTAGGTCAATGTAAGCCTGAGCACTAAAGTGGATTGCTGGAATACTGAATTTGCGTACAGGAGGTGTTTGGTTTGAGCTTTTGACCTTGCGTCAAGGATTCTACTCATAACTAGTTCCCAAATATACTTTTGATCATCGACGTGCATCGATACCAGTAAATTCCCCGGATACGCGAAGAAACCATTCGCTGAATTGTCCTATTTACAATGAGCTTCAGTTCATTGCTTAAGCACCATGAAAAGGCTATAGTACGATATAAAGTTACAGGAGGATCCTTGTTAGCAGGGTTACATTTAATGTAAAACCACATTGGAGCATACACTCCGATGAATGTAACGAGCTCCTTCAAGTTCAAAGATGCGTCAGTAGTTCTTATGTACACTGTAAGCACTACGTTAGTAGTAGTGATCCATCTTGTATGGGATAATTTTCCAGGACATCTTGATGCAAAATTCTGTGAACACTCACCAGCAGAGATTGCTTTGCAAATATCCCACATATATTTTTGGCCTGTCCTACGGTTTGACGTCTTTTTCTTCCATGGCCGGGAAAGTTCCTTCATTCGCTTGAAAATTAACGACTGGTAAATCCCCACAATTCGTTAAACTTTTTCCTATAGTTTCTAAGAACTTTTGAGGACCCATTGTTGCGCCATCTAAATGATGTAGAATATGCCTTAGAATATGCCACAAAAACTGCAAAATTTCAGGCCCTTGCGGGGAATAAAGATGCAAATTATTTTTAAAATCATGAACAGTGTAGTCGATGTAGTCATTACGCAACTTTTGTCACCTAGTTCGATTTCATTGGGCAACTTAAAAAAAAATCAATATTTTCACAAAAAATATTTTTTTTAAATAAAAACTGTAAAATTTTGAGGCCCTTGCGAGGAATGAAGATGAAGTACAAAAATTATTTAAAAATTTACAAAACAAATTTTGACACCTAGTGCTATTTAATTAGACATCTTTTATTTTTTTCGATCCACCCTAACCCATAAATAGGCTTGTTTCTATAATATTCAAATTTGGGACTGGGGCAGCGGTGGCTTAGTGGTAGAGCGTTCACCTCTGGTGCTTGGGGTCCCGGGCTCGATCTCAGCCCCCTCCAAGTGGACTTTGTGGTGGACAAACACCGTGTGCGTGGGTTTCCTCGGGGTTCTCCCGTTTCCTCCCACTTTCTTCATTCCACCATTTCATTCATTACTCATCATCACCGTCTCCTTTAGCCTAACCGGCAGAATCGTGGGACGTAAAACTCAACGCTTTCTTTCAAATTTGGGACTTTTTATGCAAACAATGCTCAATGTGAGGAGTTACTTAAATTTGAAGTATGATATTCGGTATATAAAATCTTAATTAAAAATAACCGAACGCATGTTTAAGCGTTTCCGTAAATTCCGTTCCTGCAGAGAGAAACAGGGAACTTCTATAATACTGAAATTTTTGACTTTTTGCTCAGAAAATAACCAATGTAAGGAATCATTCAAGTTGGCGGTATGAAATTCGGAATGTAAAGTCTTTACTTTAAAATAAATAAATACGTTTTTCAGCAGTTTCGATATTTACTTCCCTAAAGGGAAAAGAGGACAGTTGCTTTAATATTCAAGTTATAAATTTTATACCCATTATGCTTATTCTTCCCGTGTGTAAATGGGCATTTCTGTTCACATCATATTGAATATCAAGTACACAACATGATACTACATGTTGATGATACTTACCTCAAATTTAATTTGATACGTAGAACCCCCAAGGCCACTTACATGAACTATTCTTCAGTCACCTTGGGAACAACCGATTAAAGACCAGCCTCTTGTACCGTGAATTTACAGCTTGTTCGCCTCCTTCTTGTATTATTAGTTGTATTATAATTTATTACATTATTGTATTATAATTTATATTATTGTATTATAATTTATTACAAGTAATTAAATTCTGCAATAGAATCCAGACTTTTGCGTCACTGGGCATCTACTGATATTAAGACTCAAAAATCCTCTAATCAAGAGCATGCATTTTTCATTTACTATAGTATATCATGTGATGAGTAGACTGTTGTATAATCTAATTATTTACTTTTGTGGTTAGTGCATGTCCTATATTTCTGGCAAACGATGTGATCAACAGCATTGCAATGATATATTGAATGAACTTAGAATTGCTTCAACTTCTAAGGATACTCCACTTTTTTTTTTTTTCACAACACATTCGTTAGCTACATTGTGACGCTTTAGCAGCGTATTTCTTACTTGAAAAAGGCAAGAGTTTATCTTCTGTTCCTGCGCCATGAATAGACTTCATCTACTGCATTAACTACTGATTGAAAAGAAAATTAAATTGTATCTTCCAGCGTCAAGATGAAGTTATTTTTCGTTCTTCTCACTTCCACAGAAAATAAGGTTAAAGAAAGTTAGTTTGTAACATAATATATTTAAAATCTACATTACTTTACTGGCAGAGGTTATTGTGTTACAATGTTATTGGTAATTATGAATAATGCTTGTTTATTGGTAATTTATTCTTGTCCACAAACTTGCTCCATTGTGTCCAGTGCTAATTTCAAAACGCCGTCAAAACTAATTGTGCAATAAATACACTTTCCAAAAAATTAGTTGGTTGTTAGAATTTATTGCTTTTCTTTTTTAGCACCGAGAGTACATAAGTTATGCACCTACAGTTTAAAGTGGAATATGAACCACGTAATGCATTCAAATTTCAAGGATCTTCACAAGGAATTGAACACAGAACACCATGAAGCAAAAATGTGTGCACGCTAGGAACTAGGCAAGCGGAGTTTCAAAAGTTAGTGTTGTTACCGAAAAGTTAAAAAAAGAAAGAAATATAATTTGTGGGGGGATTTCTTGACGCTAGCTCTGTCCATTCGTTAGATCTAGTGATCATTCTCAGGGGGGGTGCCATTGGGAAAATTCCTTATTCCCAGGAGCTGCATAATTCCATCCCGGGGAAAATTTTCGATCGTGCTCGACAAGGGTTACTAGTATTGTCGTAGTTCTACTTTAAACTTTAAAATCCCTCTTGAAAAGCTCTAAAATCATCACTGCCTATGAAAGTTACTAACTACAATCAACGCTTCCTCAAGAAGTATTACCAAATTAGTTTTTTTGGTTGCAGTTTAGAGCCCTTTCTCAGCATCAAGACTATACGAGACGTAGACCTATAGTTTTAACTGGAATCCGATCACTCAATATTTTCAAACTTTAATGCTCTCCCACCGGGAAATACCGTGCACTAATGGCATACGTGTTAGCCAGTAGACCAGTAGGGCTATTACCAGATTGGTTTTATGTCCTTTATACAACGTGACTCAACGCTATGGCTTCAAAAATACTAACGAATGAGAGTACACTCATTGTTCATTACTTCTTCAAAAGTAGTAGTCAGAAAAAAGGCTGCTAGTATTACTGTTCAGGAAAGACTGCGACAAACTGAAGGGAAAAAAAGATAAACCTTTATATCAAGAAAATTCAATACTATTTTAACTTCAACAAATCAAAGATTGGAGAAGACATAACGTTTTGTAAGCACTTCAATCCCAAGAGAATTTAATAAACCCTTATGAAGAAAATCTAATGTTTACCTTTGGCCTTTACGGACATTAGGTTTCTTCTTTGTCATATAATGATCCTGTTAAATCTTATATTTTCTATACAGCTCTGACTACAGAGAAGGTGGACCCTTGGGAATGAAAATTTAGTAAGTATAGTCTAAGCAACTGTTGTGTTCCAAATACTGTCACAGTTTTCCATAGAGAAGGCTTAGCTATTATTAGCCCTAGTGTGTATGTGTGATAGAAATTCAGTTTAAAAACAATTTTTTGGAACTTTAGACTTCATTACCAACATTAGTTTTTTTTTTTTTTTGGTCAGAAAATACCTATATCTTAGCATATAAATAGCACCAATAGCCACAACTTGTAATAATCTAGAACATCATCTCTTAACTTAGGGAGTTCGGGATCCCTAAGGGAGGTCACGAAGGGAGTTTAAAAATATGTGTAATAAGGATCTATTAACGAACAAAAATATTTTTAAAGATTATTTTTATTTTTTTATTTTGATAGATATACTCTACAATCATATTTCTTGTCAGATACAGCTAAAAATATTAAACAAAATTTTAAACTATCAAAGAATCATTTAAAAAGCGATTGGAATAAAAAAGGAATAAAACTGGTGAAAAACTGCTTATTGAAATACAAGAGAAATAGAAATACAACAAAAAAACTGCATATTATAAATTACAATTCGAGTTGATGGTTACACACAGATGGACGGACCACTTGGATGCTAAGTGGCTTAATTCCAAAATTGAAATTTTTCAAGAATGAAATTGAAAGTTCAATATCTCATGAACAATTCATATTTCTTTTATTCTGAAAAATCTATTATTATTGAAAAATCGGTACAGTATTGTTCATGGTTTTATAATTTACTGTTTGCAAAAATCTATCTTAAAAGATACCATGTATAGAAATGAATAATGAAAGCATTATGCCTCTTTTATATATATATATATATATATATATATATATATATATATATATATATATATATATATATATATATATATATATATATATATATATATATATCTTGGAGTTAGGCTACTTGGCGTCCAAGCGGTACACATACAACTGTGAGCTATAAACAGCAATAATAAAAAAAAGCTTATTACAAACCGGAAATTACTTATTGGAATCTCTGGCAAAAGGAGTTGTAATATGAAATACGTCGAAAAAACATGATCTAGAAAGATAGACTATACCAGTGGTTATCAAAGTGTGCGTTCTTGTTTTCGGAGGGAGCACTGAAACAAATAAAAAGGCGATTGAGGGCAATAGACGCTTAGGGAGCGTTTGTTGAAATGGATGTAAAGGAAATGTAAGGGTAAAATGGCGTAAGATTCTCATTCGCAGGACTATCGCATTCAACGAAAGGGGCGCTGGGCTCAAAAAGGTAAAGAACCACTGGATTAAATCACTGTTTATAGGAAACTCTGTGTATTTAGAAGTATGTGCTGAAAGTGCAATAAATGGTTAGAATGCCTTCTGTTTTACATATAGCCTATGCATCACCGTTAGGATTATGTGCGTTACTGTTCAGACTGTTGGATTCGTCAAGATTTGATTGTTTATTTATTGAAGTTTAGTGTCTCTTTTCAACACTGAGGCTATGTGAGACATCGACCTACAGTTTAAGGTGGAATTCAAATCACTGTGATTCGTTCAAATTTTAGTCTTCTCCCACCGGGAATCGAACCTAAGACCAGGTGCACCAAAGGCATAGTGCTACCTACTGGAGCAGTGGGGAGAACTGTACTGTTAGGAGAAATCTAACACCACTAGACACAATGTGTTACTTAATAATAATAATTAATTACTACTCCTAATAATAGTTTTTCTCGAATTTCTCAAAAAATTACGCATGGAAATTTATCTTCAAACAGTTAATTCTGCTAAGCTGAATGAGGTCTATCAGTTGGTGTGTTTTATATTTGGACCTTTTTCCCCTTTAAATGTTAATAATATTGTATAATTTAGTATTATTTGTTAATAATTTGCTTCCAAGTAATAGGAAAAGGAAAGTGCAGAATATGTTGAAATCATATTTAATGGAAGAAAGACTATTATTCGGAGATAATAGAAGAAAAATTCGTTCTAATTGTAAATATAATTAACTTTATCTAACAACATATTATTCCTACACAAAGATACATACGTATGTTGTTCCTCAAGTGAAAATGAATATAACATTATTTTTATTTGTTGTGAAAATTCCTTTTGCCCTGGTAATCTTATTATGGGAAACTGAAGTTAGTATCTGTTGATTTTCGAAAGTATCTTTTCCACTTTCACTTACGATGCTTCCAAGCGAGAGGGGAAATTGAGTTTTGGAAGTAGGAAGCAACCGAACCAACGAGTCAACTACAACTTGGTACGTTCCAGAAGCTTTTTCTATCTCTCTCTCTCACTCAGTGATTTTGTCTGTGTGCTGTGCAGTAGGTGTTGTAACGCATGTTTTGTAGGTATAAACAGACTACAAGTGGGATTCGTTAGCATTGATTTGCATTCCAATGTTGGGAAAGTTCAGCTTACAGTACACGTCGCATTAACGGATTTCATCCTGGCATGTTAGATAACCCAACTTATCAAAATGTTGTATGTGTCGTCTACAACGACGGCGTAAAATTAGAAATTTACATCGCATCCTGCCCGTTTAGTAATTAATTCAGTTTTCGCTGTTGATGCGATAAATGAAAGCGTGTTTAACAATTGATTTTTCCATGAATAGATGGATTCCTATGTATAAGAGAACATGGACTCTATTATGTATTGAATTAGTTATAAATTGTCATACGGCATACCTTGCAATTTGTATTCTGATATGAATTCCAACAGTTTTGTTTATTTTAGAGAAATATGATCCTGATTTTTAAATCGATAATTAGGATAATCAATAACCACTTCATAGTTTTGGTGGTTAATTTGTGCATGTGTCTAACTTTAATTAAACGCAGACTGACAGTAATGGTTGTGATAAGTAGAGAGAAAATACCCCTATCTATGTCACGAATCGATTTTGGAGTTTGTAACTTCGCACCGACGATAGATTTATATGAGATGATGTCGTACTACACCAGTTTGCAGATCGAATTAGTTTTCATAAGGATTCGAATCCAGATTCCCCACATCCCGACGACAACAGTAAAATGTGAGTATTTATAGTCTTGTCTATTAGCATGCTTTTTGTGTAACTATCTATCATCTAATAGGAGTATAGAAGTTTTATTATGCCACCAAATCAAATAAAGGATTCAGTACACTTCGTTTTTAATGTTCTTGATATGAAAGCATTATACATTTAGAGGGTGTTCGGGAAGTAGGGACGAATATTAAAGTGCTATAAAACTAATACAAAATATATTTAAAAAAAATTATAAACACATTGAGTAACTTCCTCCATTTATGTATATATACACATTAGGTAATTTTCTCACATTTATGTATGGCTGCACGGCAATGAGCAATTCGTTCATTGAAATTTGCGATGACGCGTTCACAAACATCTGGTGTGATGCCGTTAATAATCCTCTTAATTTCATCCTTCAGTTGTTGTATTGTCTGTAATTTGTTCACGTAAACTTTAGATTTCTCAAATCCCCACAAAAAAAGTCACAAGTTGTAAGATCCCATGATCTGGCAGGCCATTCCTGATTTCCTCGCAAAGAGATATTTTTTTAAGGAAACTTTTCAGCAGACCAATTGTTTCACGGGATGTGTGACAGGTTGCACCATCTTGCTGAAACCAAAAATCGTCATTTTCAATTTCCATTTCATCCAAAACTGGGAAAAACCAATCTGAAAGCATGTGTCTGTAACAGCCGCCGTTCACAGTGACGGCAGCTACCTCATCGTCTTCAAAAAAGTACGGGCCAACCACTCCTCCTGTCCAGAACCCACACCATACAGTCGTGCATTGAGGATGCATCTGTTCTTCCACAGTCACTTGCAGATTTTCTGTACCCCAAATTCTGCAGTTCTGCATATTGACGTACCCACTGAGATGGAAGTATGCATCATCTGAGAAAATTATTCTTGTTGTGAAGTTTTCGTTCTCCGCTTGTCGAGCCAATACTCATTGAGCAAATCGATGTCTCTTTCCATGATCGGTAGACTCCAACTCTTGTGTAAGTTGAATCTTGTATGCATGCATTTTCAGATCTTTCGACAGGATTTCATGCAGTGAACTTGGTGATAAATTCAATTGTTGAGCTCGTTGGCGAACTGATTTAATGGGGCTTACGGTCACACTGTCACGCACGACAGCAATGTTTTCTTCTGTTCGAACAAAACGCGGTCTTCCAGTTTGCTTAACATTTAACAATGACCCCGTGATCTCAAACTTCAGGACCAACTTCCGAAGTGATGATTCAGTAGGAGCAACATTGCGTCCAAGTTTCACACGCAAATCTCGAACGGTAGCCGTGCGACTTTCCTTGTTTTTGTAATAACTTTTAATCACTTGGATGCGTTGCTTTGTTGTCAAACGCTCCATACCGAAATAAACACCAAACAACAATGCTCACCACACAGGCTACTAATAGGAAGGATAGAGGATAACAAACATGGTAAAACCACGGCTGCCAACCGTCATATGACAAAATGGTGCGAAATTCAAATTCGTCCTTATTTCCCGGCACCCTATAGTAATCAATGGGGTTAAATTATTATTTTCTTGTTCATATTACATTTTACTAGTCGGTGATGTTATTCTTTCCAGTTTTCGTTATTTAAAGTTCATATAACCTATGTTATGTATTTATTTGTTTCCATTTGTGTTATTCCGTAGAGGGCTCTATTGCTTTGAGTATACTGTTCACGTGTTTAAATTGTCATATTTTTAAATATGTGCATATTGCATTTTAAATTATGCATTTTTAAACTAGTCAAAATGATAGATATTATGAAGTCCTAACTACCTGCATTACGAAATTCTCATTACTCTGTAAATTTTTAACCATGGTTTCTAGTTCTGGAAAATATACAGATGGTGATCAGAAAAATGGAAACACCTATAGTTGGCAACACGTCAGATGTATGGGTTGGCAGTGGTGTTGTGGCGCCCGCAGCGCCGGACCGCTGGTGGTGGTATGTTAGGTCGGTCTACATACTACGTCAGGCGCAGTGGAACAGCAGTGTCCAGTGGCTGCAGCAGACGGAGGTAGTGTAAAATGGGAAACCTCTAAGATTTTCAAAGAGGGCAAATTGTTGGTGCGCGGTTATGTGGAGTGAGTGTGACGCATGGGACAGTGTCGAAGGTGATGACGGCCTACACAACACACGGGAAAACCACATCGGGGAAGCGGAACAGTGGGTGGAAGAAAATCATGAGCGACAGGTCACGCCGGGTATTAAAGCGCATTGTCACGCAGAACCGTCGTGCCACTGCGGAGCAAGTGACGGAGGAACTCAATCAGCACCTCCCCCACATTGTTTGGACAATCACAGTCCGCCGCGAATTACATGACATGAACTTACGGGGTCGTGTTGCACGGGCCAAACCGCTCATCAGGGACCATAACGCTTTCGCACGCCGTAAATGGTGCCGCGACCATGCAACTTGGACCGTTGAGGACTGGAAACGTGTGCTATGGTCGTATGAATCATCCTTCACTCTATTCCCAACCACGGGCCATGTTTCTGTGTGGAGAACGCCCAAAGAAACTTACGATCTGCAGTGTCTCCGCCCAACTGTGAAACATGGCGGCGGCTCGGTGATGCTGTGGGCCGCCATATCATTGGGTCCTGTGGTCACACTTAGCGGACGAATCACTGCCAACGATTATGTCGCAATTTTAGGAGACCACTTGCATCCTATGGTCCGGATGTTGTTCCCGGACAATGACGCCATCTTCCAGGATGATAATGCACCCATTCACACAGCTGGCGTTGTTGCAGCGTGGTTTAAAGAACATCGGGATGAAGTTCAACACCTACCCTGGCTCGCCAAATCCCCAGATCTCAACATAATTGAACATCTGTGGTCCGTCTTGGAAACACGACTCCGGCGACGATTTCCACCTCCATCCTCTCTCACAGAACTGGCCGATCCCGTGCACGAGGAATGGTGTAAAGTTCCACTTGCTACCATTCACGACCTCTATGCCTCTATCCCACGTCGCATCAAGGCTGTTCTGAAGGTGAAAGGTGGCCCGACACCATATTAATCTGGTAAGTTGCAATTTCGTTCAGGTGTTTCCATTTTTCTGATCACTATCTGAACACGAAGATTAGTGAAATAGAATTAATATAACCAAATTTTTTAAGATATTAAAATAGTTGCTTGTAACTGTTAGGAGTACATGTGTTACTGTTTGAAGACATCATATGATATTTATTAGAGTACTTTTGTATATAAACAATACATAAATAAAACTATAAAGATAAACAATCTGTTCCAATAGAACTTATTAGTGGGAACGAACGACATATTTTATTTTAGCGCCCCTAAAGTTCGTCTTTGTTGATTTACTCGCAAATTACGCATTCGAATTCACCTTTAAGCATGCAATTTTGTCAAGATTGATGCATCTATCAAGTGATATTAATTTTATCCTCGGCAATATTTTAATTAATTAGAAGTTAAAGTTTAAGAGTTAGTCATAATTTTGGGCTATATCTCAATGACCATACTAAGTACTGTTGTTTTAATAGTGTCGTAATAAAGGACTTCATAAGAGTATATTCCAGTATCAGTCTCACCTTAACCCTTCATAAGTGTGTCACGGTTTCAGTGTGTCTCGCCCCCCCCCCCAAAAAAAAATGGAAGAGGTTCTTCCATACCAGAACAGTTCTCTTAACAGAACCAGGAACTATATGAAGCAGATTGAAAGTAATGTCATAAATAATAATGTATACAACTTGAATTTCACTGTTAGTTTTCTTAGCTTGTATATGCTATTCTTACATTTGTTTTCGTGATAATCCAAGCTTTCAGCATACGAGTATCAGTCTCCTAAATTTTCGTAAATAACTATAAAGATGATCCTAAATCTTCCATATAAGTACAGATAATGATCACTAGATGATCATTATCTGTACTTGTTTGGAATATCTAGGATCACTAGATGATCCTAAATCTTCCAATTAAGTACAGATAATGATCACTAAAGTTCATAATTGACCTTTGAGAACATGATGACCCTAATTGATATATTACATGACTACCTTTCTGTTTGAAAAAATATCACAGATTTCAAAATGGCGGCGGAGGTTTGTGATCTACTCTGCCCATTCTTCTTTTGCTAATATGTGAAACTACGGTACCACTGTTTGCATTGTCTATCTTTCACTACTCTCACCATTCAACACTTTATTTGATGTATTTTTATAACATAGCATAGTCCTCCTCCCGCCAACTTTGACCCCCTCCGTTTCTTATGGCGCTCAGCCGCTATAACTTTTCACATATACATATTTTCACATCATCTATCAGGTGCATTATGTCTCATACCGCAACTCGATTCTCCTTTTGGACCCTTTACTTGTGAGTGTGGCAATGTTCTGACACCAAGATGGTGTTTCTAGCCCCTGTCACTGCCGGGATAGGCCAAAACGTCTGGGAATTTTTGGACAACCCTGGTATATATAAGAACTGGTTTGGAAACAGCCTTATGAATGAACACTTTCATTTTTGTTACATACACCCACGCGTAGTTTGAACTGGTTGACCTACTTCAATGATTTTTAATTGAGATTCAGTAATGATCTTGTTATTAAGTACAAGTAGTTCTGTATAATTGATCTACCTAAGAATATTCTATTCGTGTTATAGAGTTGATTTTGCTAATAGAAGTGTATACATATCCTCGTAACATGAATAAAATTTAAAAAAATGAAATGAAATCTTTCAGTTTAATGTCCTACGATTATGCCCTTAGGCTAAGGGAGACGAATAAATCACGATAAAGGAAATTGGTGGAATGAGATGGTGGGAGAAAATGAGAGTACCCCGAGAAAACCCACAGACACGTTCCCCGTTATAAACTTACTTGGCCGGAGATGGAACCATGGATCCCACACACCAGAGGCAAGAGCTCTATCAGTGAGAAACCTGGCCCCATATATAAGATTTGAGGTCAATACATAAGTAGAAAAGAAAGACAATGGTAAACATATCTATCTGTGAGTCTACATAGTAACTGACTGATCGGGACATCTTTGTGTATTAATAGAGCAAAAGTAACTAGAAAAAAATGATTTTATGGAACTGATGAATACAGCATGTAGGTCAGACCTTGTCCTTTTCAAACCTAATATTTCCTTATGGGTGCTGAACTCCTAAGTAGAACAGTGGCCTGGATATTGGTGATAGGGCCAGGACGAAGACTTATAATTTGATGTTGTCATTGAAGATGAAGTCGAATAATTTATTGAAGACAAAGAGTGTAACATCAAAAAGTAATTAGTTAAGTTTAACTATAACATTTCATCTTCATAGGCACGTAATAGATGCATTGTTGAATCCTCTTCTGCATGCCAGAAGTTGATATAGAAGAATTAAGACTAGAACAACTTAACATATCAGACGTAAGAGAAACAATTAAGATGTAAATATTGTACATTATTGGGTGTTCATTTCAATATAATACTTTTTTTTATGACAATACATAAATAAAATAATGTTACTTATTGATACCCAGCAATCATTAATTTTTTGTTTTGAACCGATTAATTTGAGTTTGAAGCCCGCTTTGAGGTCCGAGACTATGTGATACTCAACCTACTTCTTAAAGTGTAATTCAAACCAAAACTATGCTTTATGCCCAAGCACGTAGGACACCAAGGATCGAATCTGTGGATACACGCACAGCAAGCATGTTCATTAGCCCGTTAGATAATGAAGGGGCATACATTAGCGACTTAGTACCTTGAAATTTCGTTGAGAAAGAAAAATGGAAAACAAAATTCTCCAAACAAAATTCCCGAAAATTATCATAGTGAATATTTATGATAATTTGGTTAAAATAATAAGACGAAACGTAAGATATTCCGAATAATGTATAGTATGATGCATATACTATCCTAAATCTTACTTTGAAGGCAAACTGGTTCATTTGTAGTGCGCTAATCTCCGACGCTGAGTGTTTCAGGTTTAATATCAGTACATACTTCATATATTGTGGTGGACAACACAGTGAGAGTTGGTATTATAACTTATCTACTGTTGCTTCCTTTGTGGTATAATTTCATCTGGGGTTTAATCTGCGATAGTCATTTTTCTTGATCAAAGTGCAAAAGAATCTTCAACATGTTTATGATTTTCGTGAAAGTTAGAGAATACTCTTTCATTTTATTTTCATCAAAAAGTAGATATACTACTACTACTACTACTACTACTACTACTACTACTACTACTACTACTACTACTACTACTACTACTACTACTACTAATAATAATAATAATAATAATAATAATAATAATAATAATAATAATAATAAGCCATACTACAAATACCAGCCAAGTCCTGTACTTGAAACTGATAAATACAAACTGTACCAGGGTCGAGAAATCAGAACAGATGTAACGCTATTTGCAAACAGACTCGACATCACTATTATCTATAAAATGGACCAAGGAACAACCCTTATAGATATACCAGTACGATTGACTCATAACATACGTACAACATTCAGTACGAAAATAAGCAAATATAAAGACCTGGCTGACGAAATCATGAAGTTATGGAAATATCAGAAAGTCACAATAAGACCAATCATTATTTCAACTATAGCAATTGTCCCTAAAAGTACTGTGACACAATTTGAACAGATAAAAGCAAAACATCTCCTAACAATTCTAGAAAAATCAGTAATACTATACAACTGTTATATGGTCAGAAAGTTCTTTGGAGAAGAACTGTTCAAATAATCTGTACTTGCCAGAGACGGCCGTCAAATTTCTAAGCTGAATCCAGTTTAAACCGATATACAACAGTATTATTATTATTATTAATAATAATAATAATAATAATAATAATAATAATAATAATAATAATAATAATAATAATAATAAAGTAAATATTGTACTCCTTTCAGGACAAGCCATGAAGGTCCAAAGTTCGTGTCTGGTGTGTCAAAGTAAAGGCTTCACTCTTTCTTGACTTAGGTACTTCTGGAGATGGTGTAGTCAGGATCACAGTCCGAATTTCTTTATTTTCACAAACCCCAAAGAAGCCTCATTCTGTATCGGTTTCTTTCAACTCAAGGAATTTCGGAATTCACGTTTTAGTTTGCGATAATGGACAAAACAGTTGTTTATTTAATTCTTCTGTATTGCGTTGTGATCCACAACATTTTGCTAACATCCATACGGAATAAGGCCCCAGGAAGACATTTTAAAGAGGTAAATCCGAGAGTAGTATATTGGAACAAGGAGAGAACGAGAATAGTAGGTTTTCTAAATACAATTTTAAAATTTTGAACTTTGAAAACAATTTTGCAAGGAAAAAAAATATCTTTTCTGATTTTTAAAAAACGGAGCTTAACGTTTCCAAGTCACAATTTGAAATGTTAATTCCACCAATTAATTTAATCATCATTCAGGGGCGGATCCAGGACGGACTTCTGGGAGAGGGCGGTGGGTTGTAATACTGCTACTCAGAGCTATTTTTAAAAGCTCCAAGCTCTGGGATGGGTTTTATTTATATAAAATAAGAAAGTTTCCTGTTCTGGGGGGAGATCGCCTTCTCCTGGATCCGCCTCTGTCATTATTCGCTTCTTTCATTTATCTTCTTTCAGTTACAGGTCATAACTACGGGACAGTTCTATCTGTGTTGGTATGCTACCGGAGCCGAGGATTTAACATAACAAATTGGCTCAGCTTCAGAACGTAATAAGCTATAATAATGTGGCAATGTTTTCCAAGAGAAGGAGAAAGATAAATATAATGCGAATAGTAAGAGAACGCAGTCACACCTTTCACAAAGGCCACGACCAACTAAATTTGTTTAAGTCCTCTTTACTTAAAGGTGACACTTAAAATTCCACTCTCACGTCTTTGCCGTATCCAATTGAGGAAGGACATGTTTCTTCTTGCATCTTAAGTGCGACCTCTCCTCATTAAGACTTACTTAAAGAAGGAAAACAAAAGAAAAGGGGAAAGTAAAAGACTGTTTATCTTTTGTTTTGGAAGAACGGGGCGAGTTGATAATAAAAAATATGTATTTTTTAAGAATCACAGACATGATTATAGAAAAAATGTCTGCACTTTATCACGTTTACTTCTGTAATTATTGTCATTTATTTCTAAAAGTTGCCAGATTTATTTTACGTTAATTTGCTTATACACACATATGGTAGAAAGTTAAATTTTTCCCATTTTACACTAAAATCGTGAACACTTTTTCCTCTAATGTAGGTCAATTATGATAAACCGTTGAAACACATGTTTAATTCTTTTAAACCAAAGGTTTAAATACCAAATTTTATGTCTCTAAACTTAAGAGGTTCCGAGATATGGCCACCTTATTATAACTGAACTCCTGCTTCACCTCCTTCCAAGTAGAACTTCCAATAATATGTTCTATCCTGGAATCCCTTAAGTTTATAACTATGAAATTGGATATTTGGACTTCTGCTTTGAAATATCTCAGTTTAAGGGTCTTCACTACAGCGAAATTAAACTACCGCTAATTTTAGAGTGTTTCTGTAATATCTTCAAAACAAATAAAAATATTCGAAAAGCAGAAACGTAGTGAACTAGACAATACGATTTTGCATGTGATGCCTTTACCAAAATCCACCTATCTGCTTTTGGTATGCCGCTATTTACAGAACTCGCAAAAAATGATAATTCTATCGACAGTTGCAAATCGAAAACAGATAAATCAATTGTGATAACGGTTTCACATGCAAAATCGTATTGTCTAGTTCACTTCATTTTTACTTTTCGAATACTTTTATTTGTTTCGAAGATATTACAGAAAAACTCTAAAATTAGCGGTAGTTTAATTTTGCTGTAGTGAATACCATTAACGTCCCACAATTTGCTCTTCAGACAAAGAGACGGATGATTAAGGCAAATGAATGATGATTGAAGAACTGGCGGAATGAGAATGTGGGAGGAAACGGGAGTACGCAGAGAAAATCTATCTGTGAAAGATTTTCTTGTGTTGTCTACCACCACAACAGACATATTTTTGTCTACTACAAACTTACATGGAGATGGATCGAACCAGGGACCTCATGCACTAGAGGAAAGCGCTTTACTTCTGAGCCACCGTGTCATTTTATTTGAACTTTTCATTTAAAATAAGTAAACACGTGTTTCAGTCTTTTTTTTTTTAATATTTGACCTAGATTAGTGAATTACTCCAATCCGTTTTACTTTCCGCTCTGTTTTCTCCAATTCTAGATCAAAGATCAAAGCCCTCAGAAACATGAGTTTATTATTTTAAATGAAAAGAGTCTAAATGTCAAATTTGAGTTCTCTAAACATAAGGAATTACGAGACGGTGCAAATTATGGACGTCTTATTAACTGCAATCTTCATTTCATTTCCTTCCACGTCCAATTTCCAAAACTCTCCTCAGTGGATCTCACGTCACAAATTCTATGTGCTGACGAAATCTCTAGTTTCAAGCTGAAGCAGTGTTTGTAGTTTGAGGAAAATTTCGTAGGTAAATTTAGCAAACTGATGAAAAATAAATTTTTAAATAAAACGTAAAGATCCAGGAAAATTCTTGCACTGACTGGTTGACGAATACTCGTATAAATCCTTAATTTTTCCTTTCTTCTTCAGAAGTGCAATAGTTTCTGTGTGTGTGTGTGTTCCAAGTAGGATAAATTTGCACCCATTGTTGACTGCAGAGACGGCGTAGGTGCGCGCGGCGCCTAGTGCTAATAATGAGCTCGTAGGGCAAGAGTACCGGTAAAAGTAGCCGCGCGCCGATGTGTGTGTGTGTAATGTACTTTTGTATCTACTTTTTGGATGAAACTTGTTTAGAACGCGCCCCCTCCATTAAGCGCGGGACCAGGGGCGGTTGCCCCATTGGCCATCCCCAGTGGCGTATTTAGGGGGGCTTCCGGGCTTACGCCCCCCCGAAATCTTACTTACTATAGTAAAGTATATGGAATATCTTACAGAATTTTCACATTTTCAGGCAAAGCCCCCCCCCCTCGAAAGTTAGCAAAGCCCCTCCCGAAACAAAATCGTAAATACGCCACTGACCATCCCCAAACTCCGCTTTTGGTTGGCTGGGTGCATTTGTGTGTATTTTTTGTAAGAAAGAAAGAAGAAGAAGAAGAAGGAAAAGTAAAAACAATAGATGCTAAAAGTAAATAAATTAAACAAATGTGATTGGCACTTCCTTTAAAACAGATAAATTAATCTTAGGAATTAGACAATAAACTAAGAAAAAATTAATAAGAAAATGGAAAATATTGTCAGACGAGGGGAATTTTGTTAAGGAAGCTTACGAATACTGAGCTTAAGCAGTTTGGCGTATGTGTTGATCAGTCAGTCAGTCTGGACTTCTTTCAAACATAGAGATTTAATATCGCTTAAACTAAATTTGATTAATAGATAATGAAATTAAATACTACACAATTTAATTTTCACGAATATATTCAAAACCAGTCAATCCAAGGTTTACGTTAAAGAAAATATTTTTCGTACATTTTTGGGGTAGGGTGGGGATGGGGCTTTATAGACTTCAACATTTGACAATAACGCCTATGGATTTTATTTGGATATTGAATAAAAGAATAATATTCTTTCATTCACAGTTTACACGAAGTGGATGGAGTGTAGTTGGAAACCAATTTGTATGATTACATCAGTACTGCTAACAAGCAGAGAAGCTGCCTGTGTTTTGTAAACAATCAGCAATTAGGAAATTCCCTTTAATAAGACTATAAAGTGATGAAAACCTTCAGCACATGGTCTCTGTCACAGCTAAACAAACCCTTTGTTTGTTTCCAAACAGAGTTATCTGGATTGAATTAGTCGATAGGTGACTGCACGGAGGAAAACATAACGGTTGTTTCATTCAGTGTTCCAATTAAGTGAGTGTAGCTAACATTAATTTATTCTTTTTTATTTTAAATCAAATTTCGAAGAAGACAACAGTCAATTTCCAGACTATTTGTTGGAAAGCGTTTCTTTTCACGAAACAGTGACATTCTATGGTCCCAAGGCTACGATTTCAATGTTTGTTAGTTTTTTCTATGTGAACAGTAGAAAGCAGAGTGTACTGCACATACATGCGATCATTGATGAACTGCAAACGTAAATTGAAGAAGAGGAAATCGTTTCCATTCCACTGGACAAATCTATACATATTACGATGAACATTACAGAATTTCCATAGTAGACTATCAGAATATGGCATACAAGTATTACTTAATCTTCATAAGACATAAATGACTATTGCTTACTATAGAAATTGACATATTCTTTACAATACATTTCATTCATTACTGAATTTTTCGTGCATTGAACGTCAATGTAAATTTTCCCTTTTTCCCTGTATCAATTTGTATTATATTAGGCCCGTCCAGAATGTAAGTTTTTAACTCGAACAACAGAGGGCCTTTCAGACGATGTGAGATGGTATTGGGTATGCCCACAAGACAAAAGACATGGCTTTAGCTGCGACACATAGCACATTGCTCGTATTATGCCCAGACTAGCAGATTGAAGATTACGATTCTGATACTGCCGCCCACAAACTGTGAGGTGTGATCTGTCATCAGACTAGACGTCCAAACAGATGGTGCGTCACTGGTGTAGACAATTCTCTGAAGGTCGGCAGAGTGTCCATAATATGGATCGAAGTGGGCGGCCATCGGTTGTGACAAAGGACCATCTGAACTTCGCGACAAAACATTCTGGAAAACCGTCGCTTCACGATAAGTGAACTCGGCAGCCACTTCTCACACACACGTTTCCCGATCTCTGTTTCACTAAACTGTGACGACATATTTGAGTTTCAAGAAATTGTATATAGATGGATGCAGGATGTTTCTACTCTCAAGCTGTTGACTTTTAAGACATCAGAATACAAAAATTAATAAGTGTCTGAATTACGGTGGTGAATATGTTGAAAAGTAGTGTGAGCTATGTTGTATTTATGCCAATAAATATTTCAAGGTCATTGTATCTTCTTCATTTACCTAAGGTAACTCGCTGTCTGAACTTGCCTCGCAAATTATAACTGAACATCTATTTGCTTTGAACTCATTAATAGGTATATAATATTATCTATTGGTTATCGGAAATTACGGTTCATATCATAGAAAGAGTAGATCGGATACTTCATTACAATGACTTTTTCACCTGTCAATAGATATAACTAGGGCCCGAATTTTTATGTGTTAAAATTGTAAAATATTTATTTTTGTTGTGCTAAAAGTGAATAAATATTTGCTAAAAATTGAATAAAATATGTAACAAACAATAACAAGAAAAAGAATGAGAAAACGCCTAACATAAGAAAAATAAATACTGGTATTCTCCAATAGCTCTTATTCATCAGATGTCGAAATTCCATGGACATTGCAGTAAATAACTTACGTTTTTTCCAAATTGTTCATCGTAAAGCCATGCCTATTGTCACGGAATAATGCTTTATATTGAGAAAAGGAACGTTCTACATCACACGATGTTAACCTCGCGTATTTGAAAGTGGACATATCTCAAATATTCACACCATCAACTTCACTTGTATTTTGGCCTTCCAATACTTCAGATATTTTACGTAGGGTTTATAGTCAATTGTTTTTTTTTTTCAAACAAATCCCTAATTTTTTCTTACATCTTCAGCTTTCGAAGCAGAAAGAACATTCAGCTTTCTTTCAAGCACTGTACTTTGTTTCAACGCACTGTACTCAGTAAATCTCCCGTAGTTTCTAGTTTCCTTATAGAGTGAGTTAAGAAACAGAAATTGGCAGATATGAAATTACCTCCCTTTTACATACGGCCACTCGTCCTTTCCTCAGTTTTGACTTCAAAGTACAAGGCGCTCCTTTAGATGCTATTTATTTGGCACAAGTTACCCTATCGCTAATAAGCAGAATTTATGACGACACTGTGTCTGCAAGTGTGAAATTGCTTGTAAATACGATGGATAGATGTATGTAGCCTATTCTTTTCCCGATGTTAATTTCTTCAGAGAGAAAGAAGAAACAATTCGTTGTGAAATTTAGAATAAAATAACGGAAAATTATTAAAAATATGTGATTAGTACAAAATGAGCAAAATATTTATTTACATAACTGTTTTTCAGAAAATATGCACGTTTATGTGAAATAAAATTTGTAATTTACACTTCCAGACTCTTAGTTGGGATAATAAACTTTGTTTTGGGCTTGTATGTGTTTGGAAAAAATATGTTTTTACATACAAATCCGGGCCTTAGATATAACATTGCTCTGGTAGCACGTTTTTTTAATGAGACGCTACAAGAAAGCACCTTCAAGAATAAAAACTCCTCTTTTCGACTTCTTTGCTTTCGAGAAACAACAGGACAATGAAAAGTATGGGAAACATTAAAAAAAATCTGAAATTTCAACGAATCTACACGTTTCATATCTCATATGAAAAAGGGATATTTGTATATCTGCGTCAGTTCATCCAGATGTATATTTACACACCTAGAGGCTACACTGTTTAAGGTATACGGACCAAATTTAAACTTCGTATTTTATAAGATTCTACAAAGGATTTCTGAATTTTCTTTCTGACCTCCAAAATAATGATAGTTTACTGGAGTATGAAAAATAAAAAAATAAAAAAATTCGCGTTACTCGAAAACTGCCCAAAAGATTTTGTTTATATTTCTTAAATCAATATTTAATTAACAACATTGTACTATTTTAAATAAAATCCAGAAGGAATAGTTGCTCTTTCGATTTAATTTTTCCTCACAAACGACTAAAGCGATTTGGCCATATTTCATTAACAAATCTACAACACGATATTCGTAATTTTTCCTGAAAATATCTATAAGAGATAGCTTTATTATTAAGGGTCTGTTCTTTCCGAATGAGTTTCTCTGAAACAACTTAGGCAATTTCTTTTACAAGCAAATGCATGATTGACAACCTTATAATATAAGTAGTCAGCTTTAATGAAAGCAAATATGAAGAATAGTTTACTTTTGAAATGAGACTTTTCTGACAATTTTTATAAACTATTTATGTTTTTTTTTTTTTTTGATTATTCATAAATATCTAATTATCAATCGCCGTGAATAATTTCTCATGAAAAAATGTCACAATGTGCAGTTTACTACTAACTAAATCCTTTCGGGAAGATTTTCTCAGAAACGATAAAGATTATTTTCTTCACTTCCTCTGATTTTGTTTATTACAATATGACTAATGAACAGAAAGGTATACATTTAAAAAAAATAGTGAGTTCATGTATATAGTGAATTCATATTGTTTTATTGTAATGCCACATCGTCAATCACGGGTACGGGTGGAGCGTGTAATGTGAATAATAAATTGTCCACCGCTGATAGTGTTTCCTTGGGGAACCGAAAATATCAACTTTTGTCCACGTTGCCCATACTTGGGCCAATAGTTCAATATTTGAGAATCGGTACGTACACAATCAAAAGTAGGAAAGACCTAGACTGTATCTAGTTTTTGTTGTGTTTCGTGTTGTATAAAACATACGACCTTGCCCTCTGTCTCTCCGGAAGTTTTAATAAGAGAAAAGTCATGACGGATATCGGAGTTACAAGGAAAACTGCTAAATAAGGAAACGACAAGGGTGCCCATGTTGTGGTTTCCAAGGGGGGGGGGGCAAGTATAAGCGACATTTCAAATGTGGTTTCAAATTTTGCTGTAACTAATGTAAAAATTCTATTTGGTTTTCGATATTCCCAAGTATAAATTCATCTTAGGGGCGAGCGCCCCACCTTGCCCCCCTGATGGGCGCCCTTGGGAAACAATATAATGAAAACCAATAAGCGAACAAGGGCTTGTGTCATACTAGCTCTTGCTTAGATTCTTATTACATTACTTCTTTGTAATACTTGAGTATTTCTTAAACGGCAATTTTGAATGGGAACAGTTCAGAGTTTAATGCAAATGCATCAGTATGCACGAATAAATATGCATTCGCAAATAAACAGGAGTAAATATCGATTCAAATAGTATGCAGTACTATTAAGTTGTATATTCAAAATATTATAAGCCAATATTTTGAATATATTTTCATATTTCAGGGAAGGGAATATATATCTCCCATCACCACCCCTGGGATCACCTCTATGTACTTGCATAATTATGAATGACAGTTTTTATGCACTACATGAGTTACAAAACTTCATTATTTTCTTGTATCAAATTAAATCATACCAAACCATAGTATGTAGTTAAAAAGTTGTGCCAATATTTAAGAGCCAAAGACCCAGTACTTGTAGCTTAATTTTCAATCTGCAAATTGAAAAGAATATATTTTGTTGGTAATTTTGAATAATATATAGGAAATGCCAACACCAAATTTTAATTAACAGTTAAAGTTAAAGAGTAAAAAGACAGTTTCCACCGGAAGACATTGGTTAGATTCCCAGTGTCTATAAAGTTGTGAGAGGAAAAAGTTCTTTCGAGATTTAACGATAAGAGAACATTACGTATGTGTGAGTGCACGTCTTGACGTCACACCAGATGGGAATTCTCATCATCTTAGCGTAAAAGATATCTTTCATCACTATTTTTGGATTTTTGTTACTTGCCTTTGTGAGCATTTTAAAAACATGGTTCTTTGTGTAGTCCATGTTCTTACAGAATAGCTTTTTCGTATCATTTCAGCCAAGTTTTTTTTTTTTTTAATCTTGTAACTAGAGACACTTTTTTTTTTTTTTTTTTTTTTAAATATTGTCCTGGTCTTTGAATATTCATCACAGTTGTATGGCTTCAATGTCTTTCAGCATTCTTGTAATCTTATCAAATCTGACGTAACCATTTACATTGGGCAATATTTTCTTTGTTAATTCCATGTCCACTGGCCTCTTCCTGATCGGTAAAAATAACCTCATCACAAGGGTTCTTATCAGTGACGACGCAAGCCTTAATTTATTGAGGAAGCAAATGAAGGGACAGACATACTTTTTGGAGGCATCTATCATTTTGTCTATCGAAAATAATAATTTTATATTGCTTAACCTATTTTACAATAAAATGTGTCGGGGCGGGAATGTCAATGCCACCAAGAGGACGCATGCTCCCTTGCTTCTCTCTAGCGTTTAACATCGCCACTAGTTCGTATACGTCCCAATACCCAGTGAAATGATTTAGTGCGCAGAACTGTCCCGTAATTCGTTTTTAATATTCTCATTCTTAAAGTTAAAACATGTAACTGGTAAGAAATCGATAGCCGTCACCTTAAAATGTTATAACAATTTACAGTTTTCTCATGTTGCAACATTAGTGCCACTAGACAACGGTAAAAATCTGCCACGAATCAGAATTAAGTCTTTTAGTCCTTAAAAAGAGTCGAAGAGATGGGTGTCTTCACAGAAGGTACAAGGACTAATTACCTCTTTAGTATACCATGTAGTTGTGATAAAAAAAAGTGTCTCGTATTATTCAAACCGAAAGTGTGCCTATTTTTCTTAAATATATGAACCCTACTCACCACTCATGTCTTCATACAACCCCACTAAATCAAATCTCCCAATATTTATGCATCATTGGCTAATGAGAGGGCACCACCTTCTGAGACACCTGATTTTTGATTCTTTAAAACTTCATGGTTAAATAATTATTCCCCTTAGTACTTTATTGAGATCCCCAAGTGCGTAGTTCCTTAAGTGTAATAATAACCGGGAAAGTTTCCTACATTGGATTGTCACGTTAGATGAGAAGTACGTATATCTACTATGGAAACGTAAACGATCAAGACAATGGTTGTTCGTGATCAATATCCAGGACGTTTTCCTAAACTACCTTTCCACCTATAGAAGGTGTTATTGTTTTCATGGTGGTCTATGCAGGCCGGTAGCCAGCCCAAAAATGTAGGGGGGCCCCGCCGAAGTTGGGGGGGGGCGCACAACCCAACCATATTATAATTAATCACCATATTATAGTTCATTTGGAAGCCTACTGTGAAAATTTAGGGAGGGCAGGGAAAATTTAGGGGGACCCGGCCCCCCTAGACCCTCCTGGATACGGGCCTGGGCCTATGGTGGGAAAGATCCCATCATGTCTTTTTCAGACGAGGTAACGCCATCAATACAGATCCTTATTGTGATGAATTCCATAAAATGCACTTCAAACTGGTCAGTGAGTATCGAAAAAGGGTCAACAGACATGGAGATCTTATATTCTATGAAAATGCTCGCGCACATGTCGCGTAAAGGATGGTGCAGGCTCTCTATGAGTTGCACTGAGAAATTCTTCGTCACCCACCGTATTTCCCCTATATCTCTCCCACTGACTACCGTCCCTTCCGGTATCTCAATCACTTCTTGGGAAGAAAAACCTTCTCCTGATAAGTGGACGGCGCAACATGTGGTTGGGATTCCTTCTCATCGCAAACTCCAGAATTCTTGCGCCACGGAATCCATTGTTGGTTAAGTTTTGATTTAAAAAAAAAAAAATCTTTGGAAATAACACACTTCAATTTCATTCATTTCGCACGTGTACATTTCATTCACATTACCTAATAAAATTTTACAAGAAGAACACGTTGTTCAACCGTAAACTATTCTAAACTAAATACCAGGACAAAGTCTAAACAATTGAAGGTAGGTTAATTGCAGTGACCACAACAATGATATGAATAGGTCTGCCTATTTGGAAACAAAACAAGACCAAAAATGCGCTAGATTCAATTTGGGCATCCTTTATATAGAACATTGTTATTAGATATATTTTGGAACAGTATACACTAAACTATTTTCTCTTGATTTAACTTTGGATTGCCTGGATTTAATAAATTTTCAATGATTTAAATGTTATAAATTATCTGAAACTCAAACTGTAGTGATCCGAATTTTTTTTTATTAGAGCATTAATATCGTTTATATTCTTGTTCATGTAAAATATGAAACAGTACTTACAAGTTATGGCTTGTAGACGTTCGGCATAATCTTTCGAAAACAACAGCGAGGTAGAGAGTAGACTGGAAGAACAGTGAACTCGTAAGGAAGTATCATAATTAACTTCTTTTATCTATGCCTTTGCCTACACCTTTATTTCCATCGATTCTGTTATATTTTCTTACCATCAATATGTAGTATTATTATAATGCATGTAACTAGACTGATTTAATAACTGTTTCTTTATCCGTTATTGTTTGCACATAGACAGCTTCTTAAGCTACAACGCAAGGCTTTCAAATTCTTTGGTTCTGCTTTTCAGTTTAGGTATCAAAAATATCCTGTTGAAAATATGTTTCATTCAGAAAATCCTTGTCTAGAACAAAGGACTGTTTTCAACATATGAGAAGCTCTGCGAGACCTCTGAGTATTAGTATCTATAGGCTATTGTCTACAGAAGACAATGAGATTTGATCTTCTCTGAAACCTTCATTGTTCTAGTTTACATACACAAAGCGTGAATACTCGCTTGTAAAAAAGAAACCCTATATTACTTAGATACATTATATTGCTAGAATATTTATCAAAGAAATAACAACAACAAAATCTCTCTACTGTAATTAATTAGGAAAGTCAATCTACATACAATATTTTTTTTTAAAATAAACTCCCTGGCACAACATCCCATGACATACTACCCTAGCTATGTAACGTTAACATGCAATTCAACTGAGTAATGCGTAGCCAACTCCAAATAAGTACCCAGTCAGGCCCGTAGTTACGATCTGGATATGAGGGTTCAGCCCTCTTTGCGAGCACGTTCGTCTTTCTCTTAAATTTCCAGTTGTTTGTTGGTACGCATGTATAAATGTAATGAAATTCAAGTCAGTCTCCCCTCACAATGGTTCAGCCTCTTTGCCTTAGTATTCTAGCTACGGGCCTGCGTCCAATGCAATGCTATTTTTTCTTACTTTTAAGGTCAGAGCTCTCTACCTTTTAATTATATATTACTTCAGTCACTCTTAATTCTAGGTCAACATCAAGTTCTGTGTCCTTCCCATGACCATTTGCACCAAAGAAATATACACAAAATTGCTTAGATATTCGGAAGCAGTCACTACTAATATATTCTACTACTACTTATTCTACTACTACTACTACTCTTACTACTAATACTACTAAGATATGCGGAAGCAGTCACTACCTGGTAGCAGCGATAATACGAGAGAGATTATCGTTGAATAAATGTAATATTCTATGTCCGAAAACGGAGAGATTTAATTTAAAGAAATTAGAAGAGAGCCAGATGAGAGAGGAATGCCAGATTGAAGTTTCGAATAGATTCTCGGTTTTAGAAGATTTGGAGTGCACTAGTGTTGAGGATACCTGGATTGAAATTAGAGATAGCATTAAAATTTCAGCAAAAGAAAAATTTGGACACGTGGAAATACGTAGGAACAAACCATGGTTCGACCAGGAATGCATTAAACTAGCAGAGAAGATAAAATAGGTAAAAATTACGCTGGTTACAAAATCCGAATGAAATAACTACAGAAAATTTCGCAGATATCAGACGGGAAACTTCCAAAACTTTTAGTACAGAGAAACGCGATTTTTTGAAAGCTAAAATTAAGGAACTTGAAGATAATATTTAAAATAAAAACATTCGGGACATGTATAAGGGGATCAGCGAATTTTTAAAGAAATCTGTCGGAACAGTTCTCACTGAAACGAATAACATCCTAAATAGATGAAAGATTTCTTTGACGATTTGCTTAACGCGCAACCAAAAACTAGTATGCGTGGAGAAAAGGAGATACACTCTGCAGAACCGAATATTCCGGAACCCAACCGAATATAAGTAGAAACTGCTATAAAGAAACACAAATCTCCGGGTATGGATGAAATTCCGACTGAGTTAATATTAGCTGGAGATGAAAAATTGTGGAACAAGATACACAAACTCATTCTCATTATCTGGAACAAGGAAGAATTGCCACAAGAGTGGAAAGAATCAATCATTGTTCCAATTCACAAGAAAGGCGACAAAACTGACTGTAATAATTAAGGCCCGAATTTTTATGTAGTCCAAAGTACCGAAATATGTACATAAATATGTAGCAAAAATCAATGAAATATGTAAGAAATATGTTAAAAATATGAAAATATGTAAAAATATTTTTTCGTGTTTATTTTGTGTCTGTGCTATTTTCTTAGCTAATTAATATACTGTAACATATTTATGTAATAAAAGCTTAACAAGTGTAAATAACTTCCTACAGATACGTACAGATTTTCAGAAGAAACAAATGAAAATATGTATAAAGAAGTTAAAAAATCACATTATTGAACATATAAACACAAAAAAAAAATATTTATTTAAACAAAAGGCACTTACTTTTGGGACGAACAATGAACCACTAAATAATTTTACGCAATGGAAAAACTTTGTCACTAACTTGTCACTGATACGTTCAAATTTTCACTAAGAACAAATAAAACTGTCTCGCGGAGAAATGAAAATCATTATTGAATATCAAAAGAGAAAAAAATATTTAAAATAACGAGCGCTTACTTTCGGAGCGCACCATGAACCACTAAGTATTTTATATGATGGTATTCGAAAAAATCTCTAACTTGCCACAGATACTTCAAGCTTTTACTAGTAACAAATGAAATTGTCTCAGAAAAAATGAAAACCACATTATTGTATATGATGAAAAAAATCTTAGAAAAAAAAGCGCTTACTTTGCTGATGCTCAATGAACCACTACATACTTTTCCAATTGTTCAGGAGCTAAAGAGAGTCGTTGGTCAGTCAGGATCCCTTTATAGGCTGAGAAAGATATTTCCACGTCGCAGGAATGGACAGGCGCGAACTTCAGCAAATGACATTTTCCAGGACTGGTTTCCTCAGGTGCCTCCGTTCCTTCTCCATCCAATATCCTGCATGCAGTCCTCAATGTTAGGTATCCTGGATTCCTCTTCAAAACTGACTGGAACTTTCGGGCAATTTTCGCACCTGTTTCTCCCTGCACAAAGTTGAGTTTCTTGTATTTCCGTAGAGGTTGCACATACAAAAAAGGTAAGAAAGCCAGCCAACTGTATGCGTTTTAGTTTGTTTTGTCGGCACTCATCCGAGTGGCGTCTGCTTGCAAAGGCGATAAGCACAAAAATCCTTATATTGTTTTCTTTATTTATATATAAGAAAACAGAGTTTTTTTTTCAGGATTGGAAGCGGTAACTGACGACGTTTTTTTTTTTTTCATATTGTAGAGTGTACGATTTGGTTTAACCCAGCTTTCCCTCAATGCAAATCGGTTGAACAAAGTGAGAGAAAAAATACAGATATTTAAATAAAGTACTTTTTGTGTTATTATTACATATATAGGCCTATTTTTGTTTGCGTATTATTTAAAGAAAATTAGCGAAAAAGTGCCAGAAAACTGAATTTATTTAAAAATATGTACAGTAGACGGAAAATATGTAACAGACTTCAAAATATGTAAAAATATGTAAAGTGATTTTGGTTTATATGGCTTCTTACTTCGTAATTTGCGAACATTTCATATTTTCACCAGCGTACATACAAAGGAAAAAATATGTAAAAACATAAAAATCCGGGCCTTAGTAATAATTATCGAGGCATTTTTCTTCTGTCAACATCCTATAAAATCCTTTCAAATATTTTATTAGCAAGATTGACCCCACACGCAGATGAAATTATTGGAGATTATCAGTGAGGATTTAGACGAAATCGATCAACTATCGACCAAATATTTACCATTTGACAAATACTCGAAAAGAAGTGGGAATACAATACCCCGGTACATCAACTATTTATTGATTTTAGAAAGGCCTACGACTTCGTTAGAAGAGAAACATTATACAACGTTCTCATAGAACTTGGAATACTGAGAAAGCTAATTAGATTAATTAAGATATGTTTAAATGAATCCCAAAGTAAAGTCCGGGTAGGAAAATTTTTGTCCACGAGCTTTCACGGCGAAATGGCCTGAGATGCGTTGTCACCATTACTATTTAACTTTGTCCTGGAATACACTATAAAGAAAATCAAAGATAGCAACCAGGGCCTAGGGCTGAACGGTATTCACCAGGTTATGGCATATGATGATGATGTAAATTTAATAGGGAATGATAGGAGAACAATAGAAAGGAATGCAGGGGTCTTATTAAACGCATGCAGGGACAAGGGTTTAGAAGTAAATGCAGAGAAAACTAAATACATGGAAGTGCGTCGGGATAGTAAGACGGCAAATTATGGATGCGTTAAAATATTAAATAATACGTTTGATAAAGTGGATAATTTCAAATATCTAGGGTCAATATTAACCGACGAAAATCCTATTCACCAAGAAATTAAATGTCGACTAAAAGCAGGAAATTCGTGTTAATATTCGGTTCAAAATCTCTTGTCGTCGCGAATTCTTTCGAGGAATTTGAAGCTTAAAATATATAAAACGATAATCATGCCTGTTGTTCTGTATGGTTGCGAAACATAGTCGCTTACTCTGAGGGAAGAACATAGACTGAAAGTATTTGAGAACAAGATCCTGAGACGAATATTCGGGCCCAAGATGAATGGGAATGGGGAATAGCGGAAACTTCATAACGAGGACCTACATAATTTATACCGTTTACGCAACATTGTTAGGGTCGTCAAGTCTAGGAGGCTTAGGTGGGCAGGTCATGTAGCTAGAATGGAAAAAGTAGAAACTCTTTCAAAGTCTTGACTGGAAGACCAATCGGAAAACGACCATTAGGAAGACCTAGTCGCAGATGGAAGGACAATATTAAGATGGATCTCGCAGAGATAGGAATACAAAGTAGAAACTGGATCCAATTGGCTAAGGATAGAAGTCAGTGGAGAGCTTTTGTGAACGCGGCATTGAATCTCCTGGTTCCATAGGCCATAGAGTTAGTTACTTAGTTAGTTATTACTATTTGTAATATAGCCCAATTAACAAATGAAAATATCAAGAAAACATTTTTCCAAGTAATGCTTGGTACCCGCTAATTTTGGGATAATTCCTTTGTCCTATAGAAAATTGTCTTCAGAGAACAGTACAATGTACGTTTCCAACTAGAAAAAGACATTTTCTATTTAAAATCACTTGGGTTTAAAGAATGAAGTACATTCATTGCATCAGTTATTTAAAATACGTGAATTGTAAATAAAGTACTGGCAACGTTGTCGGCAGGTAGGTACAGTAAGATGGTAAATGTTTGTTTTTGTTTTTGGGGGCATAATATCTTGCTCAAGGGGAAAGTTAAACCCGGAAACTCTCTTACATATGCCGCTGATAAAGACAATCCTGCTTTGCTCGCCTTATGCGACGGTGTAACTATTTTTTCATTTTCTAGAAGGGTATACCGTTAAACGATCACATAGATTGTGATTTATGCTCTTTTAGAGGTTTTAATTGGTCATAAAGTTGAATCTTTTTTCGTAAGGTAAATTTCAAAATCGTCTTTTCTACGTACAATTAAATATTTAAACATAACGTATTCAATTTTTGTAAAGTAAAATTTATAATTAATTAATTATATCTACTAATGTTAAACACATCATTTCTTAAGAGAAAATTTTATTCCACAATTATTAGTATAGAGTTAATAATTTGGAGCGACGAAAGAATTGTGCTTTACATATGCAATTCAATTAAATGACATTTTTCTTTTCTTCCAGTTTCCTGCCAGTAGCATATTAGAAGTGTTTCGTAATGATGATGACGTAAGAAAGGGGGAATGGTTTTCATATGTTTCCGTTGTGAAGGTTATTAACTCTGAAAAGATTAAGCTATCATTTAGAGCTTGCATCTGATTTTGACCACTCATCAGTTGGTAAAAGCAACAAGATTGCTGGTTGCGGGAGGGGAGGGGAACGAGAAATCCTTGCTGGCCTAATGCCAGGAAGAAACAGGAACTGTGCGGGTGTATCAACTAGAAATAACGAAAAGGAAAAAAATGAGAGACCTCTTCAACTGCATGAAGTTGTACGTTATTAAAGTGTTTTCTACTTGATATGTGCGAATTTTCCCATCAGTTAAACAAGCTAAGTATAGATTTTACTACAGCCATAAAGAAGAAATGTATTTTTGTATAGATGTATGACTGCTATATACAAATATGAAGATAAAACTATAGTTATATTTTTGTAGAATCTCTATATATCACTGAATATAAGAGCTTAAAAATGCATACTTTACAAGCTAGTTTGTCAGTTGTAGCAGTACATGTATGATCAACATAGAAGGAAAAATGAAATGAAATCTTTGAGTTTTACGTCCTACGGTTATGCCGGTTAGGCTAAAGCAGACGGTGATGATGAGTAATGAATGAAATGGTGGAATGAAGAAAGTGGGAGAAAACGGAAGAACTCCGAGAAAACCCACGCACACGGTGTTCGTCCACCACAAAGTTCACTTGGCGGGAGCAGGGTTTGAACCCGGGACCCCATGCACCAGAGGTGAACGCTCTACCACTGAGCCACCGCGGCCTCTTCAACATAGAAGAAAAGAAACAACAGTACAAATACAATATGTTAGCTAGCAGTGTATCTTTTATATATACTGTACAAAAATTTTACAGTATTGTTAGATTTTACGGGAAAAATGTCCAAGGATAAGATATGTACCAACTGATAAATCTAATTGAGCTGAACAGAATGATAAGCGTGAGTGTAAAGCCTCAAGCGTAGTTTTCGAGAAAATGAAGAAATATGAATTTCTTTGTGAAACTTAAAATTGTTACTATACGAGAACCATGCGACATGTTGAGTTGAAAACTGATACACTGAAATATAGACAAAAATATGGATACATATGAAAAATTATACATTACCTTCACTAATAGCGAGTAGGACCACCTGTGGCAGGCAGAAAGGCCTGCAGTCGGCAGGAAATGAAGAAATACAGGTCACGTATGATTGTCACAGAGATATTATACCATTCATCCGCCAAAGCAGCTGCAAGTTGTATAGACGACGGTGGTGGGTAGCGGGCTCGCACCTTAGTCTCCAAAACTGACCACAAGGGTTCAATGATATCGAGGTTTGACGATGGTGGAGGCAATGACAGATATGACACTTCATCTTCGTGCTCATCAAACCAGTCCTGGACGATGTAAGCTGTATGAACAGTGTCTCCGTCATCTTCAAACTCGGCATTACCATCTGGGTCCATAGTTTGCATCATAGGATGCAGCTGGTCAATAAAAATGTTTAGCTAGTCTTCTGCAGTCAGTGACATGTCTATGCAAAATACCAGGATATGGCTGCCCAAATCATCACTGAAACACCGCCAAGCTTCACTCTTGGTAAAACACAGTCTGTTTCGTATGCTTGTGCAGGTATTCTCCACATGTAAAAGATACACTTCTCCACATGTAAAAGATGTCAATTCGGCCAGCAGTTGGAAACAATGTAAAGGAAAACTGATTCGAAGAGATGACAGTCTTCCACTGCTCAATTGTCCACTTTTTATGGGCGTTGCACCACTGTCTCTGTATGCAGCATGATCAACAGTCATGAGAGGTTTGGGAATTACAGATCTGCCCTAAATACCCTGCTTGTAGAATTCTCTTCTGTTTTGACTATTACAGGTTTTGTAAGAGCTGTATTCAGCTCAGCTGTGACTTTTGGTGCCGTGGTGATCTGCTACTTGGTCAGAATCCTATCGAATGTGCGTTTGTCTCTGTCACGCAATACACACCTGCCTCCACGCTGGTGCTTGGCTGATGCGGTTTTCCTGGAACACTCGTAGAAAGTCATGATCTTCGAGAATGTGCCTCTTGATACACTAAACATTTCCGCTACTTTCTTCACGGAAGCTCCCACCATACGCGCACCCACAATTTGCCCTCTTTGAAACTCTGTCAGCTCAGACATGATTCACGATAAGCTGCACGGACCGGTCTCTGAACTGTAACTGGTCCATCTATGCGATTTACAGATTGTATACCTCACAGGATGTGCCGGTGACCATAGCGAAATCTACCATTCAGATGCAAATCATGTTTGAAATGGCTACCTATTTTATATCAGGTGTTTCCATATTTTTGTCCATCAGCTGTACCTTCATTAAGCTCCTTACTATGACAGTACATAATGTTGTTAATGAAAGCTCTAAATTAATCTCTAACTCTCAAATTTTAATTTCTGTTGAATTAAAATATGTCCATAACCATAGATAAGGGATATATCAATTGATGGACATATTGAGATGGCCTAAATAAATTATAAGGGTAAATTATGGTGCGTGATTTTCAAGAAAATCGAAGAAAACGAAGTCTTGTGGCGCTTTTGTGTGGGCAGTAGTTTGCTTCCTATGAAAGTTGGTAATTTCTCTTTTGCTGAAATAAATTCATACTCATTTATGTATTGGATATGTAGCAAAATACCTGCATTGTCAAGTAGCAGATTGTATCTATTGTGGTTTGTCTTCTTCCAACGTTGGTTGTCGAAAGGTAATATGTTAAGCAGACTGTACGAGCTTAAGTCAAATGTGGAAATATTTATCCAAAGTGTAGGAAAAGTTGAACTTCATACTTCTTTTATTGATGACATATTTGTATTTTCCATTTGGAATCATTCTGATTTTTTTTTTAAATATTAAATAATTTACATCTCAAATTCCAAGATAGAAACACGAACATACTTATCTTTGTCGAACTTACCAACGAATATCAAGAAAGTTGTAAAAGCAAAGCAGTGTCAACCATCACACTGAGTTTTTTCTCTCCCCTATCTTGATAAGTTTTTGAACTCCATCTTATACAATGAAATCGCATTTTGTACTCATTTTAGATAATTTTGTAAAAAAAATAATTTTCGTAATTATTTAGTTTTTAATAAAGTAGAAATTTTATAATAATACGGAAGATAAAATGTCAGACGTATAGGCCTACCTAGAAATTATAGGTGTATGTACTGTGTTGTGTATTGAATTTTGATAGTTAAAACTCTACCGTAGTTGCGCATTGTGAAACGAAACTCATCTATTTTAAAATTTGTCCTAACGGAGACACTTGCCATAATAGTCTTCTATTTAATCTTATTTCAATATTCTTTTAGTCCAACACAATAGCGACACGAACACAGAAACTTCGAAGATAGTTAGATATGTCTATGCTCTTCAATGATACTCGAACTTATAATGGGTTGCGCCTCATGATCCGAAATTGAACCATCCAGTTATTTGCGTTCGATCCACTTGGGCACGAAAAGACACTTGGGTTTCTCGTGTGAGCATCATATCCGCAGCGGCGAGTAGTTATTTCCCTGTGGATTTTCAAATGGTGTTCAGTTCTTGAAAATACATGTCAAAATATATTAACTTCATGTCACATACTACAGTACTTAATACAGGGTGTCCCACATAAAACCGGTACAAGATTCAAGGAACACTGTAACAGGAACAATGAACTAACTAATAGAACGAATAGTAACGTTAACAGTTACCTGTTTGTAAGAGATGCTGGAAGTGGTGGCCATGGACATCCAGACCTCGTTGACCTCGTTTGATGACGTTACCAGCTACTCGCTGTAGTTCTGCAGGCGTGATCTTGTTAATTTCTCTAGTAATTTCTCTCTACATTCCTTGATGGAGCCTGTCTTTATGTAAAATTAAAATTCCACAATATCAATTCACTGTTTTAATGCAAACTGCCCCATTTCTGTCACAAATGTTCCTTGTTACCACAAGCACTGATTCAGCACATAACACATAGCAACAACTCAAAAAGACGAGCTTTTCATAACAACTGACGCAGAATACACTGCTACACTCAGTGTAGCCAACTTTCGAGACAGTGTTGTCACCCCATAAGCAGTTTAACTAGAGATAATTAACCGGTACATCCCTGTTTTATGTGGGACACTGTATATTTGTATTTGATACTGTAGTACTAAAGTTTATTTACTGTAGTTAAAAAGAATACAAGCGTAAATAATTTTGTTTTATCTTTTGTATTGTGTTCACGCAAACATCAAAGTGTGTGTGTGTATTCGCGACTGTGCTTGTATGTCGGTCTTTTCCCTCCCCCTTGGAATCGGTGTTTTGCTCGCCCCCAGGAAACAGTCTTTCCCCCCCTTTGGAAAAAGTCCTGCTGGCATCCCTGGTAGGAATATGTGAATTATTTCATGTTCCTTAGTTATCTTACCAGGAACTGATCCAGGACGAACTTCTGGGGCGGGGCGGGGGTTGTAATACTGCCACTTAGAGCTACTTTTAAGAGCTCCAAACTCTGGAATGAGTTTTATTTATATAAATAATAAGAAAGTTTCTTCTTCTGGGTGGGGGCAATTGTCGCGATCGTCCCCCTGGATCCGTCCTTGCATCTTACCCGTTTCCTTGGTGTTGTCGACATAAGCAGAAACATTTGTAACGAATTCTCTCTTGTTTTCTTTTATCTGTTGTTAGATATTTATCTCTTATCCTTTGAAGTATTTGAAGCACGTTCTATCATATTATTGCAACGTAACAGTTGGCTTACATTGAAAGTCAACTTTTTCCCTTTGATGGTTGCATCGTTTCTTCAGTTCCGGAAAATGCAGCTAGCAAATAAATAAAAAAAAAAAAAAAAAAATGTAATGGAAAACCTGTAACTGATGAAATTTTGTAAACTCATCTTTATCTGTGGCTTCGCTCCAGACGCTGAGTTTAATGTTGTTCTTTTTCTCTCTCTCTCTCTAAATGTCATAAGATGGATTTTCTACTTTCGTAGTCGTCATCAAGTCAAAAGCAGCCGTCAATGGATTTTCTGAGCAGAGCCATCTCTCGTCTGATTTTGTCATTTGAAGATTTCCTTTGGAGGAGAAAAAAAGAAAGATTTCTTAGGTTATTTTGAAATTCATTGAATTCTCTTGGGACTAGAGGGAAATGTCACACAAAGACGGAGGTATCAAGGAATCTTTCTCTCCGTTTAAATGAGATGTCTGTTTATTTAAGGTTTAGTCGTGCAGTCACAAAGAGAAGGAATTTTAGTGATATTTAAAATATAAGTATAGTGATAGATTAAAAAGAAATATCAGAATGGAATTGGAAGTCTTCAGTAAAATATAGGTCAAATAAAATCAAATGTAAAAAAAAAAAAAAAAAGGATACCTGAAGGTGCATCCAATTTGTAGAAAATGTCTACAAGGCAACATATGGAAAGTTCTTGTGCAACTCCAGATTATACTTAGATATATGGATGTAAGAATTCTAGTAAGGTGCAATTACAGTGACGAGAATATTAACAAACTCCTAATTATAATGCCGTAACAAATTCTACTGTACACTCATGTCCAAAATGATTGTCGCATATCTATAATTGTCTTCTTGTAAGAATACAATTTGATACCGGCAATGATTTTGCAGGGTACGTTTGATATTGATATTATGTATATAATCGGGAAATGTATGTTTGTGGTAAATTTCACAGGAAAAGAATTATAAATACGAAAATTAGAATGATTAAAACAAAATGTTGCTAAATTTACAATAAAGTTTTATTTTCGTCTTATTGTTCTTATTTACTGCTCTTTTGACATGAAATTTGCCACATACATGTCTTTGCCGATTATACACATATTAACATTATAAGAAATAGCTGGGAGAATTCGTTATCAAATTATATTTCTACAACAACATATTTATAGACATTCGACAATAATTTTGGACATGAGTGTACATACTATTAGCTTTTAGCTTACAAAAAATGTTCAAAGATGAGGCATATTATACCAATCGATATATCTTATTAAGCTAAACAAAATTATATGCATGAATGTAGAAACTCATGAGTAATCGCCAAAAAAAAAAAAAAAAAAAAAACTGTAAACTTAAATATTAATGTTGTACGAGATTTGCCATACATTTGTTCATGCAAAACTAATACTGAAATATATCTTAATTACGTTCCTCATTCTGACACTAAGACGACTGTCTATGGTATGACTAATGAGGTAAACCCTAAAATCATTATTAGCTCTTGATTTGTGTTTAACTAAAGTATTGTTTAAATCAGGCATGTGGAAGTTGAAACAGAGGATAGGCCAATCACAAAAGATTTACTAGTATCGAGGGCCGTACAAGATAGTGTATAACATTTTCACAAGAATTTAATAGTCATATTTGTGGAGAAACTGGGTCGTCGTACAATAACACCATAGAAACTGAAACACTACTATAACGATAACCAAAAATGCATTTACTTTCTAAAGAAATGCAGAAAAATCCATTTACTTACTATTTTAGTGGGAAACTTGATCATTCATGTTTTAAACTAGTCTCTCAATGTTCGGTGGTAAATTGGATATACAAACGCGAAGGATATTTTTAAGTTGGACATCAGTTATCTAGGGAAAAAATTCAATTTAGGTTAAGAGATTTTATGTAAGAGATACATTTCCAATAACGGATCAGACGGGCCGGATGAAAGGGTTCAGTAGGCCGCAACCGGCCCGACGGCCGGCTGTTGCACATGGCTGGGCTAAATGTAAGGCATATATCAGACGGTAGATCACGTTGAAATGAACAAACTAACATGTTTCAGAGTAAATTATGATGCACAGTTTTCTTAAAGATTCAGAAAAGCAAGTTCTTATAATGTTAAAAATAATGTTATTCGTTGCTAATAATAGTTGGAATCAGTGGCGTATTTAAGATTTTGTTTCGGGGGGGGGGGGGGCTTTGCTAATTTTATGCCTGGAACGTGAAAATTCTGCAAGATATTTCATTTATTTTAAAATAATAAATAAAATTTTCCTGGGAAATTTTCCGGAAGTTCCCCCTTGAATATGCCACTGGTTGGAATAGATTATTTATGTATTTTATATGTAAAAGAATGCAGTTTACAAGCATATTGTCTCTACTCTTGTTTGTTTTTCCTAGAAACTACTACATACATTCTAAACAATGACGTCAGTAATGACAAAAGAGGAAAGCAAAGGGGCGGGCACTCCCAGTGGCATCGTTCAGCTTCGATTGCTCCAGACATGATGTATTATAATGCAGGTCAAACAATAGTATAAAACTATTGTTTTAGGTATACAAAAATATAGCTGCCCCTCAAAAACTCAAAAATATCTCTTCTCTTAGGCTTGCCCCCTGTTCAAGAAATTAAAATTGGCTTTGTCACTGAGTGACGCACATTCTCCTAACAGTAGTATAATAAGTAGTGTAATAATTCTATACTTATACAGCTGTTCATCGCTCAATTATAACAATCAACGTATATAACGACCATAAAATATATGTTCAAAATGCTTTTTAGTAGACTGTATAATGTTGCTTTCCGAAAAGATAATAACACTGTATTCCATGGTAAGATTAAAAATGGGTCTGTGGCTGGTTGCCGCTGACAGGGTTAATTCCGCTGTGAATTAAATTCATATGGAAAGAATTACCTAACATTGCAGTATAAGATGGAATCCAGATGCGTACCCAGAAAGTTTTGTTGGGAAAGGTCCAAGGTTTGAGGGGTGGTCCTATAATACAAGATACTATGTTTATGTAGTATCGAACGGATACTATCCTACAACCGAAAAAAAGATAAATAATATTTAAGTACTCTTACCTGTGTTCTCACGAATGCTTTTATCATAAAAGAAATAGTATAGATGATGAGTAAGGTCAAATCTTTAGTATAAGCCTATATCAAGTGTTTCTATGTTAATCAAATATGGTTGTAGACTTTTATTAAGAAAGTACGTATGCTGAGTTGCGAAGTTTTGGAGGGGGTCGGGACTCGGTGAACCCCCTCTGTGGGTGCGCCCCTCTGAATCACTTAATGCGTTGAAATTCCAAGGCTATCCAACCGGGAATCGAAACTGCGACCCTGTGCACTCCAAATTAAAGGGGTATGCCTATATGATAAATTATACAGTCATTAGAAAGCTCTACATGTAACATATATGTATATGGGGTGGTAAAGTTAGAGTATCTGCGTATCGAAAGGTCTTTGATATTGTATATCGACACCAATCTCTCTCTCTCTCTCTTGTCTGTTCTTGAGGTTTACCGTTGACCTCATTTCTCGGTCCATTCTATACCTTCTGCTCTGTGGGAAGGAAGGAGTTATTTCTTCCCAAAGCAAAGGCTTGTATTTTATTTTTTCCTGTTCCTTTTTTCCCACTTTTCTTTACATTATTCCAAGGAGTGGCAAAACCCACAAAGTTTTCTTGTCTGTTGAATGAGAAAAGGCGCAGACAAAATATTGATTCTGAAACATTGTTATTCCTAGTTTTTCTCACGTAGATGATAGGAAAAGAAGAAAAAAAGCATCCCCTAAAGGATAAAACGTATTTTTCTTTAGGAAGATATTTTGTATGTATCCCACACATTCTTCTCACCTACATCATTCTTTATTCCCTTTCATTCTTGTCCGCCTTACCAACATCTCATGGACCACAAGGACAGAAGATTCACCCTCCCAGCCAGTGGGAATTTACGAGATGTTTTGTGGATATACATTTTCCACGTGTAAATTAGGTCTGAGCGAGTTGTATTTCTTTCTTGTTTGGTGTTCTAAAAATAGAAAATAATCAGAAAAGAATTACGGGATTTCGTACGCGAATAAAACAGCTGTTTTCAACCGTTTACAAATATTATTTATGTCATAAAAATGAATGAACAGTTGTTCATGTTCAAAATGCATTACCAACAATTCAGAGCAACCTTATATCTTTCCTTTTCGCTTTTTGGATCATTCTTTAAGGATATGCAAGAACTATGGTATGTCGTACTCATTACAAGAAGTTCATACACCGTACAGAAAGAAAATTATGTACTGAGCAGATTCTGTTCGTTGTCAGTAATCTTAAATGTATAAAGCTGAAGATTTGTATTTATGTTTGTGTATTTGTTTATCCCGTATATAGACCTAAATCCACGCAACATTGAACCGTTTTAATTTCGTTGTGAAATATAGTTGATACTTTATACTAGGATTTTTTTTTATTTTGATTAAAAAGAATCTGTTAAGGCAGTGGTTCTCAACCGATGTGTTGCGACAAACTGGTGTGTCACGCAACCCTTTAAGTTGCGTCGCGAAATTTTAGAATTTAAAAATCATGAAGAATTTAATAATAGTTAAAACCGGGACAGCGTGTATCAGTCAACACCTCCAGCGGCGGCAATAGTGCTCAGTGCTATATAGGAGCATTATAAAAACTAATAGGTTTCACTGTTATAATAGATATTATTATTATTATTATTATATTATTATTATTATTAATAATAACAATAATAATAATAACAACAACAACAAAAATATCAAACAACTCTGACGTTCAGTAAACTGTGTCATCAGTCAAAAAGGTTGAGAACTGCTATGCTAAGATGCGGGAGGGGATTGGAAATTTATGTCAAAAATACAGTATGCCCTCAAGTTACGGAAATGGAACTCGGTATATAAACTGCTTACTTAAAATAATTGTACACATACCTCAGCGTTTTCAAAAAATCCGCTTCTAGTGTGGGAGGATATATATATATATATATATATATATATATATATATATATATATATATATATATATATATATATATATATATATATATATATATATATATATATATATATATATATTTTACAAGAACAATGGATGCAGTGTACAACACATTTTTGAACACACTTAACGCCGTACATGGAGCTGAAATCGTATAATTTCATTTTTATTTAAATTTGCCTCTTAAAGAATACTGGAGATTAAAATTTTATCCATAAATATTTTCTTTTCTGGCAATACCAGGTACTTGAGCAAGCATATAATACGTCGTATGATTTTTTAACGAATAATTTGTTTGGCAAAAAATGGACACAAAAATTTCATTTTAACAATATACTATGTAATTTATTTTGTACTATTGTTTCCGTTTTGTTTTCTGAGTCCAAATATGCACATTATAGGTAGTGCCGATGATTTTCATAGGTTATGGGCAGTCCTCCCTACTGGTCAACTGGCAAGTGCACAGGCACGTTTTTGATGCACGGGATCCTGGAGTCAATTTCCGCTAAGATAATCGTGAAATTTGAACATATTAGGGTGGTTAGGATACCACCTTAAACTGTCAGTCTACGCGTCATACAGTCTCGGTGCTAAATAGAAACGCTAAACTTCATTGAAGAAGGAAGCTGCTCATATGAATGTCAAAACTTTTTTTTGGTTTCAAAGTCAGGCCCTGTACAATAGTTAATCCCGCTTGACTTAGGACTAGAAACGGTTGCATACGAGATAGTCTAACCGATTTTAAAATTGAACCCATTTCAAGCGCTTAATTACCATTAAAATGTGCGAATTTTGCCCAATTTTGTTCTTCGACAAAGTTGAATTGTGCGTGCTAATAAGAACGATAATCTTTTCTCCAACATATACCCTTCGCCAGATTTGTAGGTCATCAGACCAACCGCTCTCGCTAAGGTTTTAACTAATAGACTATAAAATATTTGTACTAGATTTTCGATTTTTCTTCAAATTTTTTAAAAATATGTACTTTATAACATATTTGATCAGTCTATAAATGATTATCTAATTGGTGTTTCAGTGACAGAGAATGTAAAATCATGAACCAGAATGATTTAATAAACCATCTTGAACAAAGTTATACTTTTACAGAAATGAAACCAAAGGCAAATTAACAAGTCTAATTGATGGAATAATAAATTGAATGAAGGTGAGCATCTAGACCACACACTTCTTCTCCGAAACTGAGTCCATATAGGGGCTGCAGTGCCTCAGTGATAGAGCACCAGCCCCTAACATGGGGGTCTTCTGATTCAACTCCAGCTGCAAACAAGTAGATTTTGTGGTGGACAAACATCATGTTGATGGATTTTCATAGTTTTCTGCCGTTTTCTTCCATTTTTGTAATTCCATCATTATCACATCTCGTTATCACTGTCTCCCTCAGTCTCAGTGCGTAATCCTGGGACGTAAGGAAAGTTTAAATTAAAAAAAAAAATAGCAAGACAAAAGTTCGAACATATAGACTTCTATATCAAACGTGAACACTGAATTATATTAATTTCGGAATTCATATTAATACTCACATTTATTTATTAATCTTAAATTTAGAGATATTGAAATTAATAAAACTGAATATGATAATCGTAAGAGTTTTATTCTTTCTAAAATGAACAACAGAAAGCAATAATATGATGTCTTAAAACCTTCAATAACTTTGTGAACACCGATATAGCTTTTCTTTTCCTTCTCAACCCTCTTTCTCACTCGACTCAGATACATCAACACTAACGACGGGATGGACATTCTTGTGTTTTAGTAAACCAGAGGAAGCAAGACGACAGTAGTCTCAGTCAGTTACTACGCGTACCTTTTCGAAACAGATTATAATTATGCTATCTGATGACGCAGATGTAAACCAGGTATGGGTAAATTTGTTCACAGTATTAATATACTTGAAAGTAATGATGTTCAATTTTAAAAATACGACACCAAGATAAGACAAAAAGCATACACCAACCTGGGTACACAAATACTTCCTTTTGGGGTTATAAGTTGCCGAAAACATGAAAAAATGAACTTTAAAGCTTCATAGCTCCAAAACTATGGTACCTACTATAGTCGGATCAAGACTTTACTTAGGAACTAATGTGTGTTCTATTCAAAAATCCATGTTTCAGAATTCTAAGGTACACCCGCGACATTTTTTTATAGAGAGAGTTTGGCTACGGGCATATAATTTGAAATGCTCACCAACTATCTCCATAAAAATTGTTGCGGAAGTACCACAGGATTCTCAAACTTGGATATTTGGATATGGCACATATATACTATTTTCTAAGTGAAGTCTTGACGTGATTACTGAAAGAAAACGTAAAAAAAAAAAAAAGTAGTAGTAGTAAACGAAGATAAAAAAGCTAATGTAATAGTTGAAGAGGAGTCGCTAAAATTAATTTTCTTTAACGAGGACGATTACGGAAGATCACTTACTGATTGAAATCATGATTATTCTTCAATAAAGTAACTTCCAATAAACCTTTTGTTATTGTTAATTATTCCATATCGGACTCCCGAAGAAAACTTATCGAAACAACTTATTGACCGTGCCAATAGCGACTACTCTCAATCATGACTCCGTTTTCTTTCATTTAGAAATAGGAAAGAAAGAGAAGAAAGTAGAAGGGTAAAAGAAGGAGGTAGGTAAAGAAGAAAGAAAAGAAATAGGGTATTTTAATGAGAAACAGATTACTGGATAATTCCGGAAATATAGTAAAAGGTCGGGAAAGTCGTTGAAAGATGAATCATTCTAAATGTTATTAACAACTAATCAATTTTGGAATGCTTCGGAATAGACACATGTTCCCTCATACCACCCAGACCTAGCTCCAGGCACCACGATCGTGGGGTTGCCCAGGCCTAGACCTGGAAACGAGAAAGGTGAAATTTAATTCTTTGTAAAGTTATTCCGACCGGTGACTGATAACTATCCAGCATCTGAACTCTGTCCTCTAGGATCGACCACACATATGAATTAGCCAAGAAAAAAAAATTTCAGCGATAGGTCAAAATGTGATGGAGGACCCAATCATTATCTACTCCATTCATGAATCGTGTCTTGCAACGTCTCAGCTGGTAATTTCAGATCAGAGTTGTACGTTAAATAAATCGTAAGTAACAAGTTCAAAATCTTTGGGGGGGGGGGAAGGTTGAAAAAATTAAAAAAAACTTGAAGAAATGAAGACAGAGAGAGAGATAGAGAAGAAGGAAGACGAAGAATATGGGCGCCAAAGACTTAAGTGAGAAATAACTAACGCTACAAAGTTAGAAGTCGAATTTCGCTCTCAACAAAATCCATAGCCAAAATATTCTTAACATGCCAAAAAGGGTGGTCTACTCAAATACGTAGACTCAAGGGGCGCCCTGCTGCCAAGGATGCAAGTTCTGTGTCCATCAGATCCCAATCCCACAAGAGTTTGCTTGTAAGATTGAAATCCGATCCCCGTATCCGGCCCAGACCAGCAGGATAAAAGAAGAGGGGGAAAGGGACCAGGTAACTGCGTCCCCAATTTTGAAATCTCTAAGTAAAAAAAAAATATTCGACCCCTTAGGAAAAACTAAGAAGGTTCGAGGACAGTGATGAAACTAGAATAGAAGTATTATCTAAGATATCCCTAACTAATGATTTGCCGAAATAAAAAAAATTAAATAAACTGAATTTTGGATCGGTGATTTCTATGCCAAACCTCACCGATAGCTACCCTGCGCAGACACGCCACAGTCTGGGATGTCGTTAATTTCCCTCGTCTAATTAAACTAAGAAAAGAAATGAAAATACTTAAAGGGACTAGGGGTCGACATCCGGGTACGCGAAAATAAATTTCAATAACTAATTGTTTTGATTCTGTACCCAGTCAGAGCTGTCGCCTCCATGAACATTGTAAGCTAGCCCGAGTAGGTAACGTGGGGAAAAAAAATCTCACGGAGCAGGATATTCTATTTTAAAAAAACCGACCAGAAAATATAATTCACTACAGCCCTGTTGTATAACTACTACTGTCTTTTCATAATTTATTATTCAATATGTCTAGTCTGCGATTATATGATGCTACCTATTCTATCAGATGGTATTACTATGGTTGATTATTATTATAACACATAAAACTACAAAGTATTACCGTAGTCCGACTATATATCGCCCTCCGGTCCGCGTGATATTATGGTGCAGGGGTCAGAACTTGAGATGTTTGTAGCCACACATATCTATTCAATATCTATATATATCAACACACGGCGAAGTATTCACTGGGCTACTATATATTTAACTATATGGGTGTCCTATATTCTATATTCATCTACTACAATATTCATATACTTATTAATATTCATATTCACATTAATATTCATTTGCCACGACGCTATATTCTACAAACACCCTGTTTCCTCTATCTACGCCCAGCCTATTTACACATTTCATCATAATACTTTAAAATCTATAATCACTACAAACATTTCCCGCTCCGATCACCGCACGACAACCTCACTCGAACCCAAGACTCTTTCATCCCACACACAATACTATGTAATACCTGGTAGCTTTATTAAGAAGAAAGAAAAAAAAATCCTATGTATGTTCACTGAAAATAGAATTATCTGCGATAATGTTTAATGTTTATGAGATTCTGCAGCAACAATAAGCTTCTGCAGCCACGAAGAAAAATGAACATCTAATATAATTTCAAAGCGAAGAACTAGCATCATATCGCCCGACTTCTGTTAAAAATTTACGTATTGTTTATTTATTTAAATATCTCAGGTTCTAGACTAAGCAGAATGTTGAAATTTTCAGAATATATTAATTTTGGGTCACTTGACCTAACTGTACATCCATATAGGCTGTGAATTATACCTTCCAGGTTTTATTTTGAAAAGAAAGGTCAATTTCACGAAAACTAAATCACTAAGCACCTCGACAGAAGAATGGCGGTTAGTACTGACTTTTGACACTAGGGCTAGCGACGATATAATGAACCCTTGAACAACTGAATGTGACCTTGTACACGGAATTATTATACTATATTACGTTCACTTAATGACGGAGTAATAAAAATTTATCGCATAGTAAATACTACACTGTCCAACACACTCTTTCATCACTTAATTATCACTATCACTGATACTACATTACAAATATACACATACTACTCGAACTACAAGACACATCATGCCACATTCATACTACACACTACATTAATACATGTTATACTAATAAATATACACAGAAATTATTCAGATTTTACCATGTTAAATCGGCTCTATGAAAGGTAACGAAAGGAAAAGAAATGAACAGGGCCAACTGGCCCTTTATTTACTAAATCACATTCTTGAAATCAACCTGTTTAATCGATGCCCTGAGGGGACATATCGGAGTATTAGCTAGCAATAGGACCCCTGCCCTGAAGGGGCAGGAACCCGGAACAAACTGAATGTTCAACTCATCCCGCTGGAAGCCGGACTCCCAATTTGGGAGTCAGATAGGAGCCCTTACTGAAATTTACACGTGCATTGTGATTACTGGACTGACTACCACAAAATTAAATACCGCCATGTTACTAATAGATAAATACAAAAAGAAATCACATCCACTACATACACGAACACAAACGGTAGTGAGGCAGGCCTTACGTAACTAGAAAAGGAATAATTTTAAGGATAAGAATATTTTAAGGGAGAAAACACCACTCCTCCGAAACTGTTTATAGATTCCTAAGAAAACTCGCAAACTGATGCACTTTACAAAGCCTGTCCATAACTAACAATATCTGCTCAACATGGCGTTGCAATGTTGCACTTCCTATTTCAGTTCAGTTTTAGTATGAAATTTAATAGTTTTTTGGCTCCTAAAGACTTCCAACGATTTTAGGTTAAAAAACTCCCAAATATTACCTTGTTTGCAGTTTTTTCACTCCGTTGCGACCTTTTAAGCTCGACGATCGAAATCTGGCTGTTGTCAGCAAGATCTTCCGGCTTGGAATGGAATAATTGCGCCCTAATATCATAGCGTGGGTTTATCATCCAATCAAAACTAAGCATTTTGGCGGTGGGGCTTTGAAACGAATAAAATTTGGTAAAATCTGGATTAAACTAGATTTTAGAAGGACCTAGGTATCTAAAAGAGAGGTGAAGGGTGGTCCTGAAAATTCTGTCGAATTTTAGATTGGTTATTTGATCTGGAAAGTTCCGTCCAATAGTGGATCTATATTTTCAGATAGCACTGACACCGTAAGAATTGTAATAATCCATTTACATATCCATATACAAGACTTATAACTAATTTAAAATATAAATAAAGGTATTGATTCCCAAAACTATCATTCCCAATGAAATTTTTTACAGTTTTTCCATGTTAATTTGAAATAGAATAATGAACAATATTACGAATTATATGAACGGCCAGAAATTTTTTGTTAAACGTCAGGTACAGTCGGTGCAAAAAATTTCGGGCACCCTCCTATTAAGAACATAATATCATTAGACTGTAATGGCATATTACAGTTCCCCGGCGTCGTTAAAAAAAAATTTTGTTTGAATAACAAAATTTTGTTGAATAGAGTTAACATGTATTAATACTAATAAACTAACTACTCACTCATACTCTCATGCACTCAAATGAGACAGTGTAAGATTCACTTTGGGTATTGAGATAGAAGTTCCCGTTTTTTGTCCTCAGTACAGTTGAAAAGCTTAAGATTCTGGAAATTGTGAGTTCACCTTTTAGGTAGCAGGAAAACACGAGGTAACCAGTTCGCAATGTTCCCATCGAAAGTGGGAAAATGTTCAATATCCCGGAGGGAAGCTTTAGAGCTCACGCTAACATAAGTAGGGGAATTGTTGGTGGGAATTAACATATTATCCTGCACAACCGGAGTCGTCACCGGATTTACCACCGACGACGTAGTAGCGGTGTTATAATTACCCATGTAATTAAAAGGGATTCTATTAGTCGTATTGAGTATGTTGGGCTCCATCCCCGGACCAATCGCACCCATGAACAACGACTCAGAATGGCACCCATCTCCTTTTCCCGGCAACACGCTATGTGATTGTATACCTCCATGTAAGGAGGGAGCACTCACGCTAGTGACCGTAATCGTCACAACACTCGACTGATTCGGCACACTATTAGAATTGAACCACGACTTGGGTTCTGACTGATGCATGGGGTAGTGCGTCGCAATATCCCGTGCATCAACTGACGTTAAATTTTCTTTTCCTGCGCTACATGTAGTTGTTATCGCAGGTAATATTTCTGAGAAATCGCTACCGGGGAAAGGATAGGTTACCTCTGATTTTTCGCGACTAGATTTTGTCATTTCCTTTTGAATATTTACTATTTCGTTTTGAATTTTCGAAATTTTCTGGTCAGTTACTTCCAGTTCGGTTTTCAATGATAAGTCCGACAAGGTTGACTTTAAACTATCAATTTCGGCCTGCTGTGTTTCTAATTTATTGTTAATCTTGTGCAATTTGGTATCTATTTGTTCGATTTCAGAATTTACATTATCTAATTTACCCTCAGTCTCCTGCTGAAGTTGCTTTAGGGACTGTTGAGCCTCGCATCTGACCAAATCAATTTCAGTAGACGTTTGCTGCCTCAATGTGGTTATTGAGGAAGCAAAGTCCAAACATATGTTGTCGATTTTCTGGGTTAATACCTCGAATCGAGATTCGGTTTCTCGTTTCGAGGTATCAAATTTTTCATTTATTTCGCGTCTCATTTCCCGGTTATTTTCATTCATTTCTTGTAGCATTTGTTGCAATGAAAGGAGGAGAGCGTCATTATTAGATGACCCAGTCTTCCTTTGCTTTTCTTTGGGTTTATCACCAATTGGATCCCCATCTCTTTCATCATCATCGAGGTCAGATATCTCCACTGGAGATATTTGGCCTCGGTTCTTCGGGGTACTAAACCATCGCTCACCGTCTGAATCGGGATGTTCATTTTCCTTTTCAGAGGATAAACTCATGGGTTCACGCGACTGGTGGAGCTTCCCCTCACATTCTTTACAATATTTAACTATCTCACCAGCCCGGACCTTTTCTGCATTTTCCGCAGTATCCTCTAAATTAATACAACTGAAATGAATCCATTTCAGCCCACATTCGTGACACCTCACTAGCCTACGAGAGACGCGAGCTCTTTTCTCACTACTTTCTAAAGTACATTGTGTACATGAGACTTCCGCGTTCTCGTGTGATACGACTTCTCTATTGGTTGCCATAGCTTACACCCAAAAAGACACAATATAAACACATGCAATTATATACCTATCAACTAACAAGACTTATTATTCAGGTACTATTCATAAATTAAGGGACTCCTATCTAATTCCCCCCTTGGGTCAACTTCCAGCATTTTCAAATTTTAGAAGTCACTTTAGCAAATTCCTTCATTTCCCCCTTTCTACAGAGAGAGACAAAGATAGCAGAACAGCCAATGACTATAATTATTTAATCTCACTGTAACTTTTTAATTATGCACCTTTTGTGGCCAAGTCAATATGTGCTCGATCCTAAACAGTGTTTAATAAATAATTTCAGATTCGTTACCAGGGAAAACAATTGTTTCCATGGTAACTGTCCGATGTCAACGGTCGCCAAAATTGAAAGAAAACGTAAAAAAAAAAAAAAAAGTAGTAGTAGTAAACGAAGATAAAAAAGCTAATGTAATAGTTGAAGAGGAGTCGCTAAAATTAATTTTCTTTAACGAGGACGATTACGGAAGATCACTTACTGATTGAAATCATGATTATTCTTCAATAAAGTAACTTCCAATAAACCTTTTGTTATTGTTAATTATTCCATATCGGACTCCCGAAGAAAACTTATCGAAACAACTTATTGACCGTGCCAATAGCGACTACTCTCAATCATGACTCCGTTTTCTTTCATTTAGAAATAGGAAAGAAAGAGAAGAAAGTAGAAGGGTAAAAGAAGGAGGTAGGTAAAGAAGAAAGAAAAGAAATAGGGTATTTTAATGAGAAACAGATTACTGGATAATTCCGGAAATATAGTAAAAGGTCGGGAAAGTCGTTGAAAGATGAATCATTCTAAATGTTATTAACAACTAATCAATTTTGGAATGCTTCGGAATAGACACATGTTCCCTCATACCACCCAGACCTAGCTCCAGGCACCACGATCGTGGGGTTGCCCAGGCCTAGACCTGGAAACGAGAAAGGTGAAATTTAATTCTTTGTAAAGTTATTCCGACCGGTGACTGATAACTATCCAGCATCTGAACTCTGTCCTCTAGGATCGACCACACATATGAATTAGCCAAGAAAAAAAAAATCAAACTTATAAACTCAATATAAATTTATGTGTCGTATCAATCGAAGTCTCAACTTCCTGGAAGAAAGATGTCGTATTTAGGCTTATCCTGCTATTTTGCTTCACTCCTCGAGCCGATTTAAACCATTAGTGACGGTCCTTCATGACCTAGGTTATTTACCGTAACAACTCTATTAAAACATGACACATATATTACAGATGTTAATATGACAAAGGATATCACTAAAATTACTTAAATTAAATCTATCATGCATTCACACGCTTACTCACTCAGGACAGTGTATATATGTTTAAAGGAAACCAACTAACTACAAAGGTACAAATAATTTATTACGTTCATAGTGAAAAAAAAAAGACAAACATATAATTATGAAAAAAAATATTAAAAGCACAAATTCTTAGTTATATATTAATAGAGTACATAGTATTATATTTTAGTAATTTTTTATATATTCAATCATATTGACAAATGAAAAAGAAAGAAAAAAAATTATTACATGTATCATATCTTAGGCATGCTAAAGCAAATTATGATTTGCGACATACGCAAATACGACACTTATTTCACTTTTAAAAAAAAAATTGGACAAAGAGGAAAGAAAAAAAAACCTTTTGGTGTATTAGAACTTATATGAGTCTCTACCTCACGTCGAGATATTAAAATATTAATAATTTCGAGCGTCCAAATCACAACTCACGCACTAGTCGTAGTTTCCAAAACGTTTCGCTCCATTTAACTTAATTTGTGGTCATTTATATATATCTCTATATGTATATATATATATCTATTGGTTTACAAAACCATTCGTCGTCTATATTTGGTTTGTAACTGGTAACAGTTTATATCTGCAATCGCACACTGCTACTTCTATACCCATCTAGGGATTTCGAGAAAATAACTTTCACTAGAGGAAGTTTCTCCTCTTAGACGGTCTATTTCCAAATTTATTAATCGAATAATTTCAAGTTATTTATCCAACACTGGGACACTTCACGAGACCTTTCATTAGGATCACTTTCGTATATGTTTATACATGGTTCGGATTTAAAAAAAAATGATCTTCCACAGGTGTACGGAGTATGATGGTTTAAATTGAGGATAAAAAAAAAACTGGTCAAGTCACAGGATACATATGAAGGTGAGAAGGATTCAAGGTGCACTTTCCACAATGGTTTTAGGTTAATTGTTCAGGGATAATATTTGTTATGATGTGGGTTACGTTTAGACCTGCCGATATTTTTTCAATGCATGCCATTATATAATTACAGAGGTTATCACTTACATTGATTCAGAAAAAAGGAAAATTACCTAAGTGCACGGCGGTATTCTTAACAAAATCTACATTCTTAAATTCGTCGGAAGACTTCTGGTAAACTATAGCAACCAATACACGTCTAGGGGGACAGACACGAGCGCTCTTACATATATTCATAATACATTTAATATCATACTTTTACTTTAACATCATATTCACATACTAATTACACATACATTTCGAAGTATTTATTTCTCTCTATATATATATTTATAATAAATGCGCACACATTTAAATTAATCACCCCTACAATAAATTCTAAGAAGGTTGCAACATTGTCCAAGAAAACAAATGACTTCCAACATTACATTTGGAAACAAATTTAAATTTTATCTGATACCGCGCGTCTATAAATTTTTAACTTTTATATAATCAATTAGTGTTTAAATCATGAAGGAAAAAAAAAAACTTTGTGAGGCAGGCACGTAACACAGAGCATTTCTAGATATAACTAGGTAAATCAAAATACAATTTCTGGGCCCAGGTTAACTACAAGGTAATTGAAAACCAAAACAGAAAGGAAAGTGACCAATGGATTAAAAAGAAACTTAAGAGGAACGACGGTGAAAGAACGTAATCGAAGTGTCGTCAAATACTAAGTCTTTGTTCATTTCAGCGATAGGTCAAAATGTGATGGAGGACCCAATCATTATCTACTCCATTCATGAATCGTGTCTTGCAACGTCTCAGCTGGTAATTTCAGATCAGAGTTGTACGTTAAATAAATCGTAAGTAACAAGTTCAAAATCTTGGGGGGGGGGAGGTTGAAAAAATTAAAAAAAAACTTGAAGAAATGAAGACAGAGAGAGAGATAGAGAAGAAGGAAGACGAAGAATAGGGGCGCCAAAGACTTAAGTGAGAAATAACTAACGCTACAAAGTTAGAAGTCGAATTTCGCTCTCAACAAAATCCATAGCCAAAATATTCTTAACATGCCAAAAAGGGTGGTCTACTCAAATACGTAGACTCAAGGGGCGCCCTGCTGCCAAGGATGCAAGTTCTGTGTCCATCAGATCCCAATCCCACAAGAGTTTGCTTGTAAGATTGAAATCCGATCCCCGTATCCGGCCCAGACCAGCAGGATAAAAGAAGAGGGGGAAAGGGACCAGGTAACTGCGTCCCCAATTTTGAAATCTCTAAGTAAAAAAAAATATTCGACCCCTTAGGAAAAACTAAGAAGGTTCGAGGACAGTGATGAAACTAGAATAGAAGTATTATCTAAGATATCCCTAACTAATGATTTGCCGAAATAAAAAAAATTAAATAAACTGAATTTTGGATCGGTGATTTCTATGCCAAACCTCACCGATAGCTACCCTGCGCAGACACGCCACAGTCTGGGATGTCGTTAATTTCCCTCGTCTAATTAAACTAAGAAAAGAAATGAAAATACTTAAAGGGACTAGGGGTCGACATCCGGGTACGCGAAAATAAATTTCAATAACTAATTGTTTTGATTCTGTACCCAGTCAGAGCTGTCGCCTCCATGAACATTGTAAGCTAGCCCGAGTAGGTAACGTGGGGAAAAAAAATCTCACGGAGCAGGATATTCTATTTTAAAAAAACCGACCAGAAAATATAATTCACTACAGCCCTGTTGTATAACTACTACTGTCTTTTCATAATTTATTATTCAATATGTCTAGTCTGCGATTATATGATGCTACCTATTCTATCAGATGGTATTACTATGGTTGATTATTATTATAACACATAAAACTACAAAGTATTACCGTAGTCCGACTATATATCGCCCTCCGGTCCGCGTGATATTATGGTGCAGGGGTCAGAACTTGAGATGTTTGTAGCCACACATATCTATTCAATATCTATATATATCAACACACGGCGAAGTATTCACTGGGCTACTATATATTTAACTATATGGGTGTCCTATATTCTATATTCATCTACTACAATATTCATATACTTATTAATATTCATATTCACATTAATATTCATTTGCCACGACGCTATATTCTACAAACACCCTGTTTCCTCTATCTACGCCCAGCCTATTTACACATTTCATCATAATACTTTAAAATCTATAATCACTACAAACATTTCCCGCTCCGATCACCGCACGACAACCTCACTCGAACCCAAGACTCTTTCATCCCACACACAATACTATGTAATACCTGGTAGCTTTATTAAGAAGAAAGAAAAAAAAATCCTATGTATGTTCACTGAAAATAGAATTATCTGCGATAATGTTTAATGTTTATGAGATTCTGCAGCAACAATAAGCTTCTGCAGCCACGAAGAAAAATGAACATCTAATATAATTTCAAATCGAAGAACTAGCATCATATCGCCCGACTTCTGTTAAAAATTTACGTATTGTTTATTTATTTAAATATCTCAGGTTCTAGACTAAGCAGAATGTTGAAATTTTCAGAATATATTAATTTTGGGTCACTTGACCTAACTGTACATCCATATAGGCTGTGAATTATACCTTCCAGGTTTTATTTTGAAAAGAAAGGTCAATTTCACGAAAACTAAATCACTAAGCACCTCGACAGAAGAATGGCGGTTAGTACTGACTTTTGACACTAGGGCTAGCGACGATATAATGAACCCTTGAACAACTGAATGTGACCTTGTACACGGAATTATTATACTATATTACGTTCACTTAATGACGGAGTAATAAAAATTTATCGCATAGTAAATACTACACTGTCCAACACACTCTTTCATCACTTAATTATCACTATCACTGATACTACATTACAAATATACACATACTACTCGAACTACAAGACACATCATGCCACATTCATACTACACACTACATTAATACATGTTATACTAATAAATATACACAGAAATTATTCAGATTTTACCATGTTAAATCGGCTCTATGAAAGGTAACGAAAGGAAAAGAAATGAACAGGGCCAACTGGCCCTTTATTTACTAAATCACATTCTTGAAATCAACCTGTTTAATCGATGCCCTGAGGGGACATATCGGAGTATTAGCTAGCAATAGGACCCCTGCCCTGAAGGGGCAGGAACCCGGAACAAACTGAATGTTCAACTCATCCCGCTGGAAGCCGGACTCCCAATTTGGGAGTCAGATAGGAGCCCTTACTGAAATTTACACGTGCATTGTGATTACTGGACTGACTACCACAAAATTAAATACCGCCATGTTACTAATAGATAAATACAAAAAGAAATCACATCCACTACATACACGAACACAAACGGTAGTGAGGCAGGCCTTACGTAACTAGAAAAGGAATAATTTTAAGGATAAGAATATTTTAAGGGAGAAAACACCACTCCTCCGAAACTGTTTATAGATTCCTAAGAAAACTCGCAAACTGATGCACTTTACAAAGCCTGTCCATAACTAACAATATCTGCTCAACATGGCGTTGCAATGTTGCACTTCCTATTTCAGTTCAGTTTTAGTATGAAATTTAATAGTTTTTTGGCTCCTAAAGACTTCCAACGATTTTAGGTTAAAAAACTCCCAAATATTACCTTGTTTGCAGTTTTTTCACTCCGTTGCGACCTTTTAAGCTCGACGATCGAAATCTGGCTGTTGTCAGCAAGATCTTCCGGCTTGGAATGGAATAATTGCGCCCTAATATCATAGCGTGGGTTTATCATCCAATCAAAACTAAGCATTTTGGCGGTGGGGCTTTGAAACGAATAAAATTTGGTAAAATCTGGATTAAACTAGATTTTAGAAGGACCTAGGTATCTAAAAGAGAGGTGAAGGGTGGTCCTGAAAATTCTGTCGAATTTTAGATTGGTTATTTGATCTGGAAAGTTCCGTCCAATAGTGGATCTATATTTTCAGATAGCACTGACACCGTAAGAATTGTAATAATCCATTTACATATCCATATACAAGACTTATAACTAATTTAAAATATAAATAAAGGTATTGATTCCCAAAACTATCATTCCCAATGAAATTTTTTACAGTTTTTCCATGTTAATTTGAAATAGAATAATGAACAATATTACGAATTATATGAACGGCCAGAAATTTTTTGTTAAACGTCAGGTACAGTCGGTGCAAAAAATTTCGGGCACCCTCCTATTAAGAACATAATATCATTAGACTGTAATGGCATATTACATTACCAAAGATCCCATAGTACTGAAGCAATGGACCTTTAAAGTTCATTTCTTTCATGTTTTCGGCAGCCTATAACTCCGAAAGGAAGCATTTGTGCATCCATATTGGTGTATACTTTTTGTCTTATCTTGGTGTCAGGAATCACCTCCCAAACATTGTCGGGGTTTTTGAAACACCCTGTATGTGTCGTATATGAATAAATCATGCTTTAGACTTTTGGAAAGAAGTACGTGCAATGTTTGGATTCTTCCAAAAGCAGTTGTGTTTACTTTCCCCAGGCATATCAGCTGTACTTAAACAAATTTCAACGTTGCTGTACCTTTAGGCTAGAGTTTTATGTATTACGCAATTTAGAATTAGGAATAAATAGTTTTTTCATTAATCTTTTAATTTATGCAGGGTCAGATATACTGACAGTCTAGGCTGAGTAGACGGGTATAGGACCGCTTTTTCTCGTCTACCCTATATATATATATATATATATATATATATATATATATCACATAACAAACTAAATTATTGTATTAGAAATTTCCCATGTGAGCGTTTCTTCATTACATTCGATAATATGAGTTTCCCTTTTCGAGTGATCCTGTCGTATATACTCAATCAACGAGATTGTGCAATATATACGTATATATTGTATATGTATTCATGTGTTAAAACAGAATAGATAGCAGCAGCAACAGCATATTCAAATTTAGCAAGTGGGAATATATTTGAAATTCATTATTTGATTGGTTTGAGTGGGAGGGCAGTTATAATGCAGAGCGCAAGAGTGTGTTAATTCGGCCCAGAAGATATGTAAATTCTAAGTAATCTGGCAAATAATATTGCGAGAGTTCCTCTTTTCAGTACTTTGGTATTCAGAAGTCTCGATTTCCATTCAAGCAGCATTCTGTTAACAAGGAAGACAGCGGACATGAAAACTAATCTACAGGCAGGTTGTGTGCAAAATTCAAAGAACTACTGCTCATGCCCATAGTAAAATTCCCGACGCCCAAATAAATTTCTAATTGCCCTTTTGATACTAATTGGAGGATACTGAATCCATTGGAACTCTTTCTAAACATATCCTTCCGTAAGATAATGAAATAATACATCAAAGTTGAGATATTTATTTCTATCACATCCCTGAGTTATTTTTTTCTCATATCAATATGGAAATTGAAATAAATGCTCGAACACAATTGTTTTTCGAGCACCGCAAAACATTGTGAAGTGGTTTTGTAAACTTTTGTAATCTTGTTGAAGTACAACTACAATGAAGCTTAGGTATACAGAAGAGCCACCAACAATTGCTCGTAGTTGTTAGAAGTTCGAAACTGATGACAAGGGTTTGCAGCTAAAAGGAAACAATATTTGTTTGTCACAGGCTCGCACCTAAAAGAAAACACTATTTGCTGGTCACTTGGCTCGCATCTAAATAAAACATTGACTATTTGCCACCAGGCTTACATCTAAAAGAAAACATTATTTGCTTACCACCAGGCTCACACTTAAGCTAAAGGAAATCATTACGTGCTTGCCACCAGAGCTACACCTAAAAGAAACCATTATCGGCTTATCTGCTTATCACCAGGCTCGCACCTGAGAGAAAACACAATCTGCTTGCCACCAGCCTTGCACCTAAAAAAAAAAAAAAAATCATCTGCTTGTCATTAAGCTCACACATAAAAGAAAACATTATTTGCTTGTCATCAGGCTCACACTAAGAGAAAACGTTATCTATTTGCCAAGCAAACATCTGTTTGCCACCAGACTCGCACCTAAACATAATCTGCTTTCCACCAGAGTCACACATGTAGGAAAACATTATCCCCTTGTCACTAGGCTCGCACCTAAAAGAAAACATAATATGTTTACCACTATGCTCGCACCTAAAAAAAAACATTATTGGCTTGCCATTAGGATCGCACCTAAAATAAAACATTATCTGCTTGTCATCAGACTCACACCTAAAAGAAAACGTTGTCTGTTTGACATCAGACTCACACTTAAAAGAAACATTATGTGTTTGTCACCATAGTCATACCTACCTGTAAAAGAAAAAAAAATTATCTGCTAGTCACCAGGCTCGCACCTAAAATAAAACATACTCTACCACCAGACTTGCATCTAAGAGAAAACATTATCTGCTGACCATTAGCAATGAAATTGTGAAGATCTCGTATGCCGCAAGCTGTGGTCAGTATTGTTGTTTTTAGTACATTACTGACGAACATAAATGAATGTTTTGTGTTAAAGTCGTTACATTTTTTGTACTAGTATATGAAAGAATAAAAATAGATAAAGAACAAGTAACGAACATTGTAGCAGTTTCACTAAATAATAACAGTGATAGGCAACTTTTGCACATTATGGTTTTGTTGTAAACATTTTTTCATGTATAGCATTTATTTGAAACAATATTGTAGTAACTCCATCCAACAAAACAATAAATGCATTGATCATAAAATAAAATGTTCAAAGATTTATTTACAAAGTATTTCCCAGAGGCTACCTACCTTTTTTTTATTACTATATGCTACATGTATTTCAGAAACAAAATAAACAGACAGAAAGTTGGATTTTGCATAGTTTTATAAGCCTAGGAGGGAAAGAGCTTTTTTGTTACTTTTTTAAAAATATTTGCCCGCAGTGTCTGGAATGCAGTTCCCCAACTACTTACTGTTAAATTTGCACCAAAATTACATTGTATATAATGTTATCAGCAGTACTTTCATCGTACTGTAGAAGATAGAAGAATAACTAAATAGGCATTATTATTATTATTATTATTATTATTATTATTATTATTATTATTATTATTATTATTATTATTATTATTGCATCTTTTATTTCTTCCTCTTTAATTTGTTATCGTTGGAAAATAGTATTTGAAATGATGATATATATTTCCAGAGAATATTTCGAAAATTGGACAACTAACAAATTCAAGGCAGATAAAACGTGTTACATACATTAGTGGCAGAGTGACGGAAGCAATAGTAAATGTTACAGAAACTTTTAAAGCAGTATTTTATAACGATGAAATCAAAGGAAACTAATGTTCGTAACTGATTTTAGCCAATAACCTTCAAAACCCCAAACTTCAGTACATTTAGCACATCTCAGCAATATATAGGCTACAGTAGCCTCCAAGAATTAAAAAAAAAAGCTTCTTTGCTGTACAAATCAGCAGTAAAGCGACATTACTTACCCGTTAGTAGCATAACCAAAAACTAACATGAAAATGAGCAATATACAGAGTGGTTATCAAAATAATGGAAGTCTGAAGAAAACTCAGTTTACTTTATTAATCATAGGTGGAACAAAGGTTAGTCTGGAGAACAGCTCTGTTCCGTTGTGGAATGGAGGAATATACGTACATAATGTTGTGTAGTTTAAATCGAACCAACGTGTACTAACACTATGAAGAGTCGTGCTGCCACCACTGTTGTTCTATTAGACCACCAGATCACGAGATCGTAATTCATATTCCAACAACCTAAGTGAGAGCATAAACATAAGAACATTCCTCCCTACAAGTTTTAGGTAGACTAGTGAAGTGATATTGTAGATGTCGCGTCGTTTTAATAGTCCAAATGGGCAGAAATCCGTTGGACTGGAGATAGGGCTTTTGACGGGATTGTCATGGAAGGGAATAATAGGGATTCCTGTTTCTTGCTTCATACATTCCATGGTAAAACTTGAGGGTATGGATGAAAACTTTGTCCATATGGATTCGCACTTTGTTCTTGACAGCTCTGTACAAGCGAGAGATGTCTTTCCGTCAGATTGGGTAATGATAGATTGCTGGCAGTAAGCAGCCTTCATGTTTGAGTTTTAGTCCACCTTATATACCTCCAACTTCCTCTCGTAACTGTATCCGGTGACAATCACGATTTCTTGTGAGAAACTTTCACTACACTGGCGGTGAAACTCGGTATGTCCTTGGGCATTAATGTTTCCCACTAGACGAGACGAGAAATAAGGTGCTGTAATATAATCTTGTTATTTTTTTAAAATCGCCTGCATTTTCGTAGGACTCCTTTTGTCTCGTCTCGATTCTTGAGAGCCGCGGTTTTTCAGTGATAAAACGCTCACCTCTGTTGCGTTGGGTTCCTTGTTCGATCTCAGATCGTGCCAAGTGGGATTCATGGTGGACAAAATGTGTGCATTCAATTCCTTGCGATTCTTCCGTTTCCTCCCACTTTGTTCATTCCACCATTTCATTCATTATTATATTCACCATCTTCTTTAGCCTACATGGCATACTTATGGAACATAAAACTGAAATATTTAATTTCATTTTCATTTACGGTTCTCTAGAATCTTCTATTGTCGTATTGTACATTTATGTACTGGACGTTTGCAAGAAGTCTTCGTAGAATGCTGCGTTTAGAAACAGGAAATTCAAGTACTATATATGAACAACTCTTGAATAATTACCATTAGTTACCAAAAAAAGATACGTATCACCTAGGTTCTTCGATGACTGTTCATACACAAACGAACATCAGTACAAAATTACTAGTAAGTAATTTTTAAAAAGGGACAAATTTCTGGGGTATATTTGAAATTCAAAAATAGTGATTGAAGGAATATCTCATAAAAACTTGTTGGATACATCGCTGAATGACATACTTTCTAAATTTTCATTAATAATCATTGATTTTGCCTTATTCAGTAAACTTCATGAACATAAAGACAAAAGTGGTGCAGGGCCTTAAAACTTTGCCTTGGCTAGTTCATCCACATTATTCGCGGTAAGTATTTTGCCATCAAAGACAGGCAACTTGCAGCAAAATTGAGAAGCTTCTATATACTACTGACCGCATTATTTTGAAGTAGCACTTATTCGGTTTACTACCATTCATAAAATTCAGAGATTTGTTCTTCCCCCTCTTTTTTCCCGTTCCACCATATCTAGTTCACATTACAATTTTTAAGGATTCTGATTTACAAAAACTCCCTTCTATATTTATTCTGTTCTTATGTCTATCCGGCAGAACAGAAATCTCAAGAATTAGAAGATGGAGTTGAGTTGATTTTGAGTTTAACGTCCCGTTTCAGCAGCGAGGCTATATGAGACGTGGACCTACTGATTAACGTGGAATCCGAACCACATGAGCTCCCGCCGGGAATCGAACCCGGGACTCCCGCGCCAAAGGCGCGTATTCTAACCGCTTAGCCACGGAGGATCTCAATTAGAAGATGGATCACCATCAATTTTGGTCAGGATGTACAGGGTCAAAAGTTTGGAGTCGATTCTTTAATGAAAATGATTTCCAAACCGGAAGTGGTAAAAACTTAACCTTTCTGATTTCAACATTCATTACTATTATTAATAAATGTAAGTACTCAAAAGTGGTCGATTAGCTTCATGGGTTTTATACTTCGAAGGCTGAGATATTACTGAAGGCGCATAGAGAGTGCAATAGGAGCAGAATGATCAACTGGTACTTTCATACTTTTGTTTAACCTTTATTTCTATACTTCCATGAGAAGTATACACTATCTATAATTATTCAGTATTCTCTACATAACTTACTATAGTCGTTTGCTGTATTTGGTTAATATATCTAAATTATAATCTACAAGTATAAGCTTTCTAACCCTGATGAACCACTCCGCATATTACTAATGGAAATTCAAATTGTTCCCACAATGCAACAAAAGTGACTCTGCGACACTACCGGGTAAAGTTGTAACTAGCTGCATCATCTGTTACTGGCAGTAGCTAAGTGTATCATTGGCTAATTCTATCAGACTCACGCGCTCTGAATGATTTGATTCGTTCTTGCTTTTAGTAGTTCGTAGTACCCAACTTCTTTGAGTGGCGGCGGCACAGTCTCTACAGTATCAGCGGGAAGAGCAGCTGAAACCTCCTATACTATACTACCTACTTTTATGATAGAATCTTTCAATCTGTTCACAGCTCTTTTTTTTTTTTTTTTTTTTTTTTTAAAAAAGCTAGCAATCGGTATGTGTACATTCCCATGACACTTTCTACCCCAATTCTACTCTCAACTGTAGACCAAAAAAGATCATATCAAGCGAGAAGTTTTCTGCTAAGCGTCTCAAGAATATATTTCATCTCTAACTTTGGACTAAATCCGAAGCGATAGAAATTCACTGCAACTTCAGATTTCAATATTGATCTACACAGAGCAAACACATTTAGAATCGATTTAGCGTTCTAAGGATAGGTATCATCTTTTCTCTCAAGTCTCTATTCAAACCTAAAGTGTCAGAAATCAATTGCTATAGAATGAAGACTGTAGTAGATGACGAAAAGCAATTTTCTGCAATCAATTAAGCATTGTAAGAATATATCATATACTTCATTTCTACTTTTTAATCTTTTTACTAAAACAGAAACTAGTAGAAATCTACTATCACTTCCGGTTTCAATATTAATTGAGGAAATATCACGCCATCCATACCAAACTCCTTCACGTGGTGCACACCTGGCACTTCTAAGCTAAATAGTTCCTTTTCCTTCATTTAAGTTCTTCCAAAATTATTCTTTATGTCATTACTATTTTTTGTCATTTCCCCGTTGGTAATTTGATCGAGGAGATTAATTTATTTTTATCTAATGCCTCTTCACGACAACATTTCTAACTTTGGTTTCTGTGCGCTTGGTTCCAAATTTGGTTTCCAGAGGAGACACTTGCCTCGAATACAAACCCGACTAAGGTTGGATGTCATTTTAAACGGCAGATCTCCATCTCAGACAGCCTAACTGCTGAAAGAGTAAAATTTCAAGCAACTAACCAAATTCCATTTTTCCATATACCCACATTTTGAAAGATACTAGTAATTTTTATTGCTTATGCGTGGTGCATATAATATATATATATATCGTACTGTACATTGGGGTAAACGGTGTGGGAATTAAATCATTTATATTGGGGGGGGGGGATAAAATTAGGCCACCAGGATGTAGAATCTGAAGGTGCAATAATTGGAAATGAGACAATAATAATTACCCTTATACACACACACTTACATAAATATGATATGACATTATAATAAATAAAAGATTTATTAATTCAATAAATCTACCGAGAATAACTAATATGTATATGTTGTCTGACATGGACACAGCACACCTACCTCTTCTGAATGTGTTTAAATGTTGTACTCGCTCTTGTGCCCATAGCTCTCTAACATGTAAGATAATTATTCGGCCAATTTACTTCCCTAGCCGTTTCCGTCAAAACAACGCAAAATTTTCGTTTTAGTTTACGGTGATATGCCTCTAGAAATATCCATTCACTGAATTATTTAACCCCCCCCCCAAAAAATGGCGCCGACATATCACTCCGAATTGCCTGAACAAGATGATCGTGATATACGGGCACATTCCATATAGGAAAATTTGTGTATCACAACGCAACACAAAAATTGCGGATAACCATTTAATTACTATGCGAACTACCACAAATTAAATGCAGCTTTTGAGTTGCGTAGGTGCAAACCAATAGGGAATGAGGACCATGTACTAGAATACACTAGAAAGTGAAATATAAAAATTAAAAGAAAAAGATAATCGATAGAAATGTAGAGGAGGAATATGACATGTCCGACCTTCGCCAAATATGATGGAAGAAGCTATTTGTTTACTTCTTCTTGGCCAACTGCTAAGAATATTTCTAAATCCATATGTGACTCTGTTATGTACAATTAATACATTCAAATTTTCGAACGACGACTAACTGAAGGGTACGAGGATACAACTGCAGTCATAATAATATAGTTCAACTAAATTGAGCGGTGAAAATAGTGGGGTAATTAGAAATGACCAAAAGTGAATAGTTTACATCGCTCATTTCCAAGATTAAACTTAAAAGAAATGACAAAAATTAGTGAAATTTGGCATTATACTAACTACAGTTTGGGGAGGAAAGCGAGCATCCCTGGTGGAGATACTTCAATTGAGTTCTTTGGGGAGGGGGAACAAAATGTGATTTAGGAGGAAAATCCGCCTCAAACCCCCCGGTAATTCGCACCCTGGGAGTAAAAATTGAATTGCTCGTTTCTGACAGTGTAATGTGTTTGTCGGCTTTTCAATATTGGTTTAATACAGTGGTTCTCAACCTTTTTTGACTGACGACACACTATATTGAACGTCCAGGACGCCGTGATACACTTATTGGATTTTTTTTATTATAAATGATAATCAGTGGCGTATTTATGGGGGGCTTCCGGGCTTAAGCCCCCCCCCCCCGAAATCTTACTTACTATAGTAAAGTATATGAAATATCTTGCCGAATTTTCACATTTTCAGGCAAAGCCCCCGAAAGTTAGCAAATCCCCCTCCGAAACAAAATCGTAAATACGCCACTGCTAATAATAGTAATATCTATTATAGTAGAGAAGCCTATTAATTTTTATAATAACTCTATATAACACTGAGCATTATTGCTACCGCTAGAGGTGTTGACTTTTACAGTCTGTCTCGATTTTAACTAATTATTATTAAATTCATTATGATTTTTAAATTCTTAAATTTCACGAAACACCTTAGATGACTGCACCAGTGTCGGGAACATCGGTTGAGAAACCACTGGTTTAATACATATTTGTATTCTCACTGCGGAGATCATTGTGGAACGTTTTGAAATCAATTATGTATTACGAATTTGTGACGATCCTAGAGACAAGGCAAGGGGGAAATTTGTCAATGTCTCATTGTCTGTCCCCCGACTGCACCCCAGATATGTTGTGTTTTAAAGTAGGTCAAGTAATAGAAGAATTATTTTTGGTATAAAAAATTGCTGTCCCCCGAAATTTCTCTGCGCCTCCACTTGTCCTCTTCCTTCAAGAAATTAAAGCCGACATCATCACTGTTTCAAAGTCAAGAACATTATGAAATATGCTGTGGTTCCTCCTACTATACACGTAATAGATTTAGTATGGGTGATATCGAGTATTATACAAGTAACAACATAAACAAATGTGTATCCCGTTGAAATGTAAAACACTTAAAGGATGTTATCAATGTGATAATAGAAGTAAAAGTTGCAGTAAACTTTAACTCCGGAGGTGTTTTCGTTACGGCTGAGTGATACAGTCAGCGAAGCGAATCGTTTTCGTACATTTAGGAACCTATTTCGTTTCCTTTTTTTGATGTCATTTTGTCGATTGATTGGCTTCTATCGACTCTTCCAATAGTTTTATTTACCTTTTCTTTTTTCTTTCTTTATCTTGCTCCGCTTTTCGACTTTTCTTTCTTTATTTTATTCTATTTCGAGGTAGCCAATCGAAAGAATTGGCTTTTTTGTTCAACCGTTTTATTTGCTAAGTTTCCGCTTCTCTCGCCCTTTATGTTTTGGGTTGCGTCAAGCAGAGTAAAAAAAAAGTTGGTGTATGGGAGGATGAAACACAGTTGTAGAACTACTTAACCTGATTTTCAATTTCGATGACTTTTTACAATATAGTAGTTTTTTCTTTAATAAACTCACTTTTGGGTTGAATGTGAGTGTACAAAAATCAATGACCAGAACCTTCTTCTGTGTTATGGAATAACACACTATCTATGAAAGAAAATAGCAAGTAATATATACATATAATACTGCATACACCGAGCAAACGTATAACTGAAAAAGTATATTTGAACGTACTTTCCGTATAAGAGTTTCAAATAAACGTACTTTCCGTATGAACGAAGTAACTGTATATAGGCGGTCAGGATCTCACATACAGCTATGTAACATATAGCTGACGTATGTAACATACGTATATGTATGTAATATACGGAAGATTGTTAGATGTCAGACATCCTGCAACGGTACGATGTAACATCTAAGCCCAGTGTGTACAGTGGGTCAAATAAGTTTCCGTACACCACAGATTAGTAATTTCAAAATGTTATAATATCTTAAAATAAATAAATAATAAAACGCAATTACATTAGCTGAATTTGTTCGTGTCTACTTGTAATGTGTACACATTATTGTGATGGCATTGAATATACTGATAGTATAACTGACGATTTAAGTTAAGTTGCTGAAAATTGAGGTCAAAAAAGTTTCCGTACACGGCACAAATATACAAAAGAAGGAAGCAAAACACACACTAAACAGCATTTTCAGTGGTTACAGATGACAGTAGCGTGCTCTACTAGTGATACGGTACTACTGCAGTCAAATTTCTGCAAGGAAGATCTACAGAGGCAGTAAAACGACTCATCAAAATGGAAGTGCCCATTCCAATACGTGAACTAATAGTAAAATTTAAACAAGAAGGCAAATCTCTTGGAAACATAGCAGAGACAGTAAAGAAATCACATTCTATAGTACAATACATTCTAAATAGGTATATTGCAACAAATAGTTGCAAAGTTCGACTGCTCAGTGGCCGTCCAACGAAGCTAAAGGTTAATCATAACCGTGTTATTTTAAGAACTATCCGAAATGAGCCCAAACCAAGTGCTCCAAAACTAGCTAGTATGCTTGAAACTGACTATGGTGAACAAATGGTTCCTGAAAGAGTTCGCACTATCATCAGAAAAGCGGGCTATATCTGTCGTGTAGCCAGAAAGAAGCCATACGTTAGTAAAGCAAATGCCAAGAAATGAGTAGAGTTCCCAAAAGCTCATGTGTACAGCGGTGGACACTTCTAAATGGTACAGCCATATGGAGATTTACGGCTAAGGTGTACCATTTAGAAGTGTCCACCGCTGTACAAGCCAATTAGGTTTCGGAACTCTGTTTTATTTAGTGATGAGAGCAAATTCAACATTCATGGATCCGATGTAAGAGATATAGTGTGGAGGAACCCAAATACGTACAAGGAGCCGAAGCATCTGTGTCCTAATCTCAAGCATGCAGGTGGTGGTATGCTCTTCTGGGGGTGTATGAGTGCAGTTGGAGTAAGAAATGTGGATTTTATCGAAGGTACAATGGACCAACATGTTTACTTGAACATTCTGAAAGAGAATCTTCATGACAGTGCAAAGAAACTGAATATGGGAGACTCTTTTATATTCCAGCAAGATAACCACCTTAACATACTGCACGAAAAGTGAAAGAGTGGTTGTCGTATAATGAGCCGAAACAACTTCATACTCCTCCACAATCTCCTGACTGTAATCCTATTGAGTATCTGTGGGATGAATTAGAAATATGCATTAGGAAACATAATATTAGAAACAAGGACTAGTTAAAAATACATTATGTGAAGAACGGAGGAATATTTCCCCTGTAACTACATCAAAATTTTTCACTGCAATGCAGAAACGAATGCGAGAAGTACTTAAGGCCAAAGGAGGCCAAACTGATCACTAACTGCGGTCGAAATGCAAAGTGGTGCCCTTATTTATGTGCATTTGTTTATGTGTACGGAAAGTTTTTTGACTTGTAATATAGTCAGTATTTCGTGTATATTTTATTTTCTTCTAAATTATAGATACCAAATGTTTTATTTTCTTATGTATATGCTTATTATGGAGTTCCTTATAGAAAACTCATAGAAATTGTTCTTTTCTTTCTGTACTTTGTAAGATATATTATAATACATAACCGGGAACTATCTGTACGGAAACTTTTTTGACCCACTGTATGTAGCATATGGAAAAACCTATATTCCGTACAGATTTTCGAAGTAAACATAAGGATTCCGTATATTTGTACAATATACCGTTCTTCGGATAACGATTTTTTCTCAGTGTACACTTGACTATTATAATAATTATAAAATTTATTTTATAGCAATACAGAACTAAGTTTTATTTGTTTTCAAGGTAACATCCTAAAGAAAGCTTACTATCTCGAATTATATAGCCCTACCCGCTGGTCTAATGACTAGCGCATGTACTCTTGTTGCAGAGGGTCCCGCATTCGATTCTCGGTGGGAGAGCACAAGAATTTTATTTTATAATAGTTCAGTTTCATCAATCATACGACTATTTTTGCCTGAAGGGCATCGATAAATTTTAAAAAAATCACATTGAATTTGAGTTATATAATCTGGAAGGCTACACTAATTCTGCAGTTCACACATAATTTATATTACATCACCTCTTAAATTATCTGATTTCTGTGAAGGTAACACCTTTCACTTACAATATATTTGACTTCAAAATTAGAAGTATAAAAATCTGGTGAGCGAATTGGCTATGCACTGTCACAGTAGTGAAATGATATTTGTTGGGAACTTTTTTTGTATAACTGCCATTGAAAAGTTTTGAAATAAAATGAAATCTTTTAGTTTACCGTCCCACGATTATACCCTTTAGGCTAAGGAAGACGATGATCATGGCGAGTATATGATGGACTAATTGAGGGAATAAGATGTGGCAGGAAACGGAAGTACCTCGAGAAAACCCACGGACACCATGTTGTGCACCACAAACTTAATTGTCCGGGGATTGAACCAGGGGCTCCACGCACCAGTAGTGAACGTTGATAAAGTTTGGCTGTGGTGTTATGCTTTGGCAAAGTTCCGATGGATACAGGACAGTTTCTTTTTCAGTGTTTACTTTTGTCTCACATTTCATATCAATAACAATATATTGTCTTTCTTCTATCAGAAACTCTTACATATCAAACTGCTCTAAAATGTACACAAAATTGCTTGTACGTTACAAGAACGGAGTCACCATTTTTAAAATATGCCTGAATGATAATTGCAAATGTCCACCAGCCCACAACGCAGTAGTAACTGAAACACATATCCTCCCATATTTTTCATGTCCCCTAGATTACATTGCATAATATGTGATATGTTAATACCAAAAATACAATTTAATCGGAGCAAAGCTCCCAGAGATGGTCATTTTTCCTAACCCTCCCTCACCCTCACCCTCAATTGACGCACCTCACCTTCACCCTCCATTGACGCCCTCCCCTCACCCTCCCTCACACTCACCCTCCATTGATGTCCTCACACTCACCCTCCCTTACACTCACCCTCCCTCACACCCACCCTCCATTGACGGCCTCCCCTCATCCTCCCTCACACTCATCCTCCATTGACGCCCTCACACTCACCCTCAATTACTTTATTGCCCTCATCCTCAACTACTAAAATGAGGGTAAGGGCGGCCCTCATGAGGGCAAAATGAGGGAGGATGACTATCTCTGCTCTTTACTCGACTTAGGCATTCGTTTGTCCGAATATTCCTCCTAGATGCCTAAACAGTTCTTAATCAAATTTAGCATGGTGATTCAAAAGCTCGAGCTGAGTGTCGTCCCGATCATACATACCATTGAGGAATAATCACCGAAAAACGGGATACCCATGGACTGAACATTGGAAAAAGCATTTGGGGCACGAATTCTTATTCTAAACAATGGAAAATAGAATTTTCAGCATTAGAAATAAGGCGAAGCTCTTTTTCCTTTTTGTTCCAAGGATCTTATAAAATAGAGGATATGCCCTTACAACAAAATCTTGAAGCCATACGTCACAGTTTCGCCACCCCTACTCTGCCTATTCCGCCCAATAGGATCGCAATGTTTTGACCCAACAATTATGGCAGAAACGAAAGTAGCCAATCAGACGATGGCAGAAACGAGAGTAGCCAATCAGACGTGCCGATTCTCGTTTGCTTTTTGACTTCACCGATTTAATAGGATGAAGATACATATGGGCCGATCCTTTATTTATAACATCCTTGTTTTGTTCTGTGAACACAATTTTTCAAAGCCATTATGCTTTTCGCTGATATGTCAAATACAACTATTTGCATGTCTTGTTCGTTCACGAAAACAACTGACGCACTAAAAAAGAAAAACCTATGAATAATCAATAAACATCGATCGCTTTGCTCCAAATATGCAATTAATGTATACATAATTTATTTGTAAGGGATGCTTTATTTTAAATTTATTTTAATTCTTTTAAGAATGTACGAGATGAATAAATATAGGAACAAATTATATATATAGGGAAAATACTCGTCTTTTTACCGAAATTTTACACACACATTTCTCGGCAATTCCTCAATGGCATCAAAGATTAAGTGTAGCGAGTGGAATAACGATAATCGTAGTAAGAGAAATAGCGTGAAATGTATGGAAATTTAGAAGGGCGTGAATCAAGAATGATGCAAAAAGTGTCAAAACTTGCTAAATGAAGATACTCATTGTGTATTTGGGTACGTGACTAGAAATTATCAAGTGAAAATGAGACTGATAACTCAGTAAGAAGCAGTAAGGAAGATTCTATGTTTTAAAAAAACAGCGTTAGTGTAAATGTTTTTGTTTTATCAATATCTAGAGAATAGGAAATGAGTCTAATCGGTGCTACTGTCAAACACAACGCCATAAATCTGCAAAAAGTTTGGAATTCATTCGTTACTTCGCCAAGAAACAGTATACTGCACTGTAGTTGTGCGAGTTGATATGAGTAGGAATGTACGATTTCAGGAAAGTTATACAATATGTGTCCCCTTACTTTCTATAAAATAAATAGGAGTGGAGTTTTCACATACCCCTTGTACGTCCCATATTCCTTTATATGATATTATATTTCAGTGTATTCTCATTTGCGATCTACGATCGTTAAAATAACCGTTTTCTGGTTTGATTCGATTTGAGTTTAGCGTCCATTTCAGGATGCTATGTGAAACACAGCTTAACTTGGGATAAACCACATACTCTCCCGCTTGGAATCGAAGCCTGGTCTTCCACGTTAAAGGTCTGTATGCTAACCACTTAGCCACGAGAGAGCTCGAATCGAATTCCAGATGCTTTCCAAGCAATTCTTACTGACCTTGCAAGTCAGGGAAAATCAGGGAAAGTCAGGCGAAATGCTTCAAAATATGCCGAAAATCAAAGAACTCTTTTTATATTTCACAGAGGAAAAAAGTTACTCATTCAGTCATGGAAATTCAGGTGGTCAGGGAAACCATACCAGAATTTTAGTTTGTAGTCTACCATATCACACCTGAACATGTCTGGGTGTGTGTATTGCTGCAGTATCATTTGTAATTCTGTTCCGTTGTCAGAAAAACCATCTGTATCATAGGATTCAACTAAAATGTTGGCACTGTAACCGGCAGTAATTCTTCTTTTGAGAGTATAAATAGGACCAATAAGATATAAAATTGCGGCCTACAACTAATGCAGTGCCGCCGTGCATTTTAACGATTGGAAGTAGGCAATTCGAAACATACTTCTGTTTGGCCATATGCAAACCCGTGCTGTTGTTAACATAACACGAATGATCATTATAGGTACTGCATATACAGGGTGTTCTGGAAATAAACCTACAAATTTCACATACATGTTCAGTACTTGAATACAAGGAAAAAGTTTATCTGAGACTTTAACGGAAAATGCCTAATTGCGAAGATGGAGCCAATTAATGGAATTGGTCGTATGGTGTCTATGTTGTATAAAGCAATCACAGATTTCGCATACGTATTTAGGGCCTCTACACACTAAACAAAATGATTGGGTTGAAATTGACCCTATTGGTGCATACTTTAACCCAACCAGGTGGCGGTTGAAATAAATTCAACCCAACGTGTCGTTAAATGTAGAAGTTCAATCTAATAACCCAATTGGCGTGAAATCGCATAACCGGTTAATACGTTTAACCCAACTTGCTGTACAATATGACCCAACAAAGTGTAAATTCCATTAACCCGGTTATGTGTTTGACCAAACGTGTAGTTAAAAGTGAACATGTAACAAATGACCACATTGTGGGGTCGCTTAGAGAAGGGGGAAGTGCAAATAACCCAACAATGAAATACGATGGAGTTAAAATATGAAGAAATAATGGATTAAAAATGTCAAGGCCACATTAACCATTACGGAATTTAACACAACATGTGGTTGATGTTAAACCGTCAGTGGGTTACAAAGGTGACCCAATACTATACAACACAAAATGAGTACCACTTTAGCGTGTTACGTGGGTTTTTAAGCACCAAGGATATCGTACTTATGTGCTGTGATATTTGCATTGCTCACATTGCTAGTAACTAGTTATTTCAAATCATTTCGCAGTATATTTGAGATTTATGCCAAATAACAAATAATGTTCCATGTTTTCTGCAATTGGTCACAATAATAGTATTTTAAACTTGTGAGTTGTCTGGACAACAGTTACACCAGTAACAGTTGTACCATCTGTTGTTCTTATGTGCTAGGACATAAGAATAACAGATAAGGGGAAAAAAGATGACAGCACTGCTATTCATGCATTGTGTCTTCGATGTAATGTTTTTTTTTTCTTTTCGGGGCTATTTTCTTCGTGGGTAGTCTTCCGCTTTGGCCGGAGCTAACGTTGCTATAGTAATAGTGCTCTGTCAAGATATATCTCTGTGTAATTTCGACTAAATAGACAGTAAATAACAAAATATGTGTTGTAATTTTTGTAGTACTAAATTGTCCACGTAAATCAGCTTCCTTTAGACTATATGTTTCACGCACCATGGCACTTTCCGTTAACCAGATATGAACCAAGTGTTGGTTTAAAATTTTCTGCAGTGACATATTGCCATTTTGTTGATCCAACGGGTAATGCAATTGGGTGCAAGTGACCACCGATTGTTCCCAAAACACATTTTGGTTTCAAACTTTTGAACTACTCCGTGTGGTCACGTTTCTACCCAATCATTTTTCTCAGTGTATAAAAGCCCTACAGCAAACTCTGCAAGCGAAGTTTCTCGGTTGCTCTGTTCAGGTAGCTTCCTTACAATCAATTCTACTAATTACTTTAAATTAGTAATACCTCCGTAATTAGACGTTTCCGACCAAAATAGGTTTTCTTTTCTTATATTGAAATCCTGGACAACACAAAGTTTGATCTCTGTTGCTTTTATTATGAGTAGCCACCAGCGAACAATTCCACTAATTACCGATTGGTCCGATTTTCGTACACAGACGTTTCCGACCGAAGTCGCAAATAATTTTTTTCTCGCATTCAGGTCGTGAACACGTATGCAAAATTTGTCGGCTTATTTCCGAAATATCCTATGTAAATAAACTACTATTTTTCGTTTATAACGTATGTTAGTTACAGAAGATCCTTGAAAGTAGAGCTAAATCATTCCTTTAAATTATTCGATGAAGAGACTAGGATTACGTAGATAGAATGCCTGTCATCAATTATAGTACATACGCTCATTTGTTATACTTATCTGTACTACAGTTAGAAGTTCGTGCTATTAAGCTCTTGGTATAAAACTGACAAGAAATTAAATAAATGAAACCATTTTAATGTTTAAATAAGGATTCATAATAATTCAAATTCTTCACGAACAAGAGATTCAGGCTTCACTTGTAACACTGGGGGGAACATCCCATACTAATTATTGGATTTTTCTAATAAAAAATGACAGAATATATATATATATATATACTATAACCAAGACAGGTCTGTCGCTTTTTGTGGAAGTTTGTGTTCAATTGGCTCTCACACAGTTAGTTGAATACGAATGGAGATAAGGCGAAGGACAGTTGTTGGTGTGGGTATATCCAACATACTAGATGGTTGTGGCAATACTGTTACACAGTGAACTTGTGTAAAGACAGAGTAAGCATGGGACCTCCACAAAGCGTCATAAAGGCGTGTATGCTGTACGCGTTCAAACTGGGTTGATTGATTGATTGATTTTATTTTTAGCGTCCCTTTTAGCAGCGAGGCTATATGAGACGTGGACCTACTGATTAACGTGGAATCCGAACCACATGAGCTCCCGCCGGGAATCGAACCCGGTTCTCCCACGCCAAAGGCGCGTACGCTAACCGCTTAGCCACGAAGGAGCTCGACGTTCAAACTGGGGTCAAACGCCGCTGCAGCGGGGCGGAAGATATGCCAAGCCTTTGGTAAGAGGATCGTGACTATTTGGACAGTGCATGCGGTGGTTTAACAAGTTTAAGGACGGTGACGAAACATTATAAGACGCATCACATGCCAGAAGACGAACACATGTATAAAATGAAGATTTTCAGGCAGCAATTGAGGCGAACAGTGGTCAGACATGTGAGGAACTGGAAGCACAATTCAGTGTAAGTGGAGAAACCATTCGGCAGCATCTCCATCAACCTGGGAAGAGCTACAAGTTGGGTCGATGGGTCCCACATGATCTGACTCCTGGCCTGAAGACAACACGAGCAGACACCTGTGTTTCTTTGCTGCCTTGTCTGAGGAAGAAGCCATTTCTCGACAGAGTGTTGACATATGATGAGAAGTGGGTCCTTGTCGAAGCTCCACGGCGTCGTCATCATTGGTTAGCATCCCATGAACCGGTTCCAAAACAGCCGAAAGCAGCACTTCACCAGAAGAAGGTCCTCCTGAGTGTTTGGTGGACTGCTCGCGACATCGTGCATCGGAAACTGCTACCAGCTGGCCAGAGCATCAATGCAATTGTGTACTGTCAGCAGTTGAGCCGTGCTCAAGAAAAACTCAAAACTAAAGCACTCAGCAGTTGAGCCAGCACTTCTAAACCACAAAGCGATCCTCCTGTTATAGAACAACGCTAAGTTCCACGAGGCTAGGATGAGCCGGGACATCATTCTACGCCTTTGATGGGAAACACTATTGCATCCGCCATTCTCCCCTGACATTGCACCGTCCGATTATCATCTATTCGATTCCTTGGATATCACCTTAGAGGACCCCAGTTCAAATCCTCAGTAGAGGTGCAAAATTCACTTGATACATTCTTCGCTTCATAGCCCACCTAGTTCTACCGCGATGGAATCCATGGCCTTCTAGAATGTTGGCAGATGGTAATCGATATTAATGGGGAGTATTTTTGATCTTCCAGGTACGTCTTAGGTGACATATCGATGTTCGAAGATGGTGGGTGAAACAGTGACAGAACATTCTTTGTTACCTATATATATATATATATATATATATATATAGTATTTCAAAACAACACCGACAACGTTTGGGAGGTGATTCCGGACACTAAGATAAGACAAAAAGTATAGACCAACCGGGGTGCTCAAATGTTTCCTTTTGGAGGTATAGGCTGCCGAAAACGTGAAAAATTGAACTTTAAAGATCCACAGCTCCGAAACTATGGGACCTACCGTTGTCGAGTCAAGACTTCACTTAGGAACTAGTATGTGCTCTACCGAAATATTCAAGTTTCAGACTCCTGAAATACTTCCGCAATAATTTTTATGGAGGTAGTTGGACAGTACTTCAAATTATATGTCCATAGCCAATTTCCCTCTGTAAAAATTGCTTCGTGAATACCTTAGGATTCTGAAACATGTATTTTTGGATAGCCCAAATATTAATTCCTAAATGAAGTCTTGATCCGACTACGGTAGGTCTCACAATATTGGAGATATGGACCTTTACAGTTCTTTTTTAATGTTTTCGGCAGCCTATAACTCCAAAAGGAAGCATTTGTGCACGCAAGTTGATCTATAGTTTTTGTCTTATCTTGGTGTCAGGAATAACTCCCAAACGTCGATGTTTTGAAACACCCTATATATATATATAGTCCTGAAGTCTTGAAGTGAGCATCATTTTTTTAAATAAAAGTTAGTATTTATCTTTTTATTTAACATTTTTTTTATTAAACCTTGACCTTATTACATACCGGAAATATTTTTCTTTGAACACTTTCAGTTCCCGTGCTAAGACCATGGAAGTCGTTGTAATGTTCTAACCAGATATTACCCAACTACATGGCATCTGGGTGGCCATATCTCTTCACGGTTTGTATCATGAAAGAGTTTGTTCACGAGAGAATATTGAAGTCAGTTTTCAGAATTTTGTGCCAGTAACTTCGTGTGTAAAAGAATACACCAGTGAAGTTAGATAAAATAACGATAGGAAGGTATTTTTCATTCAGAGATAAATTAACCACTTAATTGTGAAATAGATTAACTATCGGAATGTAGCTACAGTTGAAGTGCCATGAACAGGTGAATCATGAACTACAATTACATGTGTAAACATGAATAATTAACTTATCCTTGTAATACCAACTGGTGAAACTCATTGGCTACATTTTTCAATCGTCACTCTTTATTATCGCTCCAATCAATTACGAGAATAACATAACAACGTTCATTTACCTCAAGAAATAAAAGTAACAACAGCAAGTATGAAGCCAGCTATCACTGTTAATTATCTCCACACTACCCTGTTATTGAATTCCAATTCAATTAACAGATCGTATTACGGCAACAAAATTAAATTTACGATGAAATGTTTTCAAGCAAATTATGAATAATAAAATTTAACCGTTAATTAGTGAAGTTTTATCATACAAAAGTGTAATGAATTTTCAGTGGATTTGAGGACCATCTTCTAACAAGTTTGGCTTTCATCAGAGTGAATTCCAATCATATTTATCTTTAACTGAAAATTGATTATAAAGTCCACCTCTAAAACATGTAGAAAAAAAAAAAAACGTTGGCAATGTATCCATTCCTGACAAGTTCCAAAGCTATGTAATTTATTAGAGGTCATTATAAAATACACGATCGTGAACGTAGCACTATGTACAAGAATTACTGTCACTTTCTGTTAGACCTGTTAGAGGTTTTTTATATTCATATTTTAATTCTAAAACTACTACTAAATATTGAAAAGAAATGAAAAGATTATTGCTGCTGTTCCATTTTTACCACAGTCTAAACAAGAGCACAGAGTTTTTTCAAGACAAGAGCAATAGTTAAATTTATTGAATTTGACTACACAGATACTCATACTAAAAGTTGTCATCCATCTTCTTTATACTTTATAAAAGCTGTCTACTTGTATTCTACTCACAGTTAACACGATTGCAAAGATTAATAGAACGATTAATATATTTTTAATTTGTTGCAATACTGCCATGGTTACGAATATTGAACTTTTGAAAGAGATGTGAGTGCTCAATGTTTAAAAGATAATTGCACTTCTACCTGACAATTATATTGCTTTATAACCAGCGGCGCAAATCTGTCTTCAACATTGAATGGGGGGAGGTAAGACTGTTCCCATAATATTTTTTTGAGCGATGTTGAAAATATTTATGAAAAACAATTCCGTGGAGGATCAGGGGAGCAGAATTGTCTTCAATACTGGGAGGCGGGCAGTTTTGAGGCTTATTCTGGGGGGGGGGGGTAGACTCATATTACGGTAGATGAATCTGATTTCGGAGGTCAACTCCTTGTATATTATATATCAGGCGATGTAGATTAAGTGGCAGTCGGACAGAAATTATCATTTCTCCCCAAGAAACATATTTCAAATCGGATTGTTGGGGGGATAATTCCCCCAGATCAAAGATTAAGGGAGACGTGTCCTCTTCATCCCCCCGTGATTTGCGCCAATGTTCATTACAACTGTAGTATAGGGTGCATAATTAAGTTGAGAAACTTCAAGTTATTGTTGACTTGATAGAAAACTTTTATCAATAATGGCATACAAAAATAGTCGTTTTCGCATGCTGTATATATTATTTTCAAATAAGTAATAATAATAAATTTTGTCTTCTGTTAAGTGTATTTTGTACATTACAACAAAGCAAACATGCGTCTATGCTTAATTTACATTTTCGTATGTTTGAATATATCTACAGATGACAGCAGATCCCAAAAAAATACAAATGATTAAAGTATACTACTTGTACAATTTTTCTTCATATGCTTCCTCATATGCGCCCTCATAAGTTGATTGTATTCTTCATTTGAGGTTGGATTATTTGGTGAATTCCAGCAATTTGGAGCTTCACTTACAGTTAATATTACGGCACTTTTTAAAATACACTGATTGTCATTAAAAATGCACGTCCAAAAAGGAAACAAAATAGTTGATGGGCAGAGACCTGATAGTACAAGTAACAAATGATTACTTGTCGCTCTGTGCAACACTTAAGGTGACGACAGCGGAGTACAACTGGCGGGCATTAAAAGCTTGTGGGTTCACTTTGATCAGTCAGAACGGCGGCAATAGGGTGAGGTGTCGATAAGATGGGTCCTTGGATGTTCTTCTGGGATATGGTAGTGAATGCTTTTCTGTCACGATGCCACAGCTCATCAACTGTAGGTGGTTCAGTTATGCAGCCATCGACTAGACTGAGGAAACGTGCCAACCGAGGAAATAGAGAAACACTGCGTTCAGCCAGGAAATGTAGGACAGTACATGCAACATAAGGGCACGATATATCCAGCTAAAACGTAATCCTCGGCAGAATTTGCACTAAAAAGACCACAATTGAATATAATATCTCGTTATTGTACCATTAGCTGGTCAAATGTGAATCAATGTGTAGGAAGCACGAACGTGTACGGAATTCGGTACCCCACACTATAACATCCGCTGCCGGACTAATGTGGCGATGTAAAATGCAAGTGTCGCCTAGCCTTGTGTCACAATAGCGAGTTATACGGATGCAGCCATCATGATGACTGCAGGCAGAAGAAGAATCTGTCTGAAAAGAGTATGTCCTGCCATATTCTTTCCATGCGAGATGCTTGCGACACCATTGGTTCACATACTTATGCTGTGTAGTCAGCGAGAATAGCAGCAATGGGCGCAGTGCAAATATGCCTTGCTCTGCCAGACGACATAGAACTGTTCGTGGGTACACTAAGTGCTGTACAACAGCCTCTAGTGCTTGCACCAGTGTACGGAATATGGCTCTCCGATCCACTAGACAAATATACGCAAAAGTTCTTCCACACCGTGATGTGGCGGGGTCTTTGCAATCCAGCATGTCGTTGCGAAATGCCTTCGTGCAGCTATGGAGTCCATATGCGATACACGATGGGTACATTCCGTCCAATACGCCACACTGGCGATTTGCCACTGTTCGTCCGCGGTCAAATGCAGAAACCTTCTTAAAGGACTGCCGCATTCGACAACGAGGTATCTTTTAATCGTATGTACACACTACCACTCCCTGTTCGTTTACCACTAACTGTGGCTCTCTTGCAGCCCACCGCTTGCTGTCACTAAATGGCATATACGACGCCTTTGCTGCTGCACGGCTCTGTCGTCTTAATCCATTGTTTATCTTTCGATGCGCTACATATTCTGCAAATTTGAACTTCCTACGATGTCTCCTTCTTGATGTTGATATTTTAATGGCGAGCAGTGTGTTATCTTGTTATCCTGATGTAGAAGCGTAGCTAGGATGCTTGTTGGGGAAGTGTAACTAGTTTATTTAGGATAAAACTAATGAATTTATGAATATTTGTTCTTCAGTAGGCTCTACCACCTAAGTACCGATTTTCTGTGTGAAAAATAGCTGTGTCGTAAAACAATGAGAAGTACGCATAATAGTAGAAAATAAACAATGTTGAATCTGATTATAAAGGAGAGGAAGAGAAGAAGGAGATTGGAACATTGTCCGAGAAAGATCTGTATTCTGAAGGACATGACAAGATATTGTGGAAGGAAAAAGAGAGAAGGGAGAAAGAATATACGTAGATTGGATAGAAAGCGGTGGTAACATTGTTCTCACATCTCAGCCCTACAAGAGTTCCGTAGCTGATAAGAGAATGTAATGCGATGAAGTATGGCAAGTGGCAAAGACCATGTATTATTCAGTCAAAAACAGCAATGCCGTAAAGTAGAAAGGAAAGTAGAAGCGCCATAACAATCTGTTTTGGAAAGACGAACAACGTGCGTGGATCAAGATTGAAGTGAAAAATAGGTGCAGTACACAACAACGTTTTTTGGAACATCGTGACGATCTTTCCTCCAAAATGGAGGAAACACTGCGGGAAGCACTACGACGTGAGAGAAGCCTTCATTAGTGCGATATGGCAGTCTCTGCGGGACATCGAGAAAAATTGAATTGCTGACAATATACGACGCCCTCAATGTGTATGGCAGAAAATAATAGAGTTGGGAAGCGATTCCGTTGCAGGAATATAACAGGCATTCTTCTGTACATAAATCTAGGTGCGAATTATAACAATATTTGATGTATAGAACAGTGTTCGAAGGAAAAAGGCAAGGGTGTTATGTTTTATTACGATTTTTGACTTGACATACCGTCTGTCTAAATGTTGAAATACAGTGTGGGTATGTTGCCTAAAAGATTGCACTTCTATTTACATAATTACTCAAAGCATGGGAGAGCTTCTCCACAGTTATGGAGAGGCTTTGACCTGCGCCCCCAACTTTCTGAGAAAATATCTCGTTTTGTTGTATTATAGAGAATCATACACGAAAATGATCAAAACCGAGTTTTTATATTAATAATTTTAAAACAGTTTTCCGCGGGAAAACTCTCGGAACTCACACTCCACTGAGGGGTATTCCAGATCACCGGAAAACCTGTCACCTAACCCCAGACAACCACTAAATCCGCCCATGAACAAAACACGGCATTTTTATTGATTAAGGTAAGAAGACACATACATAAGAAAGAAACAATTGCATATGGCACAACAAAATATAAAACACAAAACATAACGGAAAATATCTACAGAATTATTTTGAACAACTTACTAGAAAGTTTATTAGTTTAAAGCTCCCCATAATGGCTCCGTCCCTGGAAGTTGGATGTTACTTTGGCTCCGATCATGCTGTTGACATCATCTGCATTTTTGCGGTTTTTTCCAACCAGGACTTTACAAAATTCTCAGGCTTAAACTATCCAGGACCAATTAGTTTCAACAGGAGTAGGCTATTTATAGAAGGCACTTTAAGTTGATTCCTTACAGCTGCTAATACGTTGTTTATAACAATAAATAACCTTTCGCATTCAGTTGTTAATATGATTATAGTGTCTGTTACTTTCATAAGCAGTTTTAGATCATCTGGAACAGTGCAGTCACTCACATGCTGTCTAAACGCTGTAACAGTTGTTCACGAATGGATTCCAAACTTTTGACAAAGATATCTTATCTTTCCCGTGGCGAAAGCCAACGCCTCTGTTCACAGCATTAGGACATTTTTTTATATCTAAAACGTCTAAGTTCAGTAGTAACTTATCATACAGTGAAATAAATGTTGCAGATTTGATTGAAGAAGATCTACTACAGTGAGTTGTAAGCATTCGCTTTTTCGTTTCTCGTTCCGAATAGGCATATAACGTTTTTCCGTTAATTATCTGTATTCTACCTGGGGTATGTAGCTCAACATCTTCACTGGGCGCCTTGTGTTGCCATTTCGAAATATTCACCAGATAATGATGAAATACTTGAATTTTTGCTTCACTGGTTGTGAGCTTAAATAATAGTCACCTCTCTTCTTTGCAACAGAAGGAATAACCATTCTAGTTCGCCCAGTGCATCCAGGGGGGTCCGGCACTCCATTGGCTATGTGCCTGACCTAGTTGCCCTAATTATATACTGTTTTAAAAACCCTGCACATGGTTTCTTCATATAAAGACTCTTGTGTAGCAGTTGCTTGCAATATGCGATTAAAAGTTCCAAGAAACTGCTGAACTTAGAGGGCAAAATGTGGCTGTACCCCATTTTGTGCACGTGGACCTCATTGATAATTCTGGATCTCCTAAATTCTGGAAAAAATGAATATATGTAACATGTTCAGATAACTGTCACCATTTACCATATCTTTTTTGGTCTGGTTGAAACTGTTTACCACATATTGATTTTGAAACTACCCATGTATGAACTTGAACTTATGTGAATTTTCCTTCCACAAATTTGGCAGATGTAGATGTTCACTTTTGTCGTAACATAAAACGTGGCCTCATTTTGAAGAGAATCCGAGACAGAAAGTCACCATAGCTTTGTAAATGGATAAGCATTGATTCACAAAATTCTATTATTATATTAACGTCTTCGTCTATCAGATCATGTATAAACTTGAACTTGTAGGGTCGGGATTTCGCTTCCTTACATACAATCTTGTGTAATGTTGATCTTGACATTTCCAGTTCCAAGGATCTTTATTTATTCTATTTCATTGGACTGTTCCACGCCTTTCTACACTGTCTGGATCATATCGTCACTCCGTGGAAAATCTAACACTTCCCCGTGCCTTGAATGTTTCATAACATACATTGATACTTGTCTCTGCTGGAGTAACTGCACATACACTGTTTGGAACTTTTCCTGCATCGAAACGCAAGATTTTAACTACGCAAACCACAGTTCACATTGTACCTTCTCCTGTGTGAACACAATCTTGAGTCACATGACCACCATGCAAGCATCCTTGAGTAGTATATCCAGTACGAAACTTTAAACTTTCCTGCTCTTACGTTCAAATTTTATGTTTACAAACGTAACAGTTACAAAATTATTGAATTTTAGTTTCCTGCAGGACTTTATGACTCCCGGTATTATTTTGATGGAGTAACTGGAATGCATATATTTACATCACCAGAAGAAATAGTTTGGTGAGCTTTAAATTAGTTTGTCCAATAGTGTATAATCAGATTCGATGTTAGAAAGAATGTGTTGGATACATTCAGGTTGGAGATACATAGAGATGGGATGTGTATAAGAGTGGGATACATTATATCTGAAAGCCACATTCATCAGGTTGACAACGCAGCAATTGCTTCTGCCTGAAGTTCTGTTGAAGGGAGGAGCTAATTGTAGTTCTATTATTCTCCCAATGTTTACATTATAAATTGAGTAAACATTTGCAAGCTGTTGTGTTTAAATACACAATGAGCAATTAATTAAATACGCCGCATAATTCCCATTTTAATACAATAAATGCACTGAACGCTAGTGTAATATTAAATACATTTATGTACAATATTAATTACCTAAATACTGTCATTCATCAATGTACAGTCGAAATCGTTATATTCAGGAACTTGAAGTTTGTACAGTTAATTTTTTTTATGACGCACACAAAGAATATGAAAGCTTTAGGAAATACGAAATGCGAACACCAAGGGGGAGAAAAGATTTATTTCTTTATGTCAAAAGAAAACCCATTCAAGTTACTGAAGTTGGGAGTTAGAGGTGTAAAATCTTCATTAAAATTTATGTATATATACGCGGAATAAGCGTTTTATGTGATTTAAGTTCACAGGGGAAAATATTTTTTTCAAAGAAAGAAAAAAGTCAAGGCGAGGTTGGAGTCGCTCAAGTTAGAAATACGAAGTTCGAATGTGAAGCAGTACTACTTAAAATAAACAAACACCTAGGCTTATCTGAGCATTTTACAAAAGTTAATTCCTGTGGGGCGGAGAATGGACTAGAGAAGATATAGAGATTTAATAATAATAATAATAATAATAATAATAATAATAATAATAATAATAATAATAATAATAATAATAATAATAATAATAATAATAATATTTCATGTGATAAGTATAGGTTAGTGGATAGTGTTACGGCCCGCCATCCCGATTGAGGTTCTTCGAATTTTCTCCTTTTATGCAGCGAATATTAGGATTAAAGTACTGGAGACGATACCTTCTGCTTCCAATGATGTCCTTGTTGATCATTAATAATCCTAGTTTGCATTATCATCGTTTGAAGTATGTGATAGTTTGATAATTAAATAAGTAGATTTCTCCATATGTCTTTGTACTAGAATAAATTCACTGATTAACTTTTCTCTATGTCTTTCATGTTGTTAAGTAAGAAACATGAAAGTACTGACAGAACTGAACTATCGTTCGGTTTCCTGGTGAAGTGGGCAGAATACAATGATTTATAGGAGTACTTCTTTTGAGGCATCAAACAAGTCAAACAAATCCTTCCGGTTTTAGTAATGACAACTAATTACTTTTGGACTAAAGTGTTCAAAAACCAGACTGGGTACTTTACTCATAACAGTAATATTTTTTCGAACGATTTTCATTAGAACGACTCAGGTGATTTTGTTCATGTGTGAATGCCTCATTAATAATCACACAAGCTAATTCTTATTTTTTAAAAAATCCACAAGAGGTAGTTTACTCTTGATGGTTATTTTTCATGCCCCCATATGTATCATTCATGCGCGATGTGTAATTATTGTAAAGAAAAAGTGTATCATAATCATTTTCTATATGGTGCAAAAGGAAATTCGAAACTTCCTTTGGCAAATAGGTAATTACTAAGAACTTATAATGGACTTTCATAGCACATGGCAATATCAGTACTTAAGAGTACTTTGTAGATGACCATTGGAACACTTGCTAGTACTCATAAAAGCGAATATTCATTGTACTGGCTAAATGGGTAATAAGACATTAATTTAGTTATTTCTACCTAGGTATATGTTAATTTATATCTTTCTGATTGTTAATATTTTACCATTATTAGCAGATGACTTACAGTACATGTATATAGCGTTTTATTGACTACGTTTCTCCGCCGTCTTGACGCAATTTAGTATTTTTAATACTGTCTTGCAATCAGTGATTATTTCAGGGAGTGACTGAGAGAAAATATATCCGGGTATATCTTATGTAGTGCTCAACGTAAGTTGTCAGTATGTTCGCAGTGCCACTTTCAACTCTTCCCTTTGTTTCGAAAGTCTTCCCCAGGGGAAACTATCTGAAATCATTAATGTTTGCAGTGTTATAGTCATATTCACCTTCCCATAATTTTATTTCCACCATACCTCTGCATCTTCCATAGCATCTGTAACTTCTTTCTCAAATACTGACTTAACACTTTTCTTTTTGACCTTCTTGTCCTTTTTGTCCAATATTTTTCTTCTCTTCCATTCTACTATTCTCAAAACTTCCGTTGCATCTAGCTAATTTCCTCCATTCTTCTTCTGATTACATTTATAGTAGGTTTCTATTTAGTTTAATGGCACTGTTTTTGGAGTATTCACATCTCTGCTCCACGTAATGTAGTATTTCATACGATTCCAAATATTTTAAGGATATCTAATTCGAGTATTGAATACTGTGAGTACATCTAGTCCTGTAGAAATTTAATTTTCGTAAAGTAACTTTCAGTGAAAATTTTATACACGAATGGACCGTTATTTTGTTTTTAGTAATGTTCCTTTAAGAATGTATCACGATATAGTAGTTGCCATGTAAAACGAGATACGAATGTTTAATGTCAAATTTAACAAAGTCACAAAACAAAACATAAATACAAGTGCTAAAATTTTCTATGTGTTTTATATATATTAGCAAATATCTCCATATCTTACTAAGGACGATATTTTGTGTTTTTCTTCTGCACCTTTTATATAATGTAGAATTCGTCCGAAGTCAAGAAATATTCGAACTTGTAAATATTCGAACATCTCGTATGGACATCTGAAGGAAGCAGCCTCAATGCTCTCTCTGTTTTGTTCTAGATGAAACATCTGAAAATACTCAAAAAATTTTAATTACTTTATATTAAAAGTACAAACATCAAGTTTCATGTTCCTAATTATTATTAATGCCCAAACGGGTTTTCCGAATGCTGGTAAAAGTTTAATAATCTGAAAATCCACTTTGAACCCTCTAACTAACTCTTACATTTATAACTTTTAAAAAAACAATGTATACACTAACACTAATACACGTTACAAGTTAATATATCATTACAAGTATAAAAGTATAATCCGCTCTGTATATAAGTATAAAAGTACAATCCTACTCCTTTCTCATGTGCAGCCCATATTTTCCATTGAAGGTCAAACATAAAACAAACGCTGAAACTCGTGCCTTAGTATTTTAAATGAGAAATCCAAATTCCTAATTTTATGTTTCTAAGCTTAAAATATTCCGAGTTGTCGACTCTTATTATAATAATTGTAAACGTGATTGGTGATATGTGATGCTTTCGAAGATTGAGATAAAGATGACTAGTATTCCTTTACCAGTCAATTATCTGATTAAGTGGAGATCACCCTACGTATCTGTGGTGATGAACTTAACGTGAGCTTCATCTTTGTCTACCTAAGAGTAACTTCGATATTATATCACTCTGTCTGTTCATGTTTAGTCACTATACCATGATGAGCGACAGATCGTGCGTCGTTTATTCAAATCTTATATCGTCATCTTTAAAATTTTCTAAATTTCTGCAGCAGGATTTTCGCTAAGGTTGTTAACCTAAATGCCTGAGGTCATAACGTAAAGCCACGCAGTAAGATAAGTATTCTAAATCCTGGTTCCAGAACATATTTCGAAATTTCGGAAATAAAAAGAAATATGTTCGAGCCAGCTTTTCATAATGAGAACATTTGTTATTTAAGTGAAGGTATTCTCAGCACATACAGCGCATTCACATATAAGATAATATAATAATCCATTGTATTGTGTTAAAAGTCTTTCTGTACAATGAACAAGTGTAACCAGTTCCGTATATCCTTGTTGTTTCATAAAATTATATCGTCAAAATAAAAATGAAATTTATCTTGAATTTGTAAATCTAAGATTAAGATTACGTATAATAATTATTTCACTTATTTTTCATCTTCCTCGTCAAGTTGCCAAGAAATCAAATTCCAGCCTTCTAGCTTAATCGGTTTAATCTGGGGTTTGATCTGTCAGTCCCTCTCTCACTCATTCATGAATTCTTTTATATATAGAGATATATACACCATTATTTGTATAAATTTTGTAATGGAAAATAATAATAGGAAACTTTTACTGCACGTAAATTAACACTCTTTTACTGCACCTAATTGATAAATCAAGACTCTTCGAGATCTCCATGCTAATAGGCACACTCAGGGCTGGATTTAGGGGGGATGCAAAGGTACATGTGTACCCCCCTTCGTTGTAAATATACACTACCTAAAGTGAGAAGCTAGCAGTAAGTTTTGCAAAATCAATAGTTTTAGTGGTTGAAGGAAAAGAATTCATCGAGAGCAGACACTTAGCATTTCCAAAGGAATTCCACATTCACATCACAGATGCCTAAACACATTTAAAAATCTCAAATTTAATTCAAGTGTACTGGTAGTTATTGGTGCACCTATCCTCAGATAATCCTGGATCCGGCCCTGGATACACTGTGATTTCATGATCCACTTAGTGTAGCGAAGCTTCCATTACAAAAATGTAAGAAATTTTATATAATGTTGCCTGAGAAATGCTGCACCGTGGCACCCAAAATTTTGGAAAACACTAGTTTGGAAATATCATCTGTGACTCACGAAGCAATGGACACGCCACCCTATCTCTCTCTCATAATGTTAACACTTATCAATTGTTTTCTCATCATTGTTCAACTTATTTTTCTATTGCATTTATATTATTATTATTATTATTATTATTATTATTATTATTATTATTATTATTATTATTATTATTATTATTATTATTATTAGTTCACTTTTGTCATATTAAAACTTTTGTAGCTACTTAAAAATATACTTTTACTTGCAATTAAAAAGCTTAAAATATCTGGATAATTAACATAGTCACTTACCAGAAGTTTGCGTCAAATAACTATTGATATAAACTTCAAAATTAAATGCAATCTTTGAGAAGAAGGGGAAGTAAAGAATGAAGTAACATTAATAGCAGTTAATTCACCAGCTTCCGAGAGGATAAACCCGAAAGAAAAGGAGAAAAAAGTAAGGTAATACGATTACAATTAAATAAATTACCTGCTCGTTCCATTTCATATTCTTTTCTCTTTTCCAAATCTATTTTAGCTTGATTTTATGCTGTTTAATTGTTCAACCAGAAATTTCTAGTTTTAAAAGAAAAAAAGCAGAGCGAAGTTTCAAATTTCCGTAACAATCTCGGCGAGTAATTAAGATAATTAATTATATTCCACGTGCAGCAATTTTTAGTGAATTCTTCTTTTAACATAAATCTTCGTTTGGAAAATGTATATTTTAAGTAATAGAGTTAAACGCTAGACTACTAAGTAAGAGAAGATTTTAAACAAAAGGTCAGAATACGATCGTAGATTATGAAATGAAAAAAGGCCAATATGTATGGTCAATATTTATTTATTTGTTTGTTTGTTTATTTATTGAACAAATTCCCAGATACAGCATAACTTTGCCATTTTACATAGGGGAATGTTAACAAATAAGAAACAAAGAAAACAAAACAAGAGAACTCAGCAAATAGGGCAAAAGTAATAATATTTCGCCAAAACTTGTTTAATTGCCCTTTCAAATACAGGGTAGCTCGAAAAAAATGCCCATATCAGTTGTTAAATGATATAACAGTTCGGTATTCTGTGAAAAAGAGACCTCTTTATAATTGCCAACCTAGGGCAGATAAGATGGAATAGGTGGCTATTCCGGTTTATGCGAGGAGAGACACGTAAGGATAGTTCCTGTAGTAATGTTTCCAATCTTAAGTTTCCTTTAATTATTTTATGAACAAATTTTAGGTCATAATTACTTCTACGTACTCCCGGAGTCTGGATATTAAGATATCGCAAGAGCTCCTCCTTAGATAATATTCGAAGTGCGGGAACACGAAAATGTACAATAGCAATAAAGAAATTGAGAATAGAGTCAAGTCTAGAGAGATGTATAGGTGCTGCCATGGCACATATGAGAGAGCAGTATTTGATCTTGGGCACTATTAGAGTTTTATAAAAAAGTAACTAATGAAACCGTGGGTAATTCAGTAAATCGATAAAAAAGCCCCAACATGTGCATTGAGTTCTTAAGTATTGAGGAGATGTAGTCAGAGAATTTGAGTTTCCAATCAAAGATATCAAGATCATTATGACTAGTAGAATATGCAATAGGGGAATTGTTGATATGGTATGTGGAGGAAACAGGAACTTTTTTTTCAGAGTAATAGTAATATTGTCACATGTCTTGGTGTTAAGTTTCAAGTTCCACATTTTACACCAGCCTATAAGGTAATTTATGTCTTCCTGTAGGCCAATAATGTTTTGCAGAGAGAATATTTCTCTGTATATACCCTAACTTACAATCGTTAGCAAAAAGCAGAAGACCACTAGGATGAGCATATTTTAATAACGTGTTATTATAGTAATTTGCAGTGTAACATGTTTATTTTACGTAAGACCGCAGGCAGTGACGCCAGAGGGAAGTTTTACAAGGAGGGCAAAAGACCGACACACAAGCACAGTCGCGAATATGATATACGCTCACTTCACGTCTACACATAATACTTAATGTAAAGCAACAATTATTTTCGTACATTACATTATTACAATTTCCAAGTTCTACAACACTTCTAACATTGAGCGTAACTACCAGTATATTGGTTCATGTACTTCAAAAAGCTCAACGATCATAGAAAATCCATGGCAGGGCAATTACCCTGTTTCTCTCTTCCTGCGGGTGGCCATATCCATAGACCCTCCACGAAGAATACTTTAAGCCATGCAAGACTGCTTAAATCTTAAAGTAACATAGATATGTGTATACAAATGGACGTACACTCATAAAAAAAGTATGTGGCGTACGTAGAAGCGTAGGTTACATGCGTAAACCCGGTAGTTTTTGGACTTAATCTATGTATGTAACACAGACGTACAAATCTATGTAACACCCTGTAGCAAAAGTATAACTGAAAAATATGTTCTAAACTTACTTCCGGTAGAAGTGTTCCGAATAAACGTACTTTCCTTACGAACGAAATAACTGTGGCAGTCAGGATCTCACATACAGGTGGACGTAACACATATAACATATAGGTGACGTATGTAACATACGTATACACGGAAGTCCGTTAGATGTCAGACATCCTGCAGCGCCATTTAGTAACATCTAAGCTGAAAAAAGGAAAGGGTAGTACGTAAGGGCATATGGATAATGTATGTTTCGTACAGATTTTCGTAGTAAACATAAGGATCCCTTATATTTCTATAATATACCGCTATCCGGATAAAGGATTTTTCTTAGTGTAAGAACTCTCCCGTGGCTATATACCTTTGGCGACGGAGACCCGGGTTCGATTCTCGGCGGAACCTCATTTGTTTCTTATCCCACCTTAAGCTGTAGGTCTACGTCTTATACAGCCTTACAATGTACGCTAAATTCAAATAAAACCCAAATCCAAACAAATAAACATGAACTAAGAACAGTTTGAAGCACGTGAGTACTGTATTAAAAAAAAGAACGCATTGAAACTTTGCTTGTAAGGCTTCAGTTAATGCCTATACAAGCTCAAATGCTTCCATCTTTGTATTGAGTTGTGTACGGCTCCTTTCCAGCAGTTTCGTTATGCTTCTAATTAAAATGCACAATCACACATTACCATAGCGTGTGGGAAACTTTAATGAGAAGTCATTAAACTTTAATTCTAACTTACGTAATTTTCGACTACGTATCTCGATAAAAAAAAATACACTTAAGCACGTTAAAAAAACGTTCTTTTACTGAGTCCCCGACTTCTTAGCCACATCTATGAGTCTGTTCCTTGGACAGTGACATCCTTCTATTCTAAATAGTTTTTCTCTATTTCATATTTTTCATTTAACTTAAGAAAAAAGTACCGCAGTTTTCATGTGCTCTTCTTTAAAGAAAAATTATTTCATTTTCTCACTACCACAAACAAAAATGAATATTATGGAGTAAAGTAAGATAATTATTACTTGCTACGTGGCAACAATGATACGTTATGTAATCCTGGATTAACTCTTAGCTTTGTGATCAGCTTAAATAACCACATGGGTTATTGTTTTCTGTTGAAAACCTCACAGAGAAATCAGAAATTAAAAATGTTATTTTAGTGAGAAAATCGATGAACAAGGTGGCTGTGATTTAATTTAATTAATAGCATGTTGTTGGTTTAACCAACTCACGCTATAATAAGTATTTATTTGCATAGAAGAGAAAAAGATGCTTGAAAAAAAAAACTGAGCGTGAAAAATTATGTTTGTAAATTAATAGTAGAAATGCAATTTTAATATATCCGTCCACTTGTATATCGTTGTTTGTAAAAAAATGCGCGAAGGGAGATGCGTGAGAATAGACTGAAATGTATACTAGAGATTTTTCACATATGTATACACAAATGATATAATTTCCGAGTTGTACACCGCTTCTAACAGTAATATCAGTATGGAGTGATGATTCAACGTGCTGCAATTGGAGCGTGTGCGTATACGTCGTGGTATCGAATTGAACAGATATTGAATGAGTTTCAAAATAACTGCCTGCCACGTTGAAAGTCCACAAGACCATCACAAATAAGGTACCAGGAATCATATTTCATACAGGTTTCAATCGAGTGACTGCACAGGCCAGAGAAACAGTAGTACCCGTTGTTTTTCGATGAAAACTTGCATAGTCCGATATACATGTGATCGGATATTGTCGTGCTGAAGAATGGCGTCCGGAATGGTCTGAAGTAAGATTATGATCTCGATCTGTAGAGCTTCCCTTATATAGTGGCTATGAATTCGATACAGATGACAAATACAGGTAAATAAAATGAGATTTTGAACAATGATAAAGTGGAGGAAAAAAGATCTTCGGAAAAATATAGAAATAAGGTATTTGTTGATCGTAAGTTACATATGGTATCAAAGTCAAACCAGCTGCACATGCAATTGCTATATATCACTGAGCTACCGTGCTTCCAATTAATAGTTCAATAAAAGTTCTATTGAGCAAATAATATCAAAACATACTTATTTTATACTGATTAATACGAATTAATGAGAATTTAAATAAATTCACAGTTCTGCAAGTTTTCAATTATGATATGCACACTCAACTAATTTTCCTAAATTTAATGATTAATATCAAAGGTGAACCAGGTCAACTAATAACAGCTGTATATATGTATATATTAACTGCTTGTTTCCAATGGAAGCTTTCCTCAAACAACGCTGCATGGCACATTTTACAATTTACTGAGTTTCCAGTGGAGTCGTGCTCTACAGAACATGACACACTGAAAAAATCGTTTCTACATTGCTCAAGATATGACACTATTATGCTCTCAAACTCTGCGCAGAGCATTGGGTATAGGGCTAGTTTTCGTCATTTTTCTCGGTTTTAGTCAAATGTGTCACACGGCGTTATTCGGGGGAATATTTCAATTCTTTTCTTAAAGGTCAGAATCTGAGTGTATAGTTTGTGATGTCACAATTATTGGACAGCAAAGATACTCTTTTCTATGGAAGCTCTTGCAAACAATATAAGTTCATTTAATATTATTTTATAAGGAGTAAAGGCACTCCTTTCAAACATATCTCAAGTAAAGTAGTATGTTTGTAAAGAATATGTGGTTATCGTTTTGAAGTTGAACCGAGAGGACTTTGAAAAGAAAGTTAAGATAAACAGGCCTCGTGGAAGGCTTAGCACCAGTACGAGGGAGTTAGTACTTTACGTTATATTTGTTTACTGAAAGTACGAATACAATAATTAAATTCCCGAAATATTACAACTACACCAGGCAAATCCTTTGTAATTAATTCGAGTCTTCTATCTAAGCTGGAATGATATCCGTATATTTCTAGAAAGTAGCAAGAGTATTTATTTTTATTTTATAATTTGCTTGGAACTTGAATTATACATTTTGTCTTACTTCATTCAGTTGTGATATAAATTTCTTGTGAGATGACTATCTCCTCCACCTTTGATTAATTCCTTATACTTTCCTTAACAATTTATCTTAAAATATAATAAGTATCTCTGCTACATGCCAATTTTATCAGAAGTTTTGTAGCATATGCAAATATGAATGGCTTAATGAACCATTTTATTGAATATTTGAATATTTGATACATGTGTTAATGTTCATTTTCCAGAATTATGGTTGTTAGCTTGTTGATTTAAATAAAGGAAAATAAGCTCAGAACTTGAAGTTTGTTTTCTCAAAAATTCAACTGTGATAAGTTTTTGTTCTTAAATATGTAGGTAAGTAACTACGGCTTTATCTACAACATTAATTAGCTTCGCTGCATCTCGGTTATATCTCGTAATATGTCTTTGATATTCTTTCACTCACCCATTTCCTTTCCTTCTTTAGTGGCTCCTGCGATACTTGCAGATATTCCTTGTCTTATAGTACAATATAACTTAGAACAATATTTTCATTTATTTATATTTGTTTATTTATTTTATTTTATTACTTCCGACTTATTCACGTCGAAGTTAAGGTTATAAGAATCCGAGGTTAAGGCTATCCACCATTAAACATGAACTAATTTGTTAAAAAATATAGTTTTAAAACAAGAAAGAAATCTGAAGACGAGTTAGTTAGTTATATTTGAGATTAACATCCCTTTCAACAGTAATGCTATATGAAACGTGAACCTACAGTTTAACGGAGGAACCGAACTATACATACCGGAAGTGGAACCAGCAAATTTCAGACTTATTGGAGCATAAACACGTGAGGAAAAAAAATAAAATGTAAAATTTGTTACAATTGTCCTTGGTCTCCTCTATGTCAATCAAGTAATAGGTAACCCATTATTTACTCTCCCTTACTCTCTATAATATATGTTAGGTGTTATAGTAATGCATTCTGCAGGTTAATAGTCAAAGTGAAGCTGCATTATTGCATTTTTTGTCTCCACGTACACTCACTACTGCTTTGCTAACAATAAATTATAATCAGGTTTGTTTTCAGTGATTCTGCTTTCAGTGACAGAGCTTTTTCTCTATCGAGATTAGCAAAGCATTCCAATGACGACTCGTTGAAGTTATGTAAGACTTTGAAGAATACGTAGGATTAGAATTAGGAATTAGATTTGTGGGCTTTCGTAATCTATAGTCATGTTAGCCCGTCACGCATATGAGGGATGACTGTTTGGGGAATTGCAGAGGAAGAAAGGAATGGCAAAGGAAGGAAGCGACATGGGCCTATTATATTAGGTACCATGAAGGCATTTGGCTGGTGTGAATGAGGAAAGCCCCTGGAGAAACCTCACTAGGATAGCTGGCTGAAATAGCTGTTACAACTTTTCGACCGAGTGTCCCCACCGGGAATCAAACGCGAGACCGCACGTACCAGAGGCTAGAGTGTTAGCGACCAAAGTACGAGAAGCTACTGAAGAATAAGTAGATCTGTACAAAATCTGTAGTTTAAGAAGGTACAAAAAATCAAATTATATCAAATAAAAAATGCCACATACAAATTTTCAGTGTTTTATCTGGGACTGATTATATCGGAGTTTTCAGTCTCATGGTCGAAGTTTACTTTCTGGTGTGTAGCTCCTGGAATTCAACCAAATACGTTAACTAATACAATAAACAATTATTTAAACTGGGTTCTTATCCATACCTTGACGTGAACTTACTACTGAAATAGTTACAAGTGCTATTTTCGTAAAAAGTACGTATGCCACCGTTAGGGGGAAAATAATCTGCTAGTTAACAGGGTATTTTACTACATATATAGACCATAAGTAAATAATTTCCACCTGAGAATTTACCCTGAAGCACGATATCTTGTTTAATTCAATGAGACCTCTCGACTGATATATGCCTTAAGTCTGGGCAATATTTTAGTTAATCAGAAATTGAAATTGAAGATGTAACAATAATTTTAAGCTATATCCCGTAAACCGTACTATCAGCTGTTCTCTTGCTAATATCATAATGAAGAGCTGAAAGTATATTTCAGTTAAGTTTAATCTCAATGAGGGCATGGTTCTCGTACAACATCAACTTTTAGGTTTATAAATTGTTTTTTTTTTCCGTCCATTTTCTCGAAAGCTACACAAAAGCTTTTGCACTTATTATTTTATTCAAGTCAATAAAAATATGTCCCATCTTTGGATATTTTTCTCCATTAAGTGGTAATAATACAATAGACTTTGCAAAATAACAAAATCATATACTCGAAAACCTTATATCCTAACATAATCGCCCAATAAGTAAATTATCGTTGCTTTTCTAGAGAAAAAAAATAGCTGTATTATTTGTAGGGTCTTTAAATAAAACATTCACAGGTACTATGGGAGTTACTGTTAGGAGGATGGGGGCACGGTAACTCAGTGGTAGAGCGCTTACCTGTGGTGCGTCGGGTCCTTGGTTCAACCCCGATCAAGTAAGTTTGTGGTGGACAACAACGTGTCCATGGGTTTTCTCAGAGTACTCCCGTTTCCTCCCACATTCTAATTTCCCCAATCAGGGGTATAGAAGCAAAACCTACTAAATCCATTTTTCAACTTTGTCAGGAAACGAAAAAAAAAAAGTGACGCTCCTATGTTTCAGAAGCAGAACTATTGAACAATTTGTTTGCTTAGTTGTCACTACTTAATGCAGAAGTGAAATCTACTAACAAAAAAAAGTTCGACAATTCTGAAACATAAGGGCGTCACTTTTTTTGTTTCCTTACAAAATTTAAAAAAAAATGGATTTAGCAGGTTTTGCTTCAATACCCCTGAATTGTTCCTTCATCATTCACTTCCTTCAATCATTCGTCTACCTTAGCCCAAACAACATAATTGTAGGACGTTAAACTAAAACATTTCATTTCCCTGCTGAAAGGATTGCGCGTTTCTGTTAGATCTATGTGTTTCATTGTAAGAAAACTGATGTATGTTCGTATAGACACATTTTTCTTCTTTCTCCGTTGTCAATTCTTCGCGAGAAAATAATTAACGACAGATTTTATAAGTTCGCAGCCCCTTATTTGAACGCAGCACAGCATGGCTTCATACAACAGAAATCATGCTGTACCAACCTATCAGAATTTCTTATTATGCTATAAACTGTATTTCAGAAACTTCTCAACTGGATGTAAATACTTAAATTTCTCAAAAGCTTTCGATAAAATTTACTTCAATCTGCTTCTTTACAAGCTATCCAACAGATTTAATGTTCATGATAAATTCCTTTCTCTGCCATCTTACTGATCGTATGCAGGATTATCTTACTGATCGTATGCATTGTGTTGTTCTGCCAGATGAATCATCCAAATTTGTCCCAGTTCTTTATGGGGTACCGCAGACTAGTATTCTAAGACCACTGCTATTTCTTTATATGGGTGATCTCCCTTCCTCCCTGTCTTTATCATCTACGAATATTTTTCTCTTTGCTGACTATTGTAAAGTTTTCCATAAAACCTCTACTATAGACGATGAGCTACGACTTATTGACTGATGTGCGACTTGAAATTTATAACTAAACCCTCAAAAATGTTTCAGTCTTAGTATTTTTTTTTAAGAAAAATAAAATTTATCACAGATATCGTATTAATAATAGTCCTATCGAAAGAGTTGCAACACATAAAGACCTCGGAGTATTATTCGATGAGAAACTTACATTTGCTGATAACATCATTCTTACTCAGAAGCATGCTATGGGAATACTGGGTATTCTTCACAGATTTTACTGAAATTCGCGATCTCAAATTACTCAGTATTTTCTTGAAATCTTCTGTATCTTCTAAAATTGAATATTGCTCACCGATATGGAATATGGCCTGTGCTTCGAATTTATCCCGTTTTGATTCTGTTCTTAACTCTTTTCTTCCTTCAGTGCATAATCTTAATAAAACACAGCTTCTAAACAAACTTGATATTCAAACTTCACATACTCTATGTATGATGGGCGATTTGTTGCTTCTCCATATTGATCTCCGTTCTCAATTTTCGTGCACCTTCTCGCCTTACTCGCAGGCATACTTACTAACATATGTAGCACCCAGACTACCAATTATACAACGTTCCTTATACTTCAGGCTGGCATTATTGTATAATAGTTTCTCGTCAGATGTTGATATTTCTGACTGGAAATCATTTTAGAAACAAATTAGTCTCTCTAAATGTTGTACATATTATATACACGTATATAAAAATAATTTGTCTTTTTTACAATTTCTTATGTACTTTTTACTTTATTTCAGTGTGAAGTGACCATATATTTGTATCTGAAACATTTATAAATAAATAAATAAAAGAATCAAATAATTATATAGACTCTGTCGGCTACCCTCTTTTACCTATACAGTACATAAACATATAAACATATAATCTGTTTCAACAGAATATAAACTACTGATTATTATTTGCAATTAACAGAATACTCGTTTGAAACAATGTTTGAAACATAAAATTAATTTTCTTGATTTTGTCAAAAAGTGCACATTAGAATTTTTCTTTAAATATCTTAAAGGTCTATATGATCTTTATCTTATTTTTGGATAGAGACTAAATATACTTACATTCATTCAATGTATTTGCGCCCTAATATGAGTATGTACTCTATTACGAATGTTCAGAAGAAGCACTAAAGTGCAGTAATGGGCTGTTTACTACATCAAGTGTTGTCAAGATCAATTTCGTTATATTTTAATATGTAATATTTAATGTACAAAACTATTTAAGTCGTTTCGTAAAAACTTATACAGTATTTAAATGGCATTTATAATGAGAACAAAATAACAAAATCAAACTATGATTGACAAAAATTAATGGAAACTGTAATTGTCAGACTATAAGGAATAAACAAATAAAAAAATATAATTTATTTTTTGACAACACCAAAGTTAAATAAAAATTCAAGTTTTACAGTTAATGGTAATTTTGGGTTATATCATTAACCAAATTATATAGTATGTTGTCATAATGAAAAGTTTGTTTAGTGTAAACGTAGTTATCATACAGCATCAACTTCGAGGTTTATCAAAAATCGTTTTCCTCGATTTTCTGAAAGAATTACACATGAAGATTTACACTTACTTATATCGTTTTGTGTAGCTTAGTAAGATCTATAGATCAGTGAATATCTCATATTTTAAGAAAATCGTTAAGCGGAAATAATGTCATAGAATTTATGAGATATATGAGCAAAATCATTACAGTCGTTTCCGAGAAAACTGTCCACAGCAAAGAAAAAACTCACAAAATAATCTTGACATTTACACATTACACGTCAGCTTTCTTTGTAATGAAACAGACAATACCACTAATTTAACCTTCCCTTTGTTTTATATTTCTTTCTTTTGTGTTTTTAGTGAATTTTATGAATTTAAGGTACGGAAAGATATGCTTTGAGGAAAACATGTAATTGTTCTTTTTTGAAATTAAACAAACATATCCCAGTGACCTAGAAAAGTACATAATCATGGTTAATTTCAGATTACACGATGCGTATTTTTAGCAGCTATACCTGCATTTTCGCATTCAAGCATAGCATTGTCCAGATGCGGAATGACAACGATAGAAGTTTAGAAATCCACACAGATTGACTTTAACTAGAACATACATTCTATATACTTTGTTGTTTCAAAGTCTGTTCGACATATTTCACAGCATTGATGCATCGTTATCTCGTTAAATACACTAACAAAAGTTGATCTCGCGGAGAATGTAACGCTCATAACTTTATAAACATTACTAATTTGTGTGGTGTCCTTGTAGAACACGCAAGGAATGGATGTCTGTTTTATTCTACAGCAAAATCAAATGTCCTAGAATATCTCGTACACTTTTAATTGGTTGTCCTTCAAAACGTTCTGTAATCAAAATTATAAAGAATTTTGTATTTAAAGTTATGGCATCAACTAGGCCAAAAATAAGGCTACTAATTCTCGTGAAGGGAAGGCGATTAGGAATATGATTTTTAGATTTCTGGGCTCTGGATATCCACGGCCATTTTAGCCCATCACACTGAGAAAAAAATATGTGGCGTACTTAAAAAGGTAAGTTGCATTCGTAATTCCTGAAGTTTTTGGACTTAACGTACAGCGGACGTACAACTGAGAACGCACATTTTATAATACTTTCCGTATAAGTGTTCCATCTATATATACTTTCTGTATGAAACAATACAGGCGGTCAGGATCCCACATACAAATGGATATATCTGTTTATAATATTTATTAGGATTATAGTGATAAAAATGTGTTATAACCCGAAAAGTTCATTTTTTCATTCATTTGGAGTTTAGTGTCCGTTCAGTACTAAGATTAGGATATGAGACACGGATCTGCATCTTAACGTGGGATTCGAACCTCATTAGCTCCCATCGGGAATCGAACCTTTAGGTGCTACGCATCGAAGAAGCGTACGCTAACTATATGGCTACGAAGGAGTTCTTACAAGAATTAAAGAATAAAATGAAGTTTCTGGTTTTACGTCCTGCGTTTATTAGGAAAAGGAACACGAATGATTAACGAAGGCGAATTATCATGAAGTAATTCGTGACATGATAGTGTGTGAGAAAATTAGAAAATCCGAAAAAAAAAATCAAATTGACAGTATGTTGTCCACCACAAACTGGCATAACCGGAGATCAAACCAGAGACCTATCTCAGAAGAAGTGAGCGCTTTATCAATTTCCTTAACTTCAAGAATTTTAGTTTCTCTTTTTACCTTTTCAGAACTACTGACCTCGACAAAGACACGAATACAGAAACATCCAAGACAGTTAATGTGCATTACTGTTGGAAATATGAGCATCAATGTTAGTATTGTACCACCGCTAAGAAAATACAAAGAATAGATTTAATTTGCTAGTTAACATAATTTTCTTTTTATGTATATGTTACATGAATATATATAAATAATAGAAATAAAAACTATAAATTGTTATGAAATGCCTTAAAAACTAGTTTTTACCTTCGATTTTCTCAAACCTATTGGTATGGAAAATGTAGATCTTAAACACGTCCTTTTGTTTCAGCCCAATCTTTCTTTCATTTTTTGGAGACAAACATATAAACCTAGCACTTTATTTATTTATTTAAAGAAACAAGAACATTTAATATATTGGGGTATCCAATATATTAAAGCATATACATACAAAATAAAACATACTAAATTATAAAATAAAAATATACAAAATATTAATAGAGGAATAAGGAAAATAAAATAAAGGAATAAGGAGAAGTTAACTGCTGCAGAAACTAACAAGTCAAATGTTCTACTTGCATTTTATGTGCTATTACTGCTCTAAAGGAAATCAAACTTCCTAGATTCCCTTTATTAATAGAACTTGAACTCGGCATTCAGAGATGACAAAACTTCGGACTTCCAGAAGTCATGTCTATCTTCCGGTGTTGGGCAGATTAATTCAATGCATTAATTTCTATATTGCGAATTTTTTTATTTCTTATGCAAAGAATAAAGAAAAGATAGAAAATGGCTCACATAAACAAAAGCTTGTGTGTGAGCCTGATTCTCGAATTTTATTTATTTTCTTACCGTAACATATAAGGTTTATAATTCTTACTTTTATTTAACAATAGTTTTAAAAAATACTTTTTGATTCTTATAACAACTGTAAAATTAACCCTTTATATACTTTGAAATTACTTTCCTCTTTACTTCGGAGTGAGACTTCATTATAATTCTTCGGAGCTCTGTAATATGTTTGATATTGAGTTATAGATTTACTCATTGCTTCAATCTCATCTATCGACTGATATTTTGTATCAATTTAGGATAATATTATAGTTTAATAAATTAAAATTTAAGAGTTAATCATAACTTTAGGCCATATCTCATTAACCGTGCTGTATACTATCATCTTGCTAATGGCATAATGAAACATTTGAATAATGTATATTTCAGTAGTAGTTTAATTTTAATATGTAACGTGGTTATCGTATAGCATTATTTCATAGCATCTCCCGAAGTTCAGCGACGCGTTGGTTTTGATCTCTTCTACAGTGGCGAAATGGGCACCTTTGAGGCCCTTTTTCACTCAAAACATTGTCACGGTAAACTGTTTTTAAGGCTATCAAAGTCTCTGAAGCAGATATCCCCAATGTGCGCATGAACTTGATATTTGCGCGTTGCTCGAACTGCTACATTGCGCCAATTAATCACCACAGACTCCTTTATTCAGCTACACTACACGTACACTATCTTTTATGACCTGTATGTATTGTCAAATTCATAATTAAGCAACTTATATAATGTAATTATATACATACATACATAAGCTAGCAGACTGTATCTATTGTTGTTTGTCGTTTCCTAATGATGATACTCGAATTGGATCATTAAGCAGAAGGAAAACCAGAAAGAGGAAGATCAAGGATAGAATATCTAGATGCAGTTACGAAGATACCTTATCAAAGTATAAAACAGCTCTCCCAGGGAAAGAAAGTTTTCAAAATTTACATGTTGCCCACCAACCTATGGTTGAGGGAATAAGAAGAAAGAACTATAATACATACTCCTTAAAGTATCATACTTCGTACTACTTGTTTTATTGTAGAGTTTAAATTACACTACAAGAATTAATTTAAGTGATTTCCAAAACTTGCAGTAAATAATGGCGTACGTATATAGATTAATTATATTGTAATCTGAATATGCATAAGTCTGATATAACGTATTAACTATTATCAATAACGAATTGAGTTCTATTTTAAAAATTGATTCTTTTCTGCTGCAATGGCCCTAGAACCATTGCTATCTGTTACGCAAAGGTGATAGTGTTATAAATGTGAACATTATATATATATATCCCATTTGCCTCACACCCTCGATTGAAAGATCTTTTTTTCAAAATATGAAATCGAACTCTCGATTATATTCACCAAAGCCAAACATGTTAAAAATTACTTGTTTTGTACATGAAAAGTGTCGACATAGCGCAATATCGAACGACCTACAAATTAAGTGCAATGGAATTTCATGCAAACAAGCCACAAATTGTAATTTAACACTCTCGAAGTTACTAGAGCAAAGCTAAAGGCAAATAGGCATTAGGTCATTGATAAATCAGGTTTTGACTGAAGAGTGTTCAAACCGATTACATTTTCTTTGTGTAATGTGTACGTACTATGTGTTATGCAAATATTAACCCATACATATAAAGTTAATTTGGTGAACTTAACTGAGTTTTGTGGCAGTAAAATAATATTTCAAAGTATTTTTACAACATTGAATTGTAACAAAGAGACACTGACCGGAAGCTATAAACAACAGCTTGTTGACCCTTATTGAAACCTATTGAAGTGATCGAATAGGAATGACAATAATTTACGGTATTGCTGTAGGTTATAATTTAATTATTTATACCTATTTACGTGGTACATTAATAGATGCTCAACGTTTCAGCAATTCTATTCACGTTTTATTTAAGTATTTACTTCAAACAAACCACACAATCTATTTTACTCATTAAATGCTTGTTGGTGTGTTAAACATTAATGGTTTTATTTTTTAGTGTGTGTGTAACAAGAACATTCGTATACATTTATCTTAACTTATGTTAACTGTGAAACACTTGAGCGGAATCTGAATTTTCATCTAATGATTCCTCAAAAAAAAAAAAAAAAAAAAAAAAAATCTGATACCTACACATCTCTGACTAAGGACAATGTGTATGCAACCATTAAAAGCCTTATCAAATTTTGGGGAATGCAATCGTATTAAAATAATTTCACACACACACACTTACAGAGAAATATATGCATGAGTATTTTACATTATGTATAAAGTAACATTATAGTATGTTACTTCATTAGAAGTGTATCACCTTCCCAGTGGCGTTTCCTGAGAGAAATATAATTGGTAAAAATTAAAGTTTTATCAATACAAACTAAAGAAGCAGGGGTGTAGCTACGGAGGGGCTCATCAGGGCCAGGTCTCCCAAAATGATTTCTTGGACTCCCCAAATGACCAAATTTTAAAACATTATGGTAAGATTACCGTCCTCTTTTCAGTCATTTAAAAATTACAAAGTTTACATATAATTGACAATACTGATCCTTACCGATCGAAAAATAGCGTGGTATCTCTTCCGTGTAAGGAGTGACCAAATGCACAGCTTACTACCGCATCTGCTACACTATTAAAGGAGAAAATTTAATAATATTTAAGGAAGAAAAAATGCTTAAAAACACTGTTTTTAGTTTTTCGGACTGAAACCAAAATTTTCCAGTTTTTCAGACCTCAAAATCACTAGCTGTAACACATTTGTTTGGCTTTTACGTTGTAGCTGGCCCTCCATAAAAAACGACGGGCCTCTCCTAGATAAAACTTTTGGCTATACTGCTATAACGAAGGAGAGCTTACCTAATTTGTTAATTCTTTTTTTAACATTCCACAATTACGCTCCGAGGCTAAGGACAACAGTAATGATCATGGAGAATAAAATGGTAAAATGAATAAAGTGGGAGAATACGGGAAAACACCAAGAAAACTCACTCACTCTGTATTTATCCACTACAAAATCCATCTGAGATGAGCTGGTACTGAACCAGGGTCTCCACACGCCAGAGATGTGCACTCTTCCATTCAGCTACCACGGTGTCCTGTACTAATTCTTGTATACCAGTACTAGTATATTAGGTAAATTTTCCCTCCTTAGTGTGCACTATAAAAGTTTAATTTTTATCTATGTGACTTCCGTTAAGAGCTGCCACTAATCTTATGATATACACTACTTTCCAATAAGGCACCGAGCACCCCTGTTTATGGTGTTGATTCTTTCCGGGACATGCATACTAGGAAGTCTGTGGTCTAATAAAAGTAGGCTGCGCAGATACCGAAGGCGTCGGTAGGAGTTTAATTTGTCTCAAGGTAGAGGACATAGATGAGCTGGTGGCTCTGAAAGGGCAGTCGTCATTTGATGCCTTGTCGGGTTCGTTAGTACGGGATACCACAGCTAAATCGAGTCACCCAAATTCAATGGTTAGTAACATAATAACGAATGGGCATATCCAGGTATCACTCATGTTGCGAATGGCTCAAATATCCTACAACAATGACGGGCCGTAACAGGAGAGCGCTGAAAAGGCTGATTCACTCAAGTCACCGTCAATGATATATGCCACATGCCACCTATCAGAATTTCCAAATTGTGACAGACGCAATTCTTCTTTCTCCATACTGTGAAAACAGAGCTGCACATCCTCGGATTCCATATGAGAGCAGCTACACATAAACCTAGCATCACTCGAACCAGTCAGCCGTCTCAACTGCAATGGCGTAATGCACATAAAAGTGGACAATGGATCAATGTAAAACTATGTAATGGACTGACGAATTAAGGGACGCATTTTTTCAGTCAAATAGGATAGGTTGGGAGTAGCAAAAATCAGGCGAAAGCTTTCTAGCTGAATGTGTTGTGTCAGTGAAGATCGGTGATAGTGATTTTGTTGTGTGAGGTGCTTTCTGGTGGCATGAGTTGGGTCCGCTGATTGTCCTCCTTAGTAGCATAAACAGTGTACAGAACCTGAACATTCTGGAGAACAATTCAGTGCTTTCCACAATGTGGTAGTACTACAGAATTGACAAATATTACTGTCAAAATGACTATGCTTCCTGTCACAGATTCTTCGTTGTTACGAAGGGGTATGACGTTAATTCTTAGCAATATTGGACTGCCCTGATCAAAGTCTCGATCTCAATCCCATCGAATGCAACTGAGCCCGTTTTAGATCTCGTATGGATACTACCAATTCGCCGATAACACTGAGTACCGTCTTGAAGAAGGAATAAAAGACTACAATGGCCGATTTTCTTTGTCGCTGTGAAACCTTCCTAGAAGCTGCTGTGAAACCTTCGTGGAAGGATGCACACTGATCCAAACAAATGAAGACTCGATATCTTATTAGGGAAGTAGTCAACGTTCTTTTTTCTTCTAGGTATGGAGTGTCAAGTGAGTTTTTGGGACGTATTGTATATTGAAAATAACTTAATTTTGCTTCCTAAAACTTAACACCATACTCTATTTTCTTCTCAATCAAGTTAATTTTCTTACAATCTGACAGTGAGTATGCATGGGTTCACAATAAATTATAATTAATAAATAATTTAAATAAAGTTGTAACATCATGAGAAACTTATTCTATTTTCTTTCTTGAAAAGGAGACAAGAAATATTTCTTATTTTTCACCTGGAAGATGAGACGATTAAATAGAATAACAGTCCCCAAAATTGGTAGTCACTGCTGAAGCATTCTTTCGTTCATTCCTTTGTAATTAAGAAAAAAGTTACAAAATATTGTGGTAAGTTTTAGAAAGGCACAAAATTACCGTACTGCCATCTGCTGAAGAGATTGGGTGGGAACACTGGCGTAAGCAGAATTTAATCAAGAGAGTTTATTTTTAAATTCTTATTACAGTAAATGTTTGTTTTTACATTGTATCTTGCTCGAAAGGGGTTTAAAACCTGAAAAACTCCTTACATACGCCATTGAATGGGAAGTAACCTTACTGAATTTGTAAATAATTCGTTTGTAGTTTTTGTAGTTTGTGACCTTTCAGGATCGAAGATATATATGAGTCGCAAACTACTGATTGCAATGATATCCGAACCAGTACACGGGTTTGCATCCAGACATATATTTCAACCGGAAATCGAATCCCCGAACCACGTGTGTAGAAAGCACACACATTAACTACTCATTCAAGGATGGACAATGGATTGATATAAGAAGTGCCCAACAATTATTGTCCATTAGTTACAATAATTCACAAAGTTATCCATTACAGAAATGCACTTGTCTACCTATGTATGTTCTAGAGGCATTACACCTTGTAAAAAAACAAAATAGATGTTGGTTAGCAAGCAATTGTTCCACAGTATATTCACAGCTTTGCCTGCCCCAAAGAAATTCACGTGAAAAGATTTTTTTTTATCACTTGGTAGAAGGGGACACTATCACCTAAAATACTATCCACAACAGTGTGGATCTCCGCTGCTGATAGGCCTTTCATCTGGAAGTATTTTATGACGGCACACCCTTCAGTTTCCTGCATTCTTACAATTCGGACGCAGTTGTTACCCATTAAACAGAGAACACAACTAGTAACAACAACATTGCCCTGTAGATTGGCACACTTAAATTCAAAGTTTTAGAGTACAACATATTATAAGCACAATGTACAGGGTGTTTCAAAACAACGCCGACAGCATTTGGGAGGTGATTCCTGACACCAAGATAAGACAAAAAGTATAGGCCAACCTGCGTGCACAAATGCTTCCTTTCGGAGTTATAGGCTGTCGAAAACATGAAAAAATGAATTTTAAAGGTCCATAGCTCCTAAACTATGGGACCTACCGTAGTCGGGTCAAGACTTCGCTTATGAACTAATATGTGCCCTACCAAAAAATGCGTGTTTCAGAATCCTAAGGTAGTCAGGAAACTATTTTTATAGAGAGAGTTTGGCTACGGGCATATAGATTGAAGTGCTCACAAACTACTTCTTTAAAAATTGTTGTGGAAGTACCTTAGGATTCTGAAACATGGATATTTGAATAGGACACATATTAGTTCCTAAGTGAAGTCTTTACCCAATTACGGTAGGTCTCATAGTCTTGGAGCTATGAACGTTTAAAGTTCAATTTTTCATGTTTTCGGCAGCCTATAACTTCAAAAGGAAGCATTTGTGCACCCAAGTTAGTCTATACTTTTTGTCTTATTTTGGTGTCAAGAATCACCTCCCAAACGTTGTCGGTGTTGTTTTGAAACACCCTGTATTTGTTCAGCTCCTTCTACGTAAGGGACAGCTTTGGTTGAGCAAACCTCGACAATCAAAAGATCAGGATTAGGAATTTGATTTCCAGGCTTTCGGCATCTATGGCCATCTTAGCGTGTCACGTATGATTGATGACTTCACTTGGCGATCACGAAGGTGTGATGAATGTAGCTTATTTAATATACTGTAAGTAATTTTTAAAAAATCTAAATAAGCAAGAACTCAAAATTGAACAGGTACAGACACCAGAAAAATGAGAATACACACTCACTTTCTGCCATTAAGTTCAGAACGATCTAACAATATTAATAACATTTGCTTAGACGTAAAGACAACATACTTCTCTGTGCTGTATTCCAATTAGTCTAAAACATTTGAGATATACTCATTTTCCTCATAATTGTAATTACATCTAAAGTACGTAATTCTCAGAGCCATACTTTAGCTCTTATAAATTCACCTATTTGGACATTTAACACAATTCTTGTAATATATTGGTTGAGTGTAATTGACTGTGATCGTCTACAACTTGTAGCAAAACATACATTATTTTGTTATAGGTTGTAGGATGATGGTGATATCCATATTCGCCATAGAGTTACTAAACTAACTACTAGAGGCACAATTTGCGCCACTATCTATGTGATTCCAGCTACACTGAGAAAAATCCGTTCTCCGGACAGCTGTATATTGTACAAATATACGGAATCCTCTTGCTTACTACAGAAATCAGTACGGAGCATACGATATGCGTATGCTACATAGGCACTGCCCTTACATGTTACATCATGCCGTTGCAGGATGTCTGATATCTAACAGTTTTCAGTATATCACATGCATATACTTATGTTACATTCCTCAGCTATATGCTATATGTATGTCCATTTGTATGTGGGATCCTGACCGCCTATATTGTTTCATACGCAAAATACGTACAGATGGAACACTTATACAGGAAGTATTATAAAACATGTGTTTTCAGTTATACGTTTGCTGTACGTTAAGTCCAAACACTACAGGATTTACAAATGTAACCTACGATTTTACGTACGCCACATACATTTTTCTCAGTGTACTAGAGCGTTGTCAATTGGACAATCATTTGTTTTCCAGTTTTGTGGGGAAAAGCAGTCTCATTCTATTTATTTCAATGAGTAAGCGATGTTACCAAATGAAGATTTCTAACTAGAACTCAAAACATTTCAATTATTTAAAGACACCACATTACAAATGGAGTAAAATTAGTAAATGTATATTTTCGGAGCATAAAATAATGCAGTGTTTTTATTGTTTTCATAAATTCACTAGAACAGCTATCTGAAAGTGAATCAAGAAAAACTATGTTCATAAACACAAAGTAGAAATGATATAAATACATAATAAAAGATACATGTACACCTCATACAATACACGTTGCTACCGGGACATTAAAAGAAGTTATTTAGATTTAATTTCGGTTGCGTGATTAATCTTGACAAAACAAAGAAATAATACATTTATTTTTTTTCTATGAATATGTTAGTATATTGTATGCACGCGAAAATACGCTGATCTATAAATTAATTAAATAAAGTAGCTACATGTAGTCAGTAACAGAAATATCCATTAAAAGAATCTGATTTAGCATATGTTTTAACTGTCACGAATATTCTGTGCTTAATGTGCAAATTACCTGGAGCATGAAAGGTAGTCTTCCTTTGCAATAATGATTTCCCAAAAGAGCTCTATAGATTAATGTTTTCATCCCTAAATAGTAATTATATCTTGTTTAGAAAATTAATTAAGTCGTTGAAATAAGCGTAAGTGACACATAAAGATGGTGTTATACGGATTACCATAAACTAAAACGCACATTTTTAAGTTGCGTTGACACAAACCCATATGAAATAAGTCCCAAGGTATCTTATTTGCAATATTACGCATTCCAGACGTGGACGCTATTACTATTAACTCTCCAAAATTGTAAATTGGTTTTGTTTTTATACTGAAGTAGTTGTTGTGCTCACACCTTTGGTTCTTTGTATACTATAGATTAAAATCACGCTTAATTAAATGCTTTAATTCTTTACGTGTCCTTATAATACTACATATTCAAGATTAGTATCATTATAATCCATTTTTTCAAATAATTAAATTCAAACAGTTTAATCTGCAATCAAAACATGGGAATTGTTTTCAATCTGCAAATTGTCTAGATGCTAGTGGCATCTATTGGCAGCAGGAAGGCAGGTAACGACACCTGTTAACTTGATTATGTCCTATTATTAGAAATCGGTGTTACTTATAGACTGATATCTCTTTCTATTATGCATGGACAGTGGCGTCGAAAATATTTTTCAGCTGGGGAGCAAACTGATTTTGAACTACTGTCTTGAAAATAGACTGGGGAACGTAACATAGGTAAGATAATACGAACATATGTTCGTAATGTAACGATAATTGGATTTGGTTGGACAATAATAATAATAATAATAATAATAATAATAATAATAATAATAATAATAATAATAATAATAATAATAATAATAATATAATGCAGTCAAGGCCGGGTTTAGGGGATGCACCCTCTGAATATACAGTGTCTAAAGTGAGAAATTGGCAGTGGAAATAGCAATACTTTCCTAAAATTTCATGCCATGTTTCCGTTTCGGGCTTAAAAGAAAACGGTTTTGCTAAACACAATAATTTAAGTCAGTTCCTCATACACATCACAAATGCCTAAATGCATTTAAAAAAAAAATAAATTTGATTCAAATGTATTGATAGTTATTGGTGCACCCCCGTCAAAAAATCCTGGATCCGATCCTGAATGCAGATGTAAACAGGGTTTTGTGAGGGTTTCCATCTACGAGAAGCATCTTGATTTACATAAAAAGATTAATTAATCCAGTGCCAGTTTTGTGCTGGATTTTGGTATGATGCCGAAATTTTCAACCATTTAAATCACAGTTAAAAACATATAAAATAGTAAAAATTGTACTACTTACAAAAATGGCTGTTTGTAACTACAGTTTTTACCATTTTATATACATATTTTTAACTATGTGTAACTGTGTTGGAAATACCCACAAGGACATTATTTGGACAATAGAGTTCGCTTTTCTAATGTGCTCTGAATCTGTCCATGGCCTCTTTCCAGTTCTTGAACAATATGGCGAGAAAAGTCAATTCAGCTCCTTGCATCAGTATTTTACCTGTCAAATGATATGCCTTATACAATCAAAATAAAACATAACTTTTGACTGTATCATAATGTAACCAGGGAATATATGAAACCATTCCGCGCGGCGTGCAGTTCGTGAAAAATTGAAATCCTTAGTCGGATGAGTTTTATTTTCTAAAACAGGAATTGATTGTTAATGCGCAAACTGAGTACTCCTTCTGAGAATTTAATCAGTGTTCATTTTGCTTTGTGTTGTGCTGGTAAAGCAACGATAAAAGAAGTAAAGAACCCAAACACAAATATCACGTGAACCAAAATTTCAACTCGGTGAATAATAATTGTGCGCTGAAAAATTGTTGCTAAGGTTCGCCAAGTAGTAATTATACCATCAACTTTCTGGTTGGGATAAGATTTGAATTTTTATGGGCCCTTCAGTAAGTTTGGTTATATTGGCGCTTCACGTGACTGAGGGATGATATCCCTCGGCGAGTACACAACCCGGGAAAGGAACAGAGGAAGAAAACGAAAAAGTAATGAGAAGAGGAAGTCACTGCTCATATAGAATGTTCCATCCCAGCATTTGCCTGAGGGAAACCGTGAAATAACCTCAGTCACGATGGCCGGCCTCGGAGTTTAAACCCCGGAGAAACACCAAAACAAACAGTATTATTACACCAATGCGTTTAGTTCACTAACTCAACTACGAACAAATATACTACAATATATAATTTCTAAAGGTTACGATATTCTTTTAAAAACATATGTACTGTATATATTTATGCAATAGTAATTTCTGATTCCCACCCTCTTGTTTCTTTTTGTTCAAGAATGCTATAGTTTTTTACTTTAAAAAAGTACTCTCGAACTCTGGTATGGTTATTGCAATTATTCCATTAGCGTTACTCAATGATAATGAAAAATATTGATTCTAATATTTTTACATACTACTCATACATAAGTAGGTCATAGAGATAATAATTACTGCTTAAATACAGTCCTTTGCACAAACGCTACAATAGACTTCCTACTTTCTAAAAGAATGAATATAGGTTACTCATTTTCCATGAAAATATTTACATCCAGTTCTGTATTTTTATTTTACTTTTTCTTTGTCCAAACATCATATATCATGAGCCTAAGTTTCACCTCATGCTTGCACTTTTAATACAAAAATATTTAATAATTATTCAGGGAACATCATTACCAATATTACGATGTTGACATAATATTGACAGTAAATGTATTCACGGAAGAACATGCGAACTCCGTTCGACTCCTTTCACGAAATCAAGCTTTTCGGCTGTAAATTCTCTGTGGAAGTTAGGCACGTACGCAGGAATTTATTTCGGAAGGGGTCCAAATCTTTTCGAGGGTCAAAATCTAACACGAGGATAGATTATATTAATTAAATATACAGACAATTCAGAATTTCGGGGGAGGTCCGGACCCTAAGACCCATCCCGCATATATCTTTGCCGGAAGTGTCCTTGCTGACGTTTTTGAACGTGTCTAAGTCCTGTCCCGTCTTCAAGCAAGAACGCCCTAAATACTGTCATTCGTTAGTGCTCACAAGAGATACATATTTCCTCACAATAAAACTTACTGCACTCTGCATATTGTTTGTAAGAATAATTTAAATTTATAGAAAATATATTTAAATATCCTGTTACGCATTTAACTGCATGTCCTGTTACTTGAGAGGCACACCAAAGGAAACATTCGAGGAGATGTAAGAGGCTTATGGAGAGGAAGCTCCATCATATAATGTTGAGAAGCACTGGTATCGTCACTTCACGTCTGGTCGGATTCCCGTAGAATGAGCCTCCATTCAAGGGTGAATCAGTCCGCCATTCATAAAGAAACCATTGGGCAAATGGATGCCACTACTTGCAGGACTGTGGAGTCTGTGTAGAAAGTAAATCATGAGCAATTACACATGCGTAAAATATCTTTCCCAGCGGGTTCTGCGGCTAGTGACAACTTTTCGAAAGCAGGAAACAATTCCCTTGCTCTCAGGAACACTTGACCCGATACCACAAAAATCAAGAGAACTTTTTATTTTTATTTTATTTATTTATTTATTTATTTATTTATTTTTTTTTGACAGACAGATAACTCAGGATGAAACGTAGGTCCATTACTATGACTCAGAGATTAAGCCGAGGCAAAGTAATGCAAGAATACTTCCTTACGAACTCATAAGAAGGCCCTCGTCCAACCCTCAGTAGACAAGGTTATGCTGACGTTTTTTTGGGGGGGGACCAGCATGGTGTAATAATGATGGATTTCCTGATTAAAGGTACCGCAATTACATGGATATACTATTCTTCACTACTGCATAATTGACAGGATTTTATCAAAACCAAGAGGCGAGAAATGCTAACTAAAGGTGTCCGCATCCATCAACTCGTATGTTGCTCAGAGAAAAAGCACGTTTCTACGGCATGAAATCCATCCTTATCCCCCGTATTCTCCTGACATTGCACCACCTGACTTTCATCTTCCTAACTATGACGTCGTTCCTGAAGGAAAAGCATTTCAAAGGCGATAAAATGTTGATTTCTGAGGTCAAATATTGGCTTCGGGAACTATCTGCCTACTTCTACAAACAAAGTGTCCTCAAGTACGTAAAGCGACGGGAAAAGTGAATGGCCATTGGAGGTTTGTTCCTATGTAAAGAAGGACTAATATCTGTACCGAATTTCGTTTATCTCAGTCAATGATAAGCGGGTCAGAGAAAATCTTTAATGAACACTCCACGTACATAGGATTTTAAAATATTGAAATAAGATGAGACATTTCTATTTACGGTTTGTAATCTGTCAATTAATAAATGCAAAAATGATTGGATTTTCGTATGTCTGGTTATCATTATGGTACTCAAGGTCAGTGTCCATAATGAAGATGACTATTATAAAATGAAAGGAACTTTTTTACCTACACAGCTAAGACAAATATTTGCAAATTTCGATATGATCTAATTATTCCATTCCATTTGTTTAAAACACAGCTAATCAATGCGTTTCTAATAATATTAATAAAACTGAAGAACATTTTAGTCCTAGCGGCAAGTAAAACAAAGACGAAAAGAAATAAAGTTGAATACACTTATTTTGTTTCTAGTTTTAGTTCCTTGAAGGCTAGTGTAATCAACTTCTACTGTTATGCCAGAAAAATTAATGAGATTAATAAGCTATATTTATATTCTACCTAGAGGCTTTCTTCAGTTTCTTTTTATGATGTCTGGCAGCAGACATGGATATATCGATTAGAACAGTTACACAATTCTTACTTATGAAATCATTTTTAGAGCATTCTTTTCTATATTAAGTTTATCCTTATAAAACACATACAGGTCAGTGTGTCATATTAATGTCAGTGTGTCACGATAGTTATCAATTAGGATAATACTTAATTCTACCTGCGCTGCCTGCCTAATGACAATAGATGTCGCTAGCGTGCAAACAATTTGGAGATGTAAATCTTTTGAAGTGATTTAATTGCAACTTAATAGAAACATCTAGTTTTAATTTAATTGTATCAAGATAGGATAAGCACCGTAACCATATTTAGAATTAAATGTTACTATTTATGCATTTCAACCAGTGTTCCTTTCGTGTATGGTGTATGGTCAATTTGACCCCCGGAGTTGACTTAAACTCCTATTACGTGTCACTCTTGTCCAGGGAATGTCTTGTATCAAATAAGTGTCCCAGCGCAGCCACCTCTCAGTTTGATTTAGTCCCCTGTATTGTTTCAAACTATTTACGTATCATCCTTAAACTGTATTCCTTCAAATTATTTACGTATTATCCTTAAACTGTATTGTTTCAAATTATTTACGTATTATCATTAAGCTATATTGTTTCAAATTATTTAATTATTTACGTATTACCCTTAAACTGTATAGTTTCAAATTATTTAGTATTATCCTTAAACTGTATAGTTTCAAATTATTTACGTATTATCATTAAAATGTATTCCTTCAAATTATTTATGTAGTATACTTAAAATGTATTGTTTCAAATTATTTATGTAGTATCCTTAAAATGTATTGTTTCAAATTATTTACGTATTATCATTAAACTGTATTCTTTCAACTTATTTACATATTATCCCTAAACTGTATTGTTTGAAATTATTTACATGTTATCGTTAAACTGTATAGTTTCAAATTATTTAGTATTATTCTTAAACTGTATAGTTTCAAATTATTTACACATTATCCTTAAACTGAACTGTTTCAAATTATTTACTTATTATCATTAAACTTCATTTTTTCAAATTATTTAGTGTTATTCTTAAACTGTATTCTTTGAAGTTATTTACATATTATCCTCAAACTGTATTCTTTCAAATTCTCTATTGTCCTTAAACTGTATTCTTTCAACTTATTTCAGTATTATCTCTAAACTGTGTTGTTTCAAATTATTTACGTATTTGAAAGTGTATAGTAGTGATACTGAACATTAACGTACTTTGCCATTTATTATTAAGACAAAGACCGTAACAATATTCAAGTTTTAAGCATTCTTATTTGTGTAATCGCAAGTTAGTTTGTAGGCAAGCTAAAGAAAAAGTTACACGTAAACAATTGGAGTTTTTAATTAAGCACAAACTTAATCTACAGAGTACGGCGAACCGAAAGCATGTGTAAGAAAAAAGTGTGGTTTTAATGACTAGATATCTGTTCTGTTACTACAAATAAAAAAAGGATCGTTACTCTTAGGTTCAATGCTTTTCGTAATTACAGCCTATACTTGCACTGTTCAATAAATTAACAAAACTTATCGGTATGTTTTCCATCCATTTCTTCTTTAATTTCCTGTCCATTTATCTGCCATAATACCTAGTTTTGTTACAAGTGTTATCCATATAAAATATTAATTCAGATTAGAAGTACTATATCATATTTTCATGAACACAATACTACAAATGTAGTAGTAATCTACGTTACTTATCTCCAATTCCCAGAAGGCTACAGTTTCTATAGCAAATTAGATAATAGGGAAGGTAGTACTTCAGATGTTGGGTTTCATATTGTGCGCATAATAACTAGATGTAAAGTTGTCCACGGAGTTGAATTTTTGAACATCAGAATGAATAATATTTTACCTGTATATCTTGATGTTGAACAGTATACAAAGTGCATAATGCACAGCGGAAATTTGTAGATGTTACCGTATGCATCACTGTCCACTGACGTAGTAAATATATATATATATAAGAAGAAGTCCTAAACCCTTACTGACTGATCAACGTCCAGGTCAAACTACTTAAGCTAGGAATTTCAAATTTAGACAGTACATATAATTTGCGACAGTACATATAATTTCAATTTTTGGAAATTAGACAGGGAAGGGAGATTGAGGTGTAAATTATCACATTATCATGTCCATATCTCGGAATCTCTGAAGGTTAGAGATATAATAATATTGGTACTTAGACGTCTCATTTAACATAATATTGCATTGTACTTTTATATTTGACGCTGAAGGAGTGAAAAGAGGTGAAGTAAAAAGGCGTGTGTATTACAGTTATTATAATAAGATGTTAGAGAAAGATATCGGAATAAGGTTAGAGACATGACATTCGTATTTCGACTTCTAATTTAAAATAATTGAACACATGTTTCAGCGTTTTTTCTTCATAATTGGTGTAGAAGGGAAGAAATAAGCGTGGGGATTAGAATTATTATAACAATAGTCCATATCTAGGAAACTTTGAAACTTAGAGATGAACTTTGATATTTGAAATTGTCATTTAAAATAATGTTTCACCACCTTTTAACATTTGACCTAAAAGGGAAGGAAATGAGGTGCGAATTATAATCTATCTACACTATCATATAAGAATATGACTAACTGACTTATCATCTGCCTAGGTGATACTACTATAGATCGAGACATGAAATTTGGATAGAATACATCTTTTGTCACGAAAGTAAAGATAAGGAAGGATGTTTGAAAATACATATCCTAAAGGGTAAATGTGTGTTCAAATTTTTAGAGGGCCGAGAATAGTGTATCTCACGAATCACTGGAGTTAGGCAGAGAAAACTCACCATATAAAGTCTTCGTTAAAATAAGAAAAAGAAATCAGCCTTATCGAAAATTATGCTCCTAAGGCGAAAGGGGAATATTACTGAAATACTCAAGTTTCTCTTTGTTAAATCAGAAAATACCGAATGTGATGATTGTCTTAAGCTGGAGATCTGAAATTGAGAACATCAATTCTTCATTAAAAGTAACGAAAAAGTACTTCAGCGTTTTTGAAATTTCCCCTCCAGAGAGGGGCAATGATGGAAATGTTTATTATTATAATGAAAGTGTGAAAGTGACTCATTCTTAGACGCCCAAGCCATACTACACTGTAACAAACAAAACACTATTGAGACACTTTTAGTACAGATGTTGATGGGAAAAGTGATGAAATAGTGTTTATAAAGTGTGTTTCGCATGTCCAAAAGCGTTACGTATCTAAAAGCAGTATCTAGTATGACATATTTAAGACACTTCTTCTCGACAAACAGTTCGAAAACAAAGCGAAGACATACATATTGCATATTTTGTAGATACATCTGGGACACATTTATACTACATATTATCAGCATGAGATGAATATATGTCATCTGGAGGTATTCAAAGAGGGTCGGTAATGTGTACAGTGTCCTACTGTGTTTAAAAGTAGTTTACGTATATTTTGCAGTGTAGCATATCTAGAGACGTATACAGACGTGGAATTCGGACAGAAAACCCTTTACCCATAGCAGAGTTAAGAAAATGAAACTCGGCATATAAACTCCAATTTAAAAATAAGCGGACAATTGTACAGTCCGCAGCAAAAAAGCTGCAACATGAGCATGTAACTTTATTGTGAAACTACGTCTAACAGCGCAGGGAATCAACATAACGTCTGAGTGTCACAAATCACGCCAGGGGAAACCCAGTCTTGGGAAGTAATGTAACGCAAGTAACGCTTTACTTTTTAAGTAACGTTCCCTAGTAACGCGTTACAAATTTTTAAGTAACGTACCTAGTTTGCGTTACTTTTTTCGCGTTACGTTTCGGATGAGTAACTACAACATACATATGTATATTTTTTTCGGAAATGTTTCTTTCCTGTAAGTGAATTTCTCAGAATGGAGCAATGGAGCATGAACGATGTCAATGACCGACAGTCAGTCACCGGCACACAAAGAAACAGATAAGATCATAGTGTCACTTGCTGTTTTTGGAAGAAGAGGACAGCCCCAGGAAAATCATGTGTACTGATTGCAAGCACCTGGAAGATGGAGCATGATATTTACGTATTATCATTAAACAGTGAGAATACAGTCAGTGAGTGAACTACGAGTGCAATGGTACCGATAGTCTATTTGACTTAGATTGGTGTTGTTTTCATAAAGATGGAGAACGAAAATATTTTTTTCGTTCGAACATTTAAACGAATACTTTTTCTTAAAAGCTGAAGATAATGGTGGGCAGAATTTAAAAGTAAAGTGGTGCCCCGGCGGGAACCATGAACAACTAGGGTGCCATAATTAACGATATATAGTAAGGGGTTAATATGAATACACCGTGTTCTGATGAGCAGGCCTACTTTATTGATGTAATGTTGATAGTATATATTAGATTTCATTTAGATCAGTTTGCGTATCCTAAAGTTCCGTTGATTATAGAGTTTGCAACAACTAGCTTTAAAAAGCTTGTATCGATTTTAGAGTTAATGACTATTTTTGATTCACTCTCAGTTCATGTGCTCATTTTATTAGTTGTGGTGTAATGTTTCTCTATATTCTGTATTTTTAATTTTACAAAACAATATTGTTATTATTATATAATTAGTTTAACAGAATAATAATAAGCAACCATTTTTTCTAACGCATAGGGATGGGCACGAATCAAGCTAAAACTCAACTCGACTCGAATTCAAGTCGAGTTTAGAGTCGAGTTAAAAGTAATTTTCTCGAGTCGAGTTCCGAGCCGACTCACTGTTTTTGGCGTCGAGTTTCGAGTTGAGTTGAATTTGATAAATGGTTCGCTTGTTTTAACTCGTTTTGAAATCATGGCCTGATTACACTGAAAAGCAAAGCCATGAGAAATGTAAGCTAAGCAGTAATATGGAATATTTTTAGTATTGCTCACGAGAGTGGACACTACTCGAATCTCGTCTCGTCTCGATAGCGAGACCACAAGATGTTGTTCATAACAAGCTCAGCTCGGCCCGGCTCAACTGAGCCGATGGCTCGAGCCGCCTAACATAGAGTGAACCATCGGATCGAGCTGGCTTCGTTGGGATGAGCCATCTGCTCGGTTTGACTCAACTGAGCCGAGGGCTCTAACCGAATCGGTTGGGTGAGCTGTTGACTCGGCTCACTTCTCGGTTCGGTTTGATAGTGAATGAGCTGTGAGCCGAGCTCCTCGAGTCGTTGCCAATTCTAAACCCGGGCCGAGCAGTTTGAAGATATTTGGCCAGTGCCCTATAACTTTTAACAGTGTTTGGCTCGAGCCCGAATACTCAACCTAGACCTTCAACCCAAATTCAGAAGCTCGTGAACAATGTCCTTGAATCCTAGACTTCACGACTACAGAAGTTGGCAATCAACTACATTTTTAGTATTCAAATGCAAACCTTCTTTCTTTCATGTTTATACACAGTGTTGTTATAAATAAAATAATAATAATAATAATAATATTTTAGTAGTAGTAGTATCATTTATAATTATATTCTATATGTCAGATACTTGAAGAGAGTACTCGAAACAACACATCGGATTTGGCTGGACTCGACTCGAAACTCGGCCCGAATTGGAGTCGAGTTGGAAAAAAATTTTCGAGCCGAGCTCTCTGGTCAAGCTCAAAAATGTCTGTTTCTAGTCGAATCGAGTTTCAAAGAAAACTCGCTCGAACTCGGACGTGTTCATCCCTACGAGTAACGCAGTACTGCATTTTAGTCAATGTTACTCTATATGAAAATGTTCATACAGCTGTCTAATAAAAATTTGCCCTTGCATTTACATAAAACAATTCAGAACGTGTAATAATAATAATAATAATAATAATAATAATAATAATAATAATAATAATAATAATAATAATAATAATAATAATAATAATAATAACTTTATTTTCAGTGCCGTGAACAGCTCATTGGCAAAAATACAGCACTATGTTAAGACTATTATACAATCATTTAAAACAGACCAGAAAATTTGTGATATAGAATGAATATTAGTAGGTTAAGACCCTTGTCAGAAGTTTAATATATTCACATTACAAGATTAAAGCTGATTATAAAATAAGATTAAAATAGATACAGTTAATATCATAAAATACTATTAACAGAACTATGGAAATTAAAGTTTCATTTAACTATCGTTAAAATAATGAGTCAACTTTGTTAAAATAATAATAATAATAATAATAATAATAATAATAATAATAATAATAATAATAATAATAATAATAATAATAATAATAGCGGTAGTAATAATAGTACGGAAAATTGAAGTAATAAGATTTTTTTCACATATTCGAAGTTACGGACCTAAGAGTAACGCGTTAGTAACGCGTTACTTTCGAGGTAAAGTAACAGTTACTTTTATGAGGCAAGTAACGCGTTACATTTTAAGAGAAAGTAAAGTAACTTGTAACGCGTTACATTTTCAAAAGTAACTTACCCAACACTGGGGAAACTTCGGCGTCCTCCAATGCACATTTTGGAGCAAAAGCCTTCGTCGTTTCACAATAAACTTGTACCCTACATGCTCATATTGCAGGTTTTTTGCTGCGGACTGTACCAGTGTTTATGAAAATTGCTTGTTTTAAGGGCAAAATGGGCATCATGTTTGCCCCGCATTGAAAGCGACGTTTTTGTTTGTGGCCGCATTATGGGTAAAAAGTTGAAAACTAGAAACATAGTATCAAGCAAGGTTTCAGTCATAATTTTGATTAAAGGACGATGTATCCTAGGGTAGGTATAGGACTGAAACTTAATGCGAAAAATAGAGTATCTCATGAATCCCTTAAGTTAAAAAGGTGATCACCTCTTACTTGCTTTAGAGAAGAAATATTTAGAGAGTTTCGAAATGTGGTGTTGGAGGAAGATGGAGAAGATAAAATGGGCAGAAAGAGTAACAAACGAAGACGTATTAAAACGGATTAGAGAGAAGAGGACGCTTCTAGCCATTGTCCTTCGTAGAAAAGCCAATTGGATTGGACACATCTTGCGAAGAAATTGTCTTCTTAATACCGCCATAGAAGGAAAGATGGAAGAAAAGCGAGAAATAGGAAGAAGAAGAACACACGTGATCGATGATTTGAAAATTAGAATAAAATATTGGGAGTTGAAAGAGGAAGCTTAAAATCGAGAAACGTAGAAGAAACATTTCCAGGTCCAAACTGAAAATTAAGAAGAAATAAGAAAAAAGAAGAAACCTCACTAGTCCCAGGACCTACCAATAGGCAGAATACTTAATAATAATAGTTTAAAATTAATTATGGAACATACCATCTAGTTCAAGAGTTTTTATTATGTCACGCTTATTAACCAGTATATTGGAAAAGTTCATTTTATGGCAAAAATAGGGTAGGCCTATTTTATGGGTTTCACTTTCATTGAAGTACGTTCAATCATTTTCCATAAATTATTTACTTCGTGCAAGGAAGGGACATTTCAGCTTGTCGTATAAATGGTTTCTTCTGATAGATAAGATTGCTTCAGAAATAGATTAAACATGTATTTCATCTAATGGACTTATGAAAGCATAGGATTCCACTATTGGAAACATAGGACTCCACTATTACAACTCTATTATTGAATCATATACGTGAAAACGGGATTCTAAGGCAATCATTGACACAACTGTTGTACTCCTCGATGATCAAATACTCGGCTATCAGGAAGAGATAAGGAGTGACAAGGAGAAGCCCGCCAGATAGGTTTGGCCTCCTATCTACCTAGCTCTTATCAGAATACGTATTGATGACTTGGGGTAAGGGTGAAATGAATCATAAATTAATTTAGTTCAAGTCTATTTGGTTGTTTGTGATTTATCCTTATAATCTGATTAGAATAGTACTTAATAATTCAACTGTGAGGATTTGCATATAAATATGTAGCAACTAATATTGGATATAATAACTTCTATCATGAATTATTATTATTAATAATATTATTAATTAGTATTAATAATGCTGCTTGTTATTGTTGTTTGTATAATAAATATTATGCTATCCTGCTCTTAGATCGATTCAGGGCCATCAGGGCCATGAATTGGATAACATCATGTCTCCTTGAATTTATATTGCATAATAATGACATGTTATGGATTTCATTTCATTGAATTTTCGAACTGTAACCACTATTACTGCAGAATAAATTTTGTAGATGGTTGTGCACTTATTGAATATTCTTGAGATATTGTCTGCTATTATATTACGACTGTTGAATACTTGCGCCATCTTTGTTTTTCAGCCCTCTGATTTAAAAGGAGAAGTGTTCTTCCATTTTCTTGAAATGAAATAGAAGTCAAATGATTTGATTTTATTGATTTGTTTTTGAGATCTATTTAGATATCCTTCCTTTATGAAAATTAAATTCTGTATTATATGTTTTTAATATTTATAAACTAAACCTGATTTAAGTAATATTAAATTTATATATGTATAATAAAAGTTCATTTTTACAGAAACGAGGGGTATTTAAATACAGTATCGGTCAAAAAGATATTACATTGTAGTTTCTAGAATGTAACTAATTTTGGAGAGTGCCGTTTTTCTGAAATTTTTACAGAAAACGTCGGAACCTATGTACGTACATTTTACTACAGAACAGATTGGAAATAGATGTAGTCATTTTTTATTTTTTATAAGATTTTGCGAAAGTGATATCGGTTTGTTTGTAGGTGTTTTCTTCAGTATTTCGTCTGTTTTGCGTTTCAAAAACATTTTAATGTTTTCTCATTGATATGCTAAAAAGCTAGTATAGCTTCACACATCGAAGACAGATAAGAGCAAGACATTGAAGAGAATCGAAAACGATGGGTTTTTGAGCTTGTTCAGCAGTTTGGCATTTCCGAAACAACCGTGACGGAGCATAGTCTGGCATACGATGATACTTTCGGGCGGACTGCCCACGCTGAACAGATCCGTTAGATGATCATAAGCATCTCTTGCATACCCAGATATATCCCTAATCTGATAGCGCCCAAAGTCGTCAAAGAAGTATTGATCACTATAGACCGTTCACCACCTGTGTGGACCACCCGTTGCTGCCTGCAGTTATCAGGTCTAATGGCGCAACGCATCATCAAGAAAACTTACATTTCTGAGTAAGTCGTGGGGTCGAGTAACATGGGCTAAAGAATATTTTGGATGGGCGGCTCACTAGTAGTCTAATGTTATTTGTACAGACTAGAGCACGGTTCTCAGATTCGGAAGCGACGTTATCAAATGAATTTGACAAGTAGCTTCTAAGCTTTCTATCCTAAATATCAGATATCGACCATGTAGTATTGTGGAGGAAAAGTTATGGCATGAAAGCTCTTCGAGTTTACATCATCTTGGAAATGTAATGCTGCCTTATGCGAGGCGTTTTGATGGTTGTGGATGTCTGTATCAGCAGAATAACAACCCGAAGCATAAAGCAACTCATGAACAAGTATGTTCCCAGTGTCATCATATTCCACTCCTTCACTGGCTCAGGTGAAGTCATAACCTGAATATTATAAAACACTCGTGGAACATGCTTCAGTCACGAGTAGCAAGGAAAAAACCCGAAATATCGCCCAACAAAATTCCAGCAGCTCCAGGAAGAAAGGGACAATATTTTCCAATTAGTAGTCGATATTTTTGTTGTATCAATGCTGGACCGGCGTAGAATTGTGATTAAAGCAAATGGATTCATTACGAAGTATTCAGAATGGTGAGTTTTACTTCGCATCATTTTCATGTTTTAATTTTTATAAAATTCCAAGCCTTTGTTGTAAACTTGTTTTTTCTATAGTTATATGATTTTTTGATAAAATCATCTTTGTGTATACAAAGAAGATTGAAGTATGATGGAAGTAAATTAACGTTAAATAAGAGATAAATAATCTCAATAAAGAATATATCGTATTTTGGTTACATCTATTCATAAGAACTACAATGTCATATACTTTTTTAGCCGGCGCTGTAGAACTGAAGATGAGAATAGTAGTATCAAACAAATTAATATTCTCGTTTATTTTCAAGGAAAATAGAAGAATTAATCTCCATAAAAATTAATCAGCTGGAAAACAAAGATGGCTCAAGTATTCAACAGTTTTAATGGTAATGATATTCAAGGGTTATCCGGGAAGTAGTGTCTACTGTTGAATGAAAACTTAACAACGAGACACATCTATATTGAACTTCTTTGTATCTCAGGCTTTTCCCCATATAAAATCAGCCTGAATAAGGAGGCAGTTTTTGTGGTGTGTGATGAGAAGCTTTATAGTTCTCTCTTCATTAATCATAGTCGCCAACTTATTCATAAATGTAGTAGCTTTGTTCCTTTTTTCTGTTCATTATTCCTCAAATGTTCTTCAGGAAACTACTTGCTTTTTAAAACAAGAAAAAACTAGAAATCGCTTGAAGATGTCGATCTTATTTAATGAAATCTTAAGTGTCTCGAATGGGTTTGTTTTCCATTATATACTTTCTCCGTGCCACTATTCAAATTCCAATAGTATCTCAGTACTGTTGATTTATCCCTTCACGTCCACAATAAAATTCCGTGAAGTTTCACCACATAAAACATATGGCTCAGCAACGTCGTTTAGGTTCTGTTTGGGCGCAATGTTCTCCACTGACATAAGAGTTTTATGTTTCTTATTAATACAATAAACCCTCTATTATCCGTGGGGAATTATCCATTTGCGGGTTACCCTCTTCTTCCAATGAATTTGTAAATGCAGAAAATTAGTGTTTATTAGGTCATAATTGTATGTTTAGGTCCCCTACTGTAAATATAAACTGTTTAAAACCATTTATGTAGTGAAGTGTGTGGTTTTTCGGCAATTTTGAGGATTATCCGCAGTTGCTGCACTACCCAATTCGGCGTAACTGGAAATTTCCTGTATATTAGTATATAAATAATGAAAATACATATATTTCTCCAACTCAGGGGTAGCGGGAGGGGGCGAATTGCTCACTTGCCCTTCCCAAATGACGCTCCTGATATGGTCCTGATATGATATCGTTTTCCATTGAGAAACCGAAAAACGTTCATTGACATCACATTCAACTATATTATTAGTGCCATTGCTCATTTTCAGTACTCTTAAAGCAAACATAAGTGCTTCCAATGTGATAAACTCTTTAGTCATCTGAATTTTTAATGGGTAACAGCTTGATTCTCTCCAGCGGTTGCTATTTTCTGGACGATTTGTATAATACTGCTTCAAATGTATTTTTGTGAAATTTTCAACTTTTAAATACAGTTTAAAAGTAGAGGTTAGGATTTTATTTTCTTGTAGACGTACGAGAAAAGTAACTCGTAACAGTAAAGTTATTTGATTATCCGAATTTGTATAATTTAAATTTCTTATGTTCTAACATTACTGAAGGTTGTTAAAACTTAATAACCTAGAACATAAAACATCTATTATTTAAATCAGAATTAATATGAAATCATATTTTAGATCTTGTAAATTTAGTAAAATACATTGATTCAACACTAGCAGTTGAAGAGGAATATTTTTACTGCGAATTATGGAGTCGTTTTCTTAAAGAGTGTGTTGTTATTTTGTTATAGGAAAAGAAGATTTAATGTGAATTAGTGTCCTCGCTGAAGAAGTAATCAGAAAGTGGACTTGTGGTCACTTTAAAATCTGGAAGAACTGGCATACGTAAGTACTATTGGGCAACTTTTATGTGTGTACTTAATTTTGTTTTCTAAGAAATGAACTAGCAACCTTTTATTATTCTAAAACTGCATTATCATTTGCATTTATCCTATGATCGTACTTAGAAATAATGATATTACTTGTTACAGAAGTGCATATTGACTTGAAAACTTAACCAATGTCAACTACAGGCTCTGTATTTGCCCTCAGTAAACTGACAGGCATGCTATGCATTTCAACCTTTTTTACTGCATTTCAACTTTTATGTGGCACATTTGCCCTAATCTCATTACAAAAATAAGGATGAGAGAGTTTAACGATTGGATCTGAATCATTATAAGGTATTTTTCTATGCTTGACAACGTATGTACAAGAACTAATTCTTTGAGAATAAAGATGATTTCACTGAGAATCCGAATAAAAATCCAGTACAACTATAACTTAAGACCATGACTCCGTATAGGTGGTTGAAATCGTAAGCTCTTAAAATATTGGTTTGCTTGTCATCTACTTATAGAAAGAGCAGCTAGAATCTCCGGGATACGCAGAAAAAGTAGTAGTGGTTACAAATAGGAAAGCATACTATTCCTTTTCAATTTACATATTCCCTGGATTTTTACTTATTTGGTCGTACGATACGCCTTACTTATCAACCTTCAGTTAGTTGAATTTGACTTCAGCTGTAATAAACTGCAACGTCACACTATCTCATGATACTTCAATATTATACAATTTTGCAACTTCACGTAATTTGACCGACCTAGTTTAACACCTAAGCTGAGTAAGCTAGAGCCTAAGGAGGCATTCAACCCCTTCTTATGTATTACATAGTAAATTAATTTATTGTAGAAGTATTCTCTCATGTGGGCGTTTCTCCAATCCAGATTTTAATATACTTTTTTTGCTTTCAAATGTTCTACCTTAAAGACGTGTATTGAACAATGAAGCGTTTAGTCGCGACTATGCGCTGAATCCATTATCGACGAGAATAACTTACAACGAAAATCTCGATGAAAATATACAAGTTTATTCGTGTATTAAAACAAAATGGGCAGCAGTATCAAAATTACATTCAAATTTGGTAAGTAAGTACACTTGAAATTACATTATTTTTGTTGAGTTTCGAAAGTATAGTGCAGGGTGCAAGAGGGTATTGGTTCAATTCTGCAATCGGATAATTAATCAATCTCACCCAACCTCAATCTATCATCACTTTTGGCAACTCAATCTTGTGTATATTGACATTAGGGGTAAGTAAAGATTAGGTCGGCTCTCAGAAGATATCCATCCAGAAAATGACTCTTAATATCTGGAGGAATCTTGAAGATTAACCTGCAGAATGGTCTTGGGGTGGCATGCAAATATCTTAAATATATGAGGTGTGAACGAAAAGTTCGGTGAATCATTTTATTACGAACAAAGTAATAAGCTTACATCAAACATTAATTTTACACCTTACATCAGTCTCCTGCAAGGTATTTTCCTTGGCTTGCAACTTATTCTAACATTCATTCCACGATTGAAAGCACTTCTGGAAGTTTTCTTTCTTCAGGATTTTCAATTGCTCCGTCGTCAACCTCTCAATATCAGGAATGGTGTGAAAACGTCTTCCTTTTTAGCATGGTTATGATTTTTGGGAAGAACTAGAAGTCGCATGGTGCTATATCCGGTGAGTACGGCGGGTGTGCATAGACAATACGTTTTTCGGCTAAATCTCCTGCTCGTTAATCAAAAGTGAGAAACGAATTTCGTACTCTTGTCATGTGCAAACCGGCAGTTAAAATGCTTTGCACAGACCCATACGAGGTATCTAGTTCTTTGAAAAGCTCTCGGATAGTCATTTTCCTGTTTGAATGAATCATTTGTGCCACTTTTTACACATTTTCATCTGTTTTTGACGTCGAAGTATATTCTGGTAATTACTCGTCTCTAACCGTCTCACTGTCGCTTTTGAATCGCTTATATCACCTTTTTAATCAGTCTTCAATGACACCACGTCATCTCCATATCTTGATTTTAACATTTCGTGAGCTTCTTTGGCACTATTTTTTTTAATTAACGCAAAACTTAATGTTGACGCGTTGCTCGAAATCCATGATATGCAACAGACCCTCTAAACATGTCCTCAATGTTCTGTCTCTAGAAGCAAACTGACATGTCACAAATCGGTAAAACTCGACACCGACTGTTTCAAAGATTCAGGCTACAGGGCTTACTAGTTGAAATAGGTGAAACGTCGATAGGTGGAGCTGTGCAACTACATTTACCGAATTTTTTGATTTCACCTTGTAATGTCATCCAAGTTAGCTGAACCGAATAAAATTTGTTCAGTTTAAGAAAGTCAACCGTAGTACTATCAGTGTTCCTGTATAAACAAACAACGACTTAAGTACGTCGTTTGTTTAATTGAGCTGAGCGAAGCGAAGCTCTTATACTCGGGTTAGCCGTTTGGTTGTCCGCGAACTCCTCCTAGACCGTTTGGCCGATCTCAACCAAACTTAGCACGCTGATAGAGTATGTCGTGCTGAGTGACAACATAGGTTGAATCAAAAATCCGATGTACCATCGAGGAATAATCACCGAAAAACGCTTCCTCCTAGACCGTTTGGCCGATCTCAACCAAACTTAGCACGCTGATAGAGTATGTCGTGCTGAGTGACAACATAGGTTGAATCAAAAATCCGATGTACCATCAAGGAATAATGACCGAAAAACGCTTCCTCCTAGACCGTTTGGCCGATCTCAACCAAACTTAGCACGCTGATAGAGTATGTCGTGCTGAGTGACAACATAGGTCGAAATAAAAAATCCGATGTACCATCGAGGAATAATCACCGAAAAACGCTTGCATAGACTTAACATGGGGAAAAAGTTTTCACGCGATTTTTTTGTCAATAACTAAAAATGGCATTTATTATTGCATAATGGCCAGGAATGATTACGTAGTTTAAGCTTGCTCAGCTCATTTCATTGCAATCGGGTACATCCATTGCATTCCTAGTTATGCTCTTAAGCTCAAATTGATTTCAACCCCAACCAGTAGGAACATAGTTCTTAAGACAGAAATAAAATACACTCCATATTTAATGCGAATCGGATTTTTTAATGTCAGTTATCCCGTCGGAGTAAAAGATGAGTTGAGTATAGATGAATATCCACTGTTCTTTACCATCATCAAGAAATGCCAAAAAGAGGGTTGTTCCTTCAACTACTAAAAACAATTTCAATCAGGAGTTATCAGCATCAAGTAAAAAAAGGACATTGGCGAACGAATCAAAGAAAGGATCATCATAGTACATACACTACAAGCTGAAATGGAAGAAGATAAAAACAAGAGAAAATCTCACACAAGGAAAATGAACACAACCAGAAGAAGCTAACAGATAAGAATAGATACCACCCACATCTGCTGCGAACAGAGCAAGATGAAGAATTTAATATCCTCACCAGCCAACAAACTATGTAAACGTGCATCGGAAATCAAGTACAATGCTGAATACTATCCAATTCAGAAATTAATGTGTCACTCCTAAAACTAAAGAGAATCAGAACATCTTTCTCAAAAACTATTGGTCTCTTAAGTTCGAAGCTTAAGCGATTTTTTGTGATTAAGAAATCCTAGAGTGCTACGATAAAAAGAAGTTTTACTTGAGTGATAATAGAAGTTTCTACCAACCTGAGTAAAGAGGAAGTTGAAGATCAGATCAGCTCCCAAAATATACACTTCCCTAGTATTGCTCGAATTCAGTCGGACAAAGAAAACTGATTTCTACGAATCCAGCTGAATAAGCAGTACTTTATGTAATGCAATAATAGTGCGCTTGTACCAAAGACTCAATAATCAAGGCTCAAGAATCATGGGACAATCCTTGACCATCTCCCCTTTGGAACTGCTGCCGCCACACTCACTCAATACAAGTATTACGGTTCCCACTATCTGCTATCTGTATGAGGAATCTCATAAAGAAAAGTGGAATAACCCGTTAAGAAAGGATTTCTGTGCGACGTATAAAGTGCTGGATCATTGTACCGGAGTAACCAAAGAAGAATTATATTCATCTTCCTCAAAGAGCAACGGTCTTTGCAAAAAATAACAAGGTTCGTAAGATAGTACGGAAGTCCAAGAATTGGCCAGCTAAGTTCCTTTCTCACGCGGGACGAGAAGAGAATTACGAAGAAAATAATGAAGTAAACTAAAGTCGTAAATTCTCAAGAGTAAGATCTAAATTCAGCATCAGAAAAAGAAGAAGCATTCTACATCTCTCCATGCACCAAACTCTTATTAAGTACATCTCCAAGGTATGAATTAACTCACGATCAAATGATCAACTGGAACATAGAATTCATTATAATTTATGTAAAACACGAAGAGAAAACAAGACTTTGACAGAGCATTTTATGTATATGTTCATTAAGAAAATGTTGTGTTCACTAAACATTCCGATCCGGGATTTATGTCGAAACGCTAAATGAATAATAACAGACATATGAAGATACATCCTTACTTTGATGTGTAAAACATTAATCTCTCAACCAAGGTCAATATAATTCCTTTTTATCACCTTGAACACCTAAGCAAGCTAACGGCCGTTTTCAGGACCATTTTCTACCTCATGAAGGAAGAAGCAGAAGAAGTTGCACAGATTTGCCAGTTTACCAATTCTGCTTATTGCTACACCTTAGGAACTGCAGCGAGAATGCGCAATAATTTATATGCCTTGACTGATAAAGATAACTCTTAAGTCCTAAAGAAGGAAACACTATGTTACACGAAAAGGAGAGAATAATTACGTAGTTCATTCTGGAACCATTTTTTTAAAGATGGAGTAAATTTACTCTTTCTAAACGGATTTCAAAACCAATTTATATGTGATTGGGAAACCTTGAAAGAAACATGCACTATGGTCCATCAAAAGTGGATAATTTTTACGAGGGTTATCGTGAAACATTGTTTCGTTATAATATTTTCTGTATTCGCAAGTTTCCATCTTGAGATTGAATTTAAATCCTCTTTTTTATCTTTTACTCTGAAATGATTTAATCCAATCAACGGAGATAACTGTAAAATCTTTAAGGAAAGTTACCATTTTTTCATCAAAATTGAACAAATTTTGTGAGAGTTAAAGCGGAATTTTGTATTAAGATCTACTTCTGTGTATATAATTTTAACAGAAGCATTATAACTAGTTGATATCATTGAGAGATCACCGGAAAATCAGTGCAATTATGTATATCATACATCAGTCTGTCGGCTAATTTGATGTACTGGTATGATTTTTACTGTTCGTCTAACATTTCCTTTCTATTTCTTCGACCAAGTTTCTTTACAATATATTTTCCGGCCACCACAAACTACAGAAGTCAGTAATGAAGTTATTCCACCGTTTCTTCTAATTTCGAAAGTTCGAGGAAGAAGAGGAACAAATATGTGTGACATGAGACAAGGCAATTTCCTACAAGATGAATAAATCTATTATTGCTTGCAAATGTAAATAACTGAAAGACAGGTTTCAGAGCTGGATTATTTTAAGTAAAAATGTGATATATTATATATATACAGTATTTGTTTTGAATAGTCGAGCAATTATTCAAATAAGAAGTATTCGAAGAATCCATTACACGAGTGTTCATGCAATTAAATTATTCGCATTTTAAAGCAGTAGTGAGTATCACACTCCTGCTGCCTTTATTCTCTGGGATCTCTAGGCAGGGTAGGCCACATTTGAATGTGGACAGAACAAGATGATAATTTCAAGTATACTATAGTTTAGAATGTAGTTCGTGATTTAAGGATATACACGTAAAGCTAACACTTAAAAAAGACAATATTTATGTGTTATTTAATTAAAGATCTTGTAAGTAAAATAACGACATTTTTTAAAAGAAGTTTTATTTGCATACAGCTAATTTCAGAGAAGATAAAAGTGAAGTGAATATTGTATATGTATCTATAAAAGGTCATGTTAGGAAGGAAACAAATTTGGTTATTCAGAAATGTTTCTCAAAGGTAGATGTTTATCTTTTGTTTGTGTGAAAACGTTTGAGGAATCCTCTCTTATCATCTTTGTTCCTTCCTAATCTCTTTCCGTTGTTCCTTCTCTCGATATACTGTAGTCGACTGTTTTGTTTAAGAAGCCCAAGCGGGACTCAATTGGTCTCAACTGACATTAAGGGTTCTAACAGTAGGATTACCAGTTCCGTAATGGAAGAAGAAAATATGCTTATCCAAACAAAGCAGACTCAACGTTACGTTCGAGTCTCCTATACTTACATTTCTTTACTCTCGTATTTCTTCTTCTCTTTTCGTTTACTTTGAGTCCAAAAGCAAGAAAACAAGGATAAAAGTATTCTCTTTGTAGCATTAACAAAGCAATATTCGCTAAAGAGATAACACTGATAAAGCTAATAATGCTTATAAATGCGTAAACTGTATACACCATGTTTCAGGAATAAAAATAAAGTAGGGATTGAATAAACGTTCCTTCAGTTTGCTATGCAAAATTACAAAGATTAGAGTCTTATCAAGTACTGAATCTAGAATGATTTTAGGCTAATTTTACCTCTTTTCTGCTCATAACTAAACTACTAACGTATGTAAAAATTTTAAAATGGAAACCATGGACCTATAATACATACAATACCAAAAATGGATGGTAGGATTATTTGAAATGAGCAGTGAAAAAAAAGCTCAAAAGTTTTGGTTCCGACTTCAATCATCTTCACTCAGAAAGAATTCCTACTTCTGACAATTCCATACGAAAACTTACCACGAAATTTACAGAGACAGGATTTGTCACGTACAAGCCAAAACCAGGTAGACGTAAGGTTGCTACAGTGAAAGAACTTGGAGGGTTGCACTGAAACAAATACCTGAAATCAACACAGTAGTACACATAGTCATGCCCCTATTTTCGGAGTTAGTCGCTCATCAAGTATATAGATCATATATAAAGTTACAGTTGCTATAAAATGCCAGTGAGGGTGATTCTGACTGCAGGATTCAATTTGCAGAACAAATGATCTAGTAGGTGATGCAGATCATAATTTCGACACAAAGTTTCATTTAGTAATCATGTAATCTTTTACGTGAACGGGTAGATTAACAGTTAAAGTATTAGGTACTTATTTGTAATCACACAGATGGATAATCTCCAATGATTGCTCTTACTAAGGTAATATTATTGATGTGGCATGTCTTGTAGGAACTTCCTTCATTTATTGTTCACGCATCTATCAAGACTATCTAGGTTGGCTAGCTTAAACAGTGTATTTGCCACTCTTGACGTAGGATAAAACTTTTCTGGAGTTCTATCAACATGACTGAAAAACTCCACAATATGATTGCGATGATAGGAACATTTCAAACTTAAATTTCGATTATGGAAGATAGATTGAAAGGTACTATTCAATGCTACCATCTCCTTTGACTTAATCACACTAAATTTTTATTTGTCGTATTTGAAGTATAATCCAGGAACTACACCAAACACTCTCCGTACGGGTATAGAGAGACTAACGTAATCGCTGAGAACTAAGATTGCTACCTAAAGCATATCATATAGGGTCACCAGAAGCTTCAAATAAATGAGGAGGGGTGAACTATGCATAACCGAAAATGGAAACCAATATGAAAAGTTTAATGCCACCATCGTGTTTATAAGTATTTTTTAAGATTGTTTATGCATATCAAAAGTACATCTCTCTATTTGAAAATTTTGATTTACGTGGTGACCATTTTCGTGAAACTTTTTCCCAGTGCCAGAAGTACATGTAAGGTGACAGCATTGCCTTATGCGCATATTTTTCTTCATGATTTTATTAGTTCCAGATTTTTATACCTTTCAGTAGTTTAGTAATAAAATTTAAAGAGATACGTATATTAACGACTGCTAATTCTATACTACAGACAAGCGTAATGCGTTCCACTACAAGAATAGAAATCAGGCTCCGTGTACCAAAAGGCAAGTGTCATAACCTATTGAATTCTTTACAAGTGCATGAATTTCAATAGAAACTAAGGACTAAATCTATGTGCCTATCTATTTAAAACAAGTGGTACAAATTTGAAAATACTAAGAAATTATGTTGTATAAATCGTTCATGTTAATAGTATATAGGGTTTGTTCGTAAAGTAATGATACTAGCCTCAGCACTGTGCTCCGGATACTAGCAGCGCGCTCCGCGGCGGGGGGATTTGTGGTGGGGGTCTAGCTAAGTAACACATCGGGCGGCAGTCGCGTCCGAGCTCTAACGCAGTGAGGATTACGGATTATGCAAAAGCTGTTTTTGAGATTTTATCACGACAGAGAACGTGAGAAATGGAGCATTCGCTGGAGCAGCGCTACACGATAACAGACCGGAGTCCACGAAATTTTTCACCGGCCACATTTTTGTCAAAATCAGTCGTTGAAGGGCGTCCAGATCGCTTCATGTCTCACATTATGTTCTTGAATTCACTAAGCCACCGGGAAAACTGAATCCTTGACAGACCGTCGTCTTTGTAAGCCTTCTTGACTAAGAGAAGTGTCTCGGAAGCAGTTTAGCCCAGGTGAAAGCAAAATTTATTCGCGTAGCTCTGCTCCAGCGAACGGTCCATTTCTCACGTTCTCTGCCGTGACAAAAATTCAAAAAACAGCAACTGCGCCCGGTGCGTTGCTTTCTCTAAACCCCCACCACAAACTCCCAATCGAAGAGCGCGCTGCTGGCGACTGGAGCGCCATGCAGCGTCTAGTCTCATTACTTTATGAACAAACCCTGTATTCCTTCTTAGTATTTACACAAATATTCGCACTTTCTATAGAAATAAAAATGTAGGTTCTTACAGCCTGTAACTGTGATGCTATCCTGTAATCCGCCTCTGATGGAATCGAAATGGCGTTGTGGGGGAGCGAGGTGGCTCAGTGTTAGAGCGTTCACCTATGGTGCTTGGGGTCCCTGGTTCGATCCCAGCTCGCGCCGTGTAGAGTTTGTGGTGGACAAACACCGTGCTCGTGGGTTTTCTCGGGGATTTCCCGTTTCCTCCCACTTTCTTCATTTCACCATTTCACTCATCTCTCATCATCACCGTCTCCTTTAGCCTAAGCAGCATAACTCTGGGACGTAAAACTTACAGATTTCATTTCGAAATGGCGTGGTGAGGAACGACACATATTATGAGGGTTAGTCTTGCATGATGGTCTATGCACCAGCAAACTTCGCTTGGTTCAAGTCCTGTTTATGATTCGGAACCTACGTTAGTAGTAGGTCGTATCCTTCATAACCTCACTGTTGGACGCCAAATACAATCACTTAACTCAAACTCATAGTCCTTACACGTGGAAAACCATGAGTCCACCAAAAATGACTGACAAACATATTTAATATATACATATATAAGAAAAAGACGTCTCCGGGGTTACCAGAGGAAGAAAAACTTATTTTTATAGACAGAAGTGACAAAAATTGTCTGGAAATAGTACTTGAGTGGAGAATCGAAATGACAGTCAGTTGAATTTATAGCCGGCAGACTGCCATCTGTGGGAGGAAATGAGAATTGTAATGGCTTACATTAAAAGGAGGGAAAGTAGAGCATAAATGAACAAACTTACCGAATATGATGATCTACGTGAAATGGATTCCATCGCAATGAAGGAAAGACCTCAGAAGATACATAATTTATGTGCTCTTTTGCATTTCAGCGTTGTAAGTTTTAAAACCAAAAATACACTTAAAAAGCATGTCTCAAAAGGCACATTCGGAAAATAATAGCTCCAAGGAAAAGACACGTTGTTTCTGTAAAATGATGAGTGTAATAAACAGAAAAACGTTTTTTTTTTGATTTGAAAGAAATCCCTGTGGATTTTCTTTGCTGCTTATAGACAAGTGCAAGAGGTATAAAATGTTATGTACATGATCTTCATAATGATATAGAAAAAAATGTTCCTATGCACGTCAATGACAGAATTACAACTTAAAAGGTACCTAGAAATCTTTGATCCAATTTTCTCTTAAGCATGTGAATATTATGAAGCTATAGAAAGTTAACCATAAGTGATGGTATCGTGCACTGTACAAACAAGTAATACAGAGCTGATACTTGTATAGCAAATAACCATTGTGTCCTTTAACTTGACCTTCATTCGACACTTCGTTTTGATAACCCTTTTATACTGTCCAATCAATTTTCGACTGACCATAACTCTAAAATGACGCACTTGTGCACCTTGTTCGTCTACATTAATTATAGATATTATGGGTGCTAACAGTAGCAGTGGCGGATCCAGGATGTGATCAAGGGGGAGGCTAAACCATAGTTTGCAGCTTTATCCAGTGTAAAGCAGGATTGAAACCCATTTTATCCAGTGTATACCTGAGCGTCAAGGGGGGCTATACCTCCTATAGCCCCCCTTGGATCCGCGCCTGGACAGTAAGACTATCAGTTTCGTAATGGAACAATAACATATTGTTATCCAAAGTAGAGTCAATATTAGAGTCTCCTATACTTGTATCTCTTTATTCTTGATTTTCTAATTCTCTTTTAGTTTAATATAAAAACAAGAAAACAAGGATACAACTATTCTCTTTGCAGCATTAACAACGCAATATTCGTTAAGGGAGTAAAGCTAATAATAGTTATAAATGCACGAACTTTGTAAACCAGGTTTTAGGAATGAAAGTAAGGTAGGTACTGAATATAACGTTTCTTCAGTTTGCTATGCAAAGTTGTAAAGATTGGATCTTTGTTGAGTACTGAACTTAGAATTATTTTGGAAGAATTTTAGCTCTTTTCTGCTCCGAGCTAAACTAAATATATTAGAAATAGTTTATTTTTACCACTTCCAGCTTAAATAGAGAATTAGAAGATGGCACATATTCTTAGGACATTGAATCCAAATGAAAACTTCATTTCTTGCTTATTTTTTTTTACAATTTTTATTCTTATTGATTGATAGAACAATATTACTACTTCTGAGACGAGACATACCAACCGACAAGTAGGTAGAAGATTTGTTTGGACTCAACATGTGATTCACGCACCATTTCAATTCTTCATATAGAAATTTCACGAAGATATTTCAATTAATAAAGAACTTCTTAGTTTAAACTTCTGATCATTGACTACCTATGAACTCAAAGTTCTTCCTATGGTACGAGCGATTCCGGGTTCGATTCCCGGCGAAGACACTGGTGTAAAAAGTGTAAACGTTTTCTCAGGCCAGCCTTCCTGAGTGAGGTTTCCCTAGGTTTCTCTCATTTACATCAGGCAAATACCGGGATGGTATCTAATATATAGGTTCCACGCCGCTTCCTTCCTTCACTTCCGAAGGACGTCATCCCTCATATACGTAACGGGCTAACATAGCCGACAGCCTAGAAATCTAATTCCTAATCCTAATTGTAGTTCTTCCTCTCATGAACTTATTATAGCTTAAAAATGAACAAACTAATAAAATTCAATAAATTATGCATTTATATGCAGTTATGGTAGAAATATGCATTAACCTTCCAAACATGCATTACTATATGAACTACAAAACTTAGGTACTGTAACGGATACATGTGAAGACAGATGCAAATATGCAAAACTCCGAAGTTTAATTATAACATTTAGTAACAACCTTGTAAAATTTAAAGTCTGCAGTTATTTTATCATCACTGTCAGATGACAAAAATTAAGTGCAAACAGTTGCACACGCGGCTGAGAAACAACTACTCGTATCCATTTAACTCCAAAGAATTAATTATATTTTCGTAAAATGGCCAAAAACATAGAAACCACGAGTAAAACGTTTACTTGATAAAATACAGGTATCCGCTACAGGATATGCAATATGTTTTTTTCTTTCTTCTTCGTTTCTCCATACATAAATCCAACACTTCTTCTCTTGTGACTGAAAGTAGTATTTTAAAATGTTTTTCCGTTCCATGTAGGTGGCGTATACTGGGGTATTAACCAAATGGCGAGTTGTGGTTAAGTTTAGTTGTCATGGAAACATGCACTGCAATCAGTTGCTGTGTTTGCGTTCTGGTTCTGTGGTTAATTTCCACAGGGAAAACGGGGTATTTCTTCTCTCAGGTTCTCAGAAATTTTCCCCTACGTAGTTTTTTTTTTATGTTATATATTTCCAGAATTGCAGAATAATACATCATTAAAGATCTACTCATTTTCTTTCTTCCTATAACTTTTCTTGCAAAACTTTGGATGTTCTTTACCACACACACACACACACACACACACACACACACACATATATATATATATATATATATATATATATATATATATGTGTGTGTGTGTGTGTGTGTGTATGTATGTATGTATAAATTCCCAGAATTTTATGGTTTAAAGAATTTTCAGATTTAACATCGTGCCATAGATTCTATTCTCACTGATAGGCCGTGGTATCTCAGTGGTAGAGCGTTTACCTCTGGTTCATGGGGTCCCGGGTTCAAACCCTGCTCCCGCCACACCAAGTGAACTTTGTGGTGGCCAAACACCGTGAGGGTGGGTTTCCTTTGGGTTCTTCCGTTTCCTCTTAGTTTCTTCATTACACCACTTCATTCATTTCTCATTATCACTGACTCCTTTAGCCTAACCGGCATAATCGTGAGACGTAAAACTAAAAAAATTCATTACATTTTCATTTATCTATTCTTCCTGAACAAGCCACTCGGATTGTGAATTTGCTCCAAAGTGCGAAAGAATACAAAACCTACAGCCAGGGCCGGGCTACCATACTGTTTCGCTCTAGGTTATATTTTCGGAATCATCTTCTTTTCAAATATATATATATATATATATATATATATATATATATATATATATATATATATATATATATATATATATATATAATTTCAAATATTTTTCTACTCAACTAATTTGAAGGTACTGTTGCCCATTTAGTTTTAAAACAAGAAGGAATAAGTTACAACGGTCAAATTGTCGTCGATAATGAATTCTGTACTTAGTCTCGGCTAGACAAAGGTTATTGTTTAACACACATTTACCTGGGTATACGGTAAAATCTGTATAGCTGAAACAGAAACACATGAAAAATTGTAGTACAAGAAATTTGTTTTGTAATATACTAGGATGTGGGGAGAGAGCCAAATATGCCGGCCCAGGCTACAGCTTACTCAGTCTAGGCGCTAATCCAGGCCTAGTTGTAGGTTTTTCAGGAAAATGTAAAGTAATTTTCTAAGAGATTTGGATAACCCTTTTCGGTGATCTGTTTGTATGTAACCTTAGAGGAACCAAATATTAGTTTTCTAAAGTTTGTAGTTTTTGGAGGAAGTATTCAAAATTTAAAAAAAAATCAAATTTTAACTCAGAAACAGTTATTTCACAGAAAGTCACAAGTGACATTTTTGGTGGTAACTTTTTGGTATAATTTTGGTCACAAAACCCTAGATGGTCTTCCAGTTCCAAAGCTTCAGTCTATAAAGTTAAACACATATATTTAAATTCACAACAGTCATCACACAAGGAAATGTTTTTTCCGTACACAAAGAGTAACATGTATAGCGTGTAAGAGGAGTTCCTACAAAGTGAGAAAAACGGCATAGTCAATGGTGGTAAGACTGATGAGAGAAAACTGAAAATCTTTCACCGATCCCCCACTCAGGAGTCCATCCTGGATCCGTCCTTGTACGAAAGTAATGTATAATTGGAATGTAGAAAGGAGCAATAAGAAATGAGGAAAAAGAACGTAAATGCTTACTACTGACATACTGGGTTAAAGATGATTGCAAACCTGTACAGTGCGAACGGTAACCAAGAAAGGAACACAGAAGTGTGTGTGTGTGAAAGATATTTCATATTAGTTGCTTTATACGTAATCAGTAATCTGTTGTATTTGAATGAAAAGGTTTTTTAGCCTAGGTTCACATTCTGTCTAGAGGAAAAAAAAACAATTTTTTGTACATAGTCTGTGTTTTGTTGACAAACGACATACATGTATTAATGTTAGAAAATTATCAAATGTGTAATAGACTACGTAAAACAATATATGATTTTTAAAGTAAATTGCACTTTCTTCTCTTTCCATCTTTACTGTATACACTAGATTATACTGTATACTGTGTAAACTAGAATAGAAAACAATACAGAGATGTGTTCATCCTCCAAATTAATATTAAGGCCCTACGCTCTGTGGAGTCATTAAGTGTGAAAATAATTCGTCAGTACATTATTTAATCAACATTAATACAACAACGAATATCGAACTCTGTTTGTTTTACGTTTTGGATATCTTTATGTGGGTTTTAGATAACATTCGTATAATATAACAGTCTCAATTTGTAATACTCCTCGACAACTACTATAATGTTTGCTTTCTCATAACAACGAATTAAATGACTTTACAACAAATACAAAAACACTCATTGGATGCTATCATCTACCGAGAGAAAATGGTTAGGATTATTACGTATAAACTTTAGATCTCGTTTTATAAAGTATTATCCTTCCAATTTCTGACTTGAAGTGATTCAATTGCTTTTCAAGGAACGAGTGTTTGCACCAGATTAAAGAGTCATTGGAGAATGAAACTGAATAAGTAGAAAAGTTCGAAGTAGGACTGCAAGTTGTGTGAAGAATAGTGAACCAGTTCACGATGCGACAATGTTCATTTATTTGTAGTACACTCCACCAGAGAAAATATTGGCAAATATAGTTTGTAATTTTTTTCTCTTGTACTTCTTCGGACTCTCTCATTTTATTCTTGTAGTGTTCATCAAGGATCAGGTATGAGAAAAACAGTATGACGTGAGTGACTGAGTGTAACTGGAAATTCGCTTTCCTCCAATGGAATTCTATAGAAGAGGTTGTACTTCAAATAGACTACATTGTAGTTCAAAATGACTATAAGACATGTTGAACACTAATAACAGTATGTAGTCTATTATTTCTTTAAAATACATATCCTCTGATTTTGTCTTTGCTAAAAGTAAAATGTTCATCATAACTTTCAGTATGATCTTTGCATTTATTATTGTGTCAGTTTCTATGGATTTGAAGATCATTATTGAGTGTAGTGGTCATGGATGCCGTCTACATGAGTACTCCGGAACGCTAGCAGCCATTGGAGATTTTTAATAGGTTCTGAACACCCCATTGCTTTTTTTGGCGTTGTAGTTATTATTGAAATTACACTTTCATGCTATGAAGAAAGTTGGTAATCTACATAAGGTAACCTAATGTTAATGACAATAATAACAGCCTATAAACGAGAGTAATTTTGTATCCTTCCTAGTAAATAACTTGGAATAATAATAATACGCGTCCTCCACTATTCATTTGATGCTGATATTTTCTGTTTTTTCTTTCAAATGTGAAAACCGCCTTTACACAAATTAAGTTTATATAACTTACTGAACACTTGAGCTATTCTCAGTGTTTACTCAAATTATTCTCAAATGTTTTAGAAGTTTGAGTGTAATCATTATTATTTTAATTCTTTTCTGTCCCTTTCCTTTGATTGATATTGGGAAACACATTAGAAATGGAAGAAAGAAATCTCGATGTTTATTTTGTGTTTTATTGAATAAAAGGATTACGTAATTGTGTTTAAAAAAAGAAAAAGAAAACAAGACGCATTTTGCAGTTTAAAAGTAAGTTTACATTTCATTTTACTTCAGTAGCATGTGCTACCTTGCTGGTCTTTCATGCCTTTTCCCCAATTTGGAAATCACTGATCTACTGGATCCGTTACAAAAGGCTCAAAATGTTATGATTTAGCTTATAATTACCAAAACATAAGCATACATGGACAAAAATTTTAAAAATCGGCATCCATAATAGTGACCTGTATACCAGTATGTCTACACGTTCCTCCATCAGAATGTCTGCAATATTTACTAAGGTAATTCCACAAATATGGTAACTTCCCTTAGGAAAAAAACTGATTCATCGTACAATTAACAGTACTTAGATTACATCAGGAACTGACAGTAATAAAACTGAAAATAGAAGCTACATTTTGAACGATATATAAGCGTATTTTTTTAAAAAGTAAAAACAAAAATGAAATGAAATCTTTAAGTTTAACGTCCCGCGGTTATGCCGGTTAGGCTAAAGGAGACGGTGATAATGAGAAACGAGAGAAATGGTGGAATGAAGAAAGTGGGAAGAAACGGGAGAACCCCGAGAAAACCCACGAGCAAAGTAAAAACAAGCTACAAAGAAGTGTTTCAGAAACATTACTCGCATATGACTTATTTGTAAACGCTTTTCCAATTATGATTGGGTTATTTGGTAACTACCATGTACTCGCGTCCTCCACTATTCATTTTGTTTTGACATGCGTGTACTCTTTTTAATGTATGATATCAGTTATAATTGTCGTATCCCTCTTTTACCTTATATCGTAGCTTATACCATATCTCTAATAAGAATGTTCCTTCTGGAATAATGTTTTAAATGCTTCTTTTTCTTTTTTAAAAGAAATATATCCAGCAGTATTCTTTTTCTTCCGAGTTCTGCTAAGGTTTTATTAGGTTTTCGTCCCATCTATCTAATCTTCATTCTTCTTCATATCCATATTTCTAATGATTTTCTTGACATATTTCGTCTATCTTCTGTGATGTTTATGTTTTCAGTTTCTTATCGTGTAGAACATGTAAAAAGTTGAGAATTGATAGTTTCTTAAAACTCAAAGTGTACATAACAAATTTTATATGATAATAAGATTTGTATTTTTTATATTTACTATTGTTTCGGTGTTGCTTCTTCGTAACATAATATCTACGATTTGTAGAAAGTATTTGGAAAGGGTATAGGAGGATGAGGCGGTGAAAAGTGCCCTTACACGGATTGTTGTGATATTTATACCAAAGGTACGTCATATCCACAGATAACCTTGGCCACAAAATCAACTTCGAATTCCTTCGAATTTCGAAGTTATTGTTGAAAATCCGAAAATGAAAATGCGTTCATATCTGCGAAACTATTTAAGTTAAAAGGGTTAAACATATACTTTGCTTGAGTGGCCTTACCGAAAACAAGAAACAGTGTATTTCGCTTTCAAATTTCTAGTGAAAAGTACGTTGAAAATATTTGAATTCAAATATTTTTGCTTTATGTTTGAGTTACCACCTTTTGTTTTCCACCAATATAAACAGCACCAACCCACCTATAATTTATTTTGACCATGATTTGATCCTCGCGGTGCAACTTGGTGTAAAATGAGGAAAACTGAAGTCGAACACGCCTGAACGATATGCAACCCGCGTAAGGCCGTAAATGTTTTGGCCGCCACGAAAACTGTTAGAAGTAAAAGATGGTCGAGTTTGAATTTCTGACTCGTCATGAATGGTTCTACATGGGAACATAACAACTCTCATAATCGTACCTCTTCGAGAAATCGCGTGAGAGCACTAGTGTCGCGAATAATCGAACTGTTAAGTTTTCCATAAATTGCGCACTGGCAATTCAAATAGTATTAGTATTGCAATTCTAGGGCTGGAAAGGGAACAGCAAATTTCGGACATGTGTGTATTTGTAATGACGTCCTTCGAAAAAAATTATTTTACCCGTAAGTTCGAAGTCGCGGCCTGTTCGCGAGAAGAGCTCATGACATTTGAAAAAGCCATTGTGGCAACGAAACTTTACAATACTGATGATCATTTGGTACTAATCTTTGATGGAAGATATATTCGACACGACAAGAGGTCAAATAATGAGTATGAACGAAAATCGTACCCTAGACATAAAAGTGACCTCTATGTAAGTCGTTTATTATTTATACTACGACTGGTTATGTTATATATATGCTGTTGCCATATACTGCAATTACAACTGACGCAGCAATAATAAGATGTGTGTTTCAAGATCCAAACGGGCTAGCGACTCTCATGGCGCAAGGTAATAGTTATTGTGTGAATCGTGACTCTCGGAATACAACTGAATATTTGAAAGAAGATTTACAGTGCGCAAGCGCAGGCAAGAATTGTCTACGACTGAGGAGAACTTTTCTTGCTATGTTACAAAAAATCGCTGGGTTGTTGAAGCCGTTCATAATATTCTTGGTCAAGTATTGTCTTCTACGTCACCAACTGGACATAAAGGTGTTTCCTTAAGTTGGATTGTTATGCCAGATAGCTTCTTTTATACATAATACTTTTGGTAATTGTCTTAATTTTGAACGAGGAAGTTCAAGAAATGGAACGACAGCACATCACAAAGAGCACATTAGCATTAGAAGAGGACAGTTGGGACAAGTGTTCACACTCTTTCGCAAAAGTCACATTTGCGGACATCCTAGAGTTTCCGGGGTTGACAGAAAGATACCTAAAAATTATTTTTACAGGTTCCTATCAGTTGTCTCAGGCAGTTTTATACTCGGCTGAAATGATGAACGAAAGTTTCCTTCGTGACTAAACGGTTAGCGCACACGCTTTTGGCGTGGAAGACCTGGGTTCGATTTCCGCAAGGAGCTCATGTGGTTCGGATTCTACGTTAATCAGTAGGTCTACGTGTCATATAGCCTCACTGATGAAAGAGGCGTTAAACTCAAAATCAACTCAACTCATGCAATGATGAATAAGTGTCGATACTTTGCTAAGATTGGGATTTCAAGTAAATTGTGTGTTGTCGGTCTTGCCACACCAGTAATAAACGCACATAATGATAAAGATGGAAGGTTTCACATACCGTGTCATTCATTTTCCTTGGAATGTTTTCTAATACAGGAAATACATTGCAAAAACATTTTGATTATTTTTTGTATTATCGTCATCCTCTGCATTATAATATTTTGTACATTATATATGGATATATATTGTATGAGGAGCCTAGTATCAAAATCCGCCACATCCATTTCTCTTAGCTTCGAGTAATCTCGCAAAACGTGCAGTGAAGCTCCATATACACGTGTACAAAATCTCACATTGGAACAAGTTTTTTAGTATGAAATATTAAACTTTTAAACAAAATTCTGTTCCCATGGAATTCCTTTAGATCAAACATATTACAAGCGTTATATAACTCAATTTCGGTATTAAAAAATGGATTTAGCGTCTTTTGATACTAGGCGCCTCATATACCTAGGTATAGGGATAATAAAAAACGCACAAATCTAAAAATCACTATTTAAAATATTGGTACCGACTAAGGCAGACTGAAAACCAATGAGAGTTATAGTCCCACGTACAAAAGTTCATGACGAGTCACAAACTTAAACTCAACCATCCTTGACTTCTGACAGTATTCGTGCGAGCCAAAACATTTATGACGTAACGCGAGTTGCTTATCGTCCAGTCGTGTTCGACTCTGGTTTTCCTCATTTTACACCAAGTTCAATGCGAGTATCAAACCAGGATCAAAATACTGTATATTATAGGCGAGTCATTGCTGCTTCTATGGTGGAAAATAGAAGGTGGTCACTCAAACATAAAACAACAATATTTGAATTCGAATATTTTCAACGCGTTCTTCCCTAGAAATTTGAAGGTCGAAATACACTGTTTCTAGTTTTCGGTAAGGCCCTTCAAGCAAAGTATACTCATATTTTGTTTCACCCTTGAAACTTAAGTGATTTGCGAGATACGAACACTTCTTTGATTTTCGAATTTTCAACAATAACTTCGAAATTCGAAAGAATTTGAAGTTGATTTTCTTTGCACATGAGGTACCTTTAATATAAATATCACAACAATCCGTGTAAGGGCACCTTCCAGCGCCTTATCCGGCTATACCTTTTGTGTATGAACTGATTTACTGGTAAAATTTGAAGTTTGATGAATTTGCTTTCTGGTAAGGAATGTGTTTCTTATTTAAAAATTTAATTGCCCTTGAAAATTTAAGGATAGTTTATTATTTCAAAAAATGAAAGACTTAAGATGCCATACTCGTAGCTGTACCGAACAATAAAAACGGGATTTATTACCTTCTGCAATACTCTGCTACCGTTAGGCACTTATTGTTAACTTTTAAAGAGTTTGGATTATCAAAAGCTCTTTTAATATATCATACTTATTCTGTGTGTGTGTGTCTTTCTGTCCAGAAGGCTAAAAAACCTCAAGAATTACTTGATATATGCGATCAATTTTTGGCCAGGATATTGAGGGTAAAAAATTAGGGTACAAGTTCGTTAATTGAGGTGATCCAACCAGTTAATCCCAAGGTATGGACAAGACAAATCGGTTCTCATATATTACTATAGGATACTACTAACAAGCGAAGCAAATTCCCCGTGCATGTTATGCAACACTCACATCCTAGCTGTTGATGTGGTTGCCTATGAACGTGGCTACGTTTCAATTTTTAAGATGTCTCTTTTACACATTTTATACATTTTTATACACTCATTTATACATTTTTAAATATTAATGTTGTATCCTCTGCAAGAAACGAAACTTCTCCGTGTGGTGTATACTGTGATAGCCCTATTTGTTAAATTTATGTTCATAAGAAGAAATAGAATGACGAATTTTACTGGGAGTTCTAAGAACAAATTTATTTGTGGAGGACAACTTCATCCCGAATACTTATCTTCCGTGGCAAATTGAATTTAATCAGAAATAAATATACAGGAACTTCCCTCTTTCTGTTTTGTTCTTTTAGGATATTTCTGCTTTATTCTTGTAGGATATTTCTGATCCTACTATGTATGTATTGTTTGCATTTCCACTGAAATTATATTAGCTTATCCTACCTTCCTTCTGCATAATTTGCAAATCTCCAGCGAATCTCTTCTCATTATTATGTTGATTTGATTTGGTTTGATTTTGAGTTTAGCGTCTATTTCAGCAGCTGAGGCTATTTAAGACGTAGACCTACAGCTTAACGTGTGAACTAAATCATATGAGCTCTCACTGGGAACCGAATCCGGGTTCTCCACTCCAAAGATGCGTACGCCAATCGCTTAGTCACGAGAGAACTCATTCATTGTTATGTTAATATATTGACCCGTCTGATACGAAAAGAAAAGAAAACGTTATAAATGTATGATAACTTTAGAACACTCTTGTCAATAGCACAGCTAACTGCAATTTAAAGGTCTACAGATAACAACGACACCTTTGTTGTATTGTCACTAATATTGTTCTTTATCAGTTTTCATACACGCGGTAAGCTCGGTTCTAACTTTCAATCTAAATCCTTCACTGTAACTCCCTAATTTTCAATTCTACATTAATATCTTTAGAGCTACAGCATCCTTTAGGGAGAAGCATTCTAGAAATTCTTAACAAGCCTAGTTGTTCGTAGTTATGAAACATTTTTGTAAGAATGGTTCGTTTGAAAAGTTCTCAGATAAATGTTTACTTGTAAAGTAATAAAATGTCAGGAAATATGGACGAAAAAATTATACATTAACTAAGCACAAGAAACTAGAAACCAACAAGATTGTTCGAGTGTTTTGAACGTGTGAAAATAATAGATTGGAGAAAGAAAGAGAAGTATATCTTACATTAAATAATTTGTAAGTAGCCAACAAAATTGAAGTGGAATTTGTTTGGTTTTCCAGACATACTATTGGTCTACTTTAAAACACTCACCATTAACATTAAGAAATGTGATATTGAGTTGGCTTTAGTGATAGCAATACTTAGTACCTAAATAAGAATTAAATCGAATAAATGCGTTATTGAGATTTATAACCTATGCATAATTCATTCTTTTTTTAAAAAAATTGAATTACTGAAGTAACAGGAAAATTTAAATAATAAACAAACGAACATTTCCTTTAAAATATCATTCTTCGTATGTATCCAAGTGTTAAAATTTACGACAAATATATTACATAGAAAGGTATCACATCAAATTCAAATTTTAATTGACATGATGATATACCAGTTGAACGTAACATAAGGGAAATATTTAAAATGTTAAAATTTAAACATTCTTCAAGCAAATTTAATAGTGTGATAAACATTAAACAGTTGAATGTAATCAACGACATATATAAGTCATTTGGCATCCAAAATTGTTAGTATCAAATAAGAGATATAAATTGATGTGGAATATTTGAAATAATTATATTGATAGATAGGGCCAATGATACGATAGAAAATCTATAGAAATTTATTTTTTCCCAAAGGCTACATAACATAATTATAAATCATTGTCACAGAATAATAAAGGAAGTTTTTAAAATCTTTTAGCATGTTTTGTTTGTAAAGATTTACAAACCTTTCGAGACATTTCTCATTACTTTCTTGTTTTTTAAAGTTTAACTTTCCGTGATTATGTACCCATGCTAAGGAATATGATGATAATAGCGGAATGACGAAGTGAAGACACGGGAGTACCTATAAAACACCCACACATATGGTGTTTGTCCACAACAAAGCGCACTTGATGAAAGCTGGGATCGAATCAGAAACCACACGTACAAGGTATAAGCGCTCTACTATTAAGCCAACACAGTTCCTTTGCATTGAAACTGTTGAATACCATGCAAATGAGACTGAGAACTCACCAAAAATCAAAGTCGATTCAAATTGTACTAGAGGCTAATATTCATTGTTTTGAAATTCATTTTTTTAAATCTTGATATCCATTATGACTGTAATTAAATCTTCAAGATAGCAATATAATTTGATTCACTGTTTAGGTAGCAAATGCTTTTCATAGCATGTCATATTGCTAAATGCCAGAATTTCAAAGTCCTAGAACAAGCAGTAACTCGAGAAGCATTGGATTACTCTCCACAATTAAACGCTTACAACAATGGAAAGAACAAAATTTTTAAAAAAAATGTCAATTTGTGATTCATACATTACATCACGCTATACTAAATGCCAGAATTTCAATGTCCTAGAACAAATGATAACGGGAGAAGTATAAGATTTCTCTGCAACAATTAAAAGCTTCCAACAATGGAAAGAACAAAAAGTCGAAAAATTGTCACCTTGGAACCTATAGACTACATCATGCTGTACTAAATATCAAAATTCCAGTCCTAGAACAAATGGTAAGGGGAGAGGCATTGAATTCCTCTGCAACAATTAGTTGAACTCAACAATGAACGAGTCAACAATTCGAAAATCTGCACGGAACAATTGCTGCGTATAGTCATTATCTTCAAACAGACTGACAGTGAAGAACATAGTTCAGTATTTGTAAAAGTTATTAGTCATTTTTGTGAATATTAATTAACATCGAAAAGATAGGGCAAGGTTACTTTTGTACGTCATGATGGTCGAAGTATAGAAGCTTGAGGGAGAGTCCGTTAGCATACTATTTAATCGAAATAGGATTTATAAAATAGGGTTCGTCTTAGGATAATAAGGATGAGATTCCTCAGCTATTATCAGCTGCGGTTGTCATGAGTAATAAAGTAAATGATGATAAAATAAGGATTTCTTATGTTGTTTTTCTTACCAATCAATACGCTGATCAATTACTACATGTCTTAATCTTTTATCTAGTATTTACTAAAATTATATTTCGGTTCAGTACAATCTTACAAAGGTAAATAAGGCCGCGACTGTGCAATAATGGAAAATACATCCTGAGCATAACAGTGTTCTCAAATAAGATTGGACCAATGTGAGTGGATTGGAGTTAATAACGTTACTTTATATGTAGACAAAGGCACATAAGAACATGAGCTATAAGGTGGGAATTAAAGTAATACCTTTAAAAATATTTTGATCTGACATCATTCACCAGTTTCTTTCTTCATCTTATACTTTATATAAAGGTAATAACATTACATTAAATCAGAAAGTAGTAATGCATTCCGAAAACGGAAGATGTTTACTACCATATTTTCAAATACACCTTATTAATTTACCATAATAAATACATATTTCCAGCGTAGGTGATTGGTTAGCACGGGGTTCGTATTTTGATGAGAATATGGGATTAAATTTTACTTTAAATTGTAGTTTTCTGTCTTATAAATAACATCTCACTGAAAACGGAACTTAAATTGAAATACACAATAATAATCATACATAGAGCACAACACTATACTAAATGTGAGTTAATTCGTTAATGCCCTTTTGCTGTCAATAGATGCTTCTTTGTTTTTATTGTTATTATTAAACTCTTTCCACAAGTCAAAGTACTTAAGCCAAAATATGCTTATTAAAATATTCAAATAAACAATACAAGAATTATCATGCATAGTGGCTATAAAATGATACAACCAAATCTATCGTTTGATATTTCTAATGGTGGAAACGAAATTAATGTTATTTTCTTCAGCTTGACTAGGAACATTTTAATAAATATACGAGGGCAATCCCAAAAGTAAGGTCTCCAAAGCTTTGGGGACGGATGGTTACTGTTTGTGTGACTGTTGTATTCGTTGTTTCTTCCACACCCAACCAAGCGTGCGCGCCCTTCGCTGCGACGCCCAGTCTTTGCTTGGTAGCCGTTTGTGATGGAGTTCTCACATTAGACTACCGCCGAATGTGAATTATTAGCAGTTATTCTGTTTTTGAACGCTTAACGCATTAAACCGATTCAAATTCATTTTCAGTTGACAGAAGCGCATGGCATCAAAAACGTCCACAAGTAGTGTATGGAGTTTCAGCTGGTAGCAGTGAAATTTAGTCAATTTCTGGAAATTTAGTCAATTGTTGGCAGTCAATTTCCAACAAAAGAGTCGCGAGGGTTGAGCAAACCAGTGACTAACACCTGTGTGCTAACTTTCCGGACCGCAGCGCCCTGTTCAGCAACGACTTCAAGCTGAAAGATGAGATTCAATACTTCCTCAAACGCATGGCTGGTATGATATTGCTTGTACCTTTGTATTACAAGACAATGATATTACAATACACCTTTGTATTACAGTTTGTATTACACAAAAATGTGTTATCCGAAATAGCGATTGTGTAGAAAATTAGATATACTAGCTTTGAAACTTGTAAGCATTGTTGAAAATAAACGTTTTTTTTATTTCTAAAAAGTAGGAGACCTAACTTTTCGGATTACTCTCGTATGTTCTTCATCTTATGAGATCAAATGTGCTACTGGAATTCAAATCGTATCATGTTTCTCGAATTAAGTGTCACAGAATAAAATTCGAAAATCAACACTTTATTGACATTTAAAATAATATAGGGAGTAGATAAATAAAGTTAACATAATAATTATATCATGTTAACATTAACATTAACATTATAATTTCCTACAAATTCAATTTTCACTGTTTACTTTTCAAAGAAATGATGGAAGTGTATTTTATGAATTTCTTCCTTCAAGTGTGTTCACATTTTAACAAACTCGTCTTTCAATAAACTAGCTTCTTGTCCTTAGACTCTTAGTGAAATTTCCTTGGCTCCTGAGAAAATTACAGATGGTTCATTTTACTTTGTTTCCCTGCAAGAAATACATTATTCTGAAAACATCGATTAATTTATTTATAGAGATTTGCCGTGTAATTCTGAATCAGGGACTGAAAGAAAGGAAGAGGAAATATTTTTGTTTCATTTTTTTAAGTTCAAAGACGAACAGAACGATGTGCCTGTCTCTAGAAAAGTTTTGAAATGAAATCATGTAAATAACCAACAACTTTATCTTAAGATTTTATTTGGAAAGCATTGAAAGATTCCTGTAAGAATGTTTCGGTTTGTTTTTGTTCATGATTTCGTAATTTTTAAAGTACGTTTTCGTATATTATATTAAAAACACATAAATATTTCAGTCTCAGTCTCAGTCTTGTCTTCGCAGGTGTTGATTTGTTGAAGTGTCGGGCTATTGCCCCTGCCTTCCATTTCTTTTGTGTCTTCCTTGGCTTTGTTTTCTGACGTATATGTGGTGGTGGAGTCGCTACTGTCGCGCCCTCCTGTGTTTTTCCCTGTGGCTGGTTTGTTGGTTTACGATTCTATCACGGGGGTCGTGGCATTCGGTAAAGTCTTCTTCGTGGGTTTGCATTTCCTATTGCTCTTATTGTGGGGTTGGTTGAGAGTTCTTTCTTTCTCCAGAATTTGGTGGATTGATGGCGTCTAAGTTCCTCAAGCAACGGGAGGTCCAGGTCTTCGTGCAGTTGTGCTACTCGCGTGTCCCTGGAGTGGCCGGTTATGGTCCTAATCACCTTGTTTTGCAACACCTGCAGTGGACGTAGATGTGTTCTATACGTATGCTGCCAGGCATTGTGCCCGTATAGTAGTATCGGTCTAATGGACATCTTGTAGATGTGCCGCTTTATGTTTTGAGACAGGGACGCTGCGAGTAGCATTGGAAGTAGAGCCATGAAGCGCTGTAGTGCCTTCTTGGTGGTGTTCTGCAGGTGAGTGGCAAATGTTAGGCGTCTATCCAAGTGGATTCCCAGATATTTCGCCGTATCTGTCACTGTGAGTGCCGTCCCTCCCATCGTGAGATTTACTTCTCTTCGCTTCCTGTTACGGGTGAAGTCCACCACAGCTGTTTTCCTCGCGTTGGTCCTGATTCGCCAGTTCCGTGTCCAGGTTTCCAGGTGGTCGATGTGTCGCTGGAGATACAGCGTTGCGTACCTGAGATTGGAGTGACTGGCGAATACTGCAGTGTCGTCGGCAAATGTGGCGATCGTTGTGTTTGGTGATGTGGGGATATCGGCTGTGTATACTGCGTACAGGAGAGGAGATATGCAGGATCCTTGAGGTACTCCTGCCCTTGCAGTCCTTGGTTCTGTTGTGTTACCGTTGAATGTTACTCGGAATGTTCTGTCTGCCAGGTAGGATCTGATTGTTCGGATTTGATAGTGCGGGAATTCCTGCTGGATCAGCTTGTGGATGAGCCCTGCGTGCCACACCTTATCGAACGCTTTTTCGATGTCGAGAAATAGTCCCAAGGTGTGGCCGCCCTCGTTGAACCGTGCTGTGATTACTTCCGCTACTCTGACCAGCTGATGTTCGGTACTGTGTCCTGGTCGGAATCCGAACTGGTGGTCCGGGAGTAGTTGATGATCCGATATGTGCTGTTGCAGCCTCCTCTGGAGTATTCTTTCGAATACTTTGCTAACGTGCGATAGGAGGCTGATCGGCCGATAGTTCGTAGGGTTGGTCCGTACTGTGCCCGGTTTCGGGATCATCACTATGTTGGCTTCCTTCCAGGTCGTTGGGAAGTGTCCTGTACGCAGTATACTGTTGTAGATGCGACACAGCAGTACTATTGCTTTTCTTGGGGCTTCTCTCAGCGCTGACGGAGGTATTCGGTCAATTCCAGGGGCCTTGCCGGGATGGATCTTCCTGAGAACTGTCCTGATTTCTCGTGGCGTTGTGAGTGCATTCGGCGGTAGTGGGTCTTCTAGTTGTGTATGCTCCATGCTGTGGTGGACGGCGAGGAGTATGCGGGCGTCTGGCTGGGTGTCGTTCTGCTGCAGTACCTCTTCGAGTGTGTTTGCAAAGAGCTCCGCCTGTTCCTCTGGGTCGTGCAGTAATCCTTGCGGTCCTTGCAGGGGGTAGAATCTGGAGCCGCTGGTCGGTCGTGAGATGGTTTTCGCCAGTCGCCAGAACTCTTGGTTGGGTGTCTCCATGGCTTGGAGTTTGTTTTCCCATTTTTGGATCTTCAGCCTTTGCAGCCGTTTCCGCACCCTGGTGGTAAGGCTGTTCCATAGCGATTTGTATCGATGGTCCCTGGTGCGTTGCCACTGCTTTCTTGCCCATCGTTTGAGTTGAATGAGCGCAGCGGTACGTAGTTCCTCGGGGCGGTTGTTGTTTTCGGGCTCGGTGGTGGTTGATGTAGATGCCAGCCTGTATGCTGATCTTATGGATGCCGCGAGGTTGATTACTGCTTCTTCGACTTCCTCTGGTGTGTTGACTGGGGTCCTTGTGTCCACAAGTTCTGCAAGAAGCTGGCGGTAGTTGTCCCAGTCTGTGGTGGTGATGGTTGGAAGCCTTCGGGTGGAGAGTTGGTGGTTGACTGAGATGGTCTGCAACACTGGTACGTGGTCCGAAGCCAGGGCGATTATGGAGTGGGGTCCATCCAGGAGTGCCAGGTTAGACGTCAGGATCATGTCTAGGACATCAGGTTCACCTCCGTTCTTGGGGTAGTGCGTGGGCTCAACAGGTGCTGCTGGTGTTAGGTCTACCCGATTAAGTGCTTGGAAGAGTATGTTGCCGTTTGCGTTGAAAACTTTGGAGTTCCACAGGGGGTGCTTGCAGTTAAGGTCGCCCCCTATGAGTACCCGATGGCCAAGTCTCCTCAGGTTCCGCAGGTCTTGTGGTTCCAATCTTGCTAACGGTGGTCTGTAAGCAGCAATGACGTAGACTGGTCCGTCCGGAGAGTGCAGGATAATTCCAGTGCCCTCGAGGGAGTGAAGGGTTGGGAGAGGAAGGGGCTCGTGGTGAATCGGTGTTTTGATGAGTATACCTGTACCGCCTTTTGGTCCCTGGCGGTCGGTTCTATGGAAGGTGTAATTACGTATTTTGAATGGTATGTTGGGTTTAAGGTGGGTTTCTGTGAGCAATGCGATGTCCACACGCTCACGCTATAGGAAGTCCTCGAGGTTTGGTTTTTGCTTGCGAATCCCATCCGCATTCCAATGTATGACCCTGAGGTCGCGTGCTACTTTCTGCCTCTTATTGGCTGCCATCATCAAGGAGTGAGGCGACTATCTCGAACATGATGGTGAACTTGGACGCTGAGTCTCTGGCATCTTGCATCTTTCGTAGGCCTGTCTTCACTGTGTCCAAGAACTTCTTTATGTTGAGCCCTTGGAGGAGGTCCATGATGTCCTTTATGGTGGCTACAAGGGATGCTGGGCTGTCAGTGGCGGTGTCTTCTGGATTTGCTTCGGGGCGTCTAGAGCGGCTGGTGGGCTGCTTGGTGGTGGTATCTTGTTGTCTGTCGTGCTGCGTCTGCTTGGCTGGTGGCTCTGCTGGGCTGTTGTTTTTCTTGTTAGTTGGCTTCTTGTCGGCGTTGCTTGGAGTTTTGTTGGGCTTGTCGTTTTGCGTGTCTTGTTGCGTCCTCTTGTTTTTGGCGGCTTTCAGGATGGGGCATCCTTTGTAATTGGCTGGGTGGTCCCCTTTGCAGTTGACGCACTTCTCCGGTTCATCTCTGTTTGTCTTCGGGCATTCTGATGTGAGGTGGGAGTTCTCACACTTCACACAGCGTGGTGCTGCTCGGCATGTTCGCTGTGAGTGTCCTACTCTCTGGCAGCGGAAGCACTGTAGAATTTCCTGCCCTCTGTAGTTTTCGACTTCCACTCTACAGTTAAGCAGGTACTTCATCTCATAAATGTCTTTGTTCTCTGGGTGTTTGTCCATTGCAACCAGGAATAGGGGGAACAGTGGGCGATTTCCATCGGGTCCAGCCCTGCCCCTCATTTGCGTGACGGAAGTGACTGGGTATTGCAGAGCTTTTAGGCCATTCATGATGTCCTGGGTGTCAGTATCCATTGGTAGCTTTCGTATGACCACCTTCATGGGTCTGGAAGGCTTTGGGAGTTCGGTTGCGAATTCATACTGCTGTTGTGTGCAGTACGCTTCGATTTTCCTGAAGTCTGCCATGCTCCGGCAGTGAATTTTAACACACTGGCTGGTGTTGATGACTTTTGGCGGTATGGAGCACGTTGCTGATATGGTCTTGATGAACGTCATTCTTCTCACGATTCCGTAGATGTACAGAGGTGGGACGTGCTTCCCTGGGTAGCGTTGGTCTGCATCTTCTTGGGGGGAGGGGGGGTTTGGCTCCTTGCGTGAGGATCCGTGTTCATCACTGGTATCAATGCTTTCTAGAGATGCAAATTTGTTGCGAAACTCAATGTGGGAGTTAACTCCTTTGGTCTCCCGAGCACGGCGTGCCCTCTTCTTTGGCTTCTGGAATTCCCCGTCCGAGCTGTGATCTTCTGGTCGCGTAAAATAGTTAATCATGTGTAGCAACAGTCCCCGCAATATGGTTATTTATAATTAGGAGTGTTTCTCAAAAGGAATATAATTTTCAGCGGTTACGTTGAAATATCTTCTTACAGACCAAACGAAACACAAATAAAATATACTTCCGCAACACTTCTGAAATAAAGTTTCTGTAGCACTGAATTTCACTTACCCCTATTGACAAAGAATTCAACGAATACAAAGGTTAGACAAGTGATCTGCAAGTCACCTATATGAATGTTGTATGGAAGCATGTTAGTCGTATAACTCAATAGAAAGGGATGTTAATATTGTAAGATACAGGACCAAACAAAGGGTTAATCCACTGGATTAATGGAGCTACAGCCGAGAAGTTCTAACTGAAACATGGGCTGGAAGGAAACGAGAGAAATAATGGAAGAGAAATGTGACCTCTTGTATCAAACAAAGTACCCGAAAATGAAATTAAAATAAGATGCTTGAAAATTATCTCTATTTCTAACTACAAGGAATGATTGACACGGCCGGTTCTTTCCGTGAGCGTGCTTCCGTCTACTAGAAAACAGTGTGCATCTAAAACGGCTAATCGTACTAACGAAATCAATGCCTCAAGGATAATTATTGAGTTGCTGTTGTATTGGAGTTTTGGATTACGAGAACTCTTTTAATATACGTATTGTTTGATCATTTTCACAAAGAAAAGAACGAAAGTAAACACAACCAATTTTAACTGAATTTTAATTATAATATTGTATTCCTATACAACCATGTTCGTGTTTTATTTATCAGAGAATAAACTTATTTTCTGCATTAAACATTTCTATTAAGCTGCACTTTCATCAAATAAATAATTTGAAATGTTTACACAGCTACAGAGGGAGCCTCTTTCTCTACACACACACACACACACACACACACACACACACATATATATATATATATATATATATATATATATATATATATATATATATATATATATATATATATATATATATATATATACTATGATTACGAAAAAAATGCAGATACCCTTAGTTTACAACACAACATGATGTAAGATGTGTAAGGCAGTAACACTGTGGATGCATATGGACCAGGATGTAATTAATGGGGTGTTTAGTGATCGTCTATACTATGCCAGGCGGGGTAGAATAGAGGCATGTGTTAAAGTGAGTAGACGGTGGTTATTCAAAATGGAGGACATCTCTGAATTTCAGAGAGGCTAAATTGTGAGTGCATTGTAGTTGGTGCAAGTGACCAGTATGTCAGCTGTGTCCCGAAGAACATTGTTGAATGTGATATCAGCCTGCAGAATTCACGACAAAAGAATATCGGCGAAATATATCAATAAATGGAAGAGAAGCCTGAGTAACAGGGATCACGGAGCACTGACGATGATTATCAGTAACAACCGTAAAGCGAATGTGAAAACACTGACTGGTATTAAGTGGGTCCTGTGATTTCTTTCAAGTGATGCATTTCTGCCAATGATTGTATGGTCAATTCACGTGAACACGTGCGTATCCTATGGTCAGAACGTTTTTTTTTCGAATAATGACATAATCTTTCAAGATGGCAATATGTCAATTTGCACTACAGAAGTTGTAGAGGTCTTGTTTTATAAACTTCGGAATGAACTACCAGTTGGTTTGTTTAATAGACTTTAATGCTATTGAACACCTATAACCGCTACCAGGTTATAGAAGGATTTTTTGTGGACACTGTATATTTCGTAAAGACAGTGATTATTATTTTCAATTTGTACTTTATTCTGCAACGCACATAAGTTCTTTCTTTGGTGGGAATTGCTTCTTTCCCACACAATTGGACAAAGAAGTCTTTCATCATTTTTTCATATATATATTTAAAACATTGCTTTTGCTGAGAACATTTCAATTAGTGACTAACCATTTCAGTGTTTCTCCCTGACTTATTATATGCAGAGTATTTATTCTGCAGTTATTTGGAACTGAATTAAGTATTTTCTTTATTCTCTTATGGAAACATTATAATAGATTAGAGAAATACGGGCTGACCAGATGTTCCAGCAACCAAAGTGTCACCAACTGCGTTGTTCTGCAACCCGTTATCTGTACTTTCTCACGCCAGTGTTATCGCCGTGTCTAGTGCATTATAGGCAGTTGACCAAAATTAACATAAATTGTTTTCTATATTCTGTTTGTATGTGCATACAGGTGAGTTCACTGAGTGATTTTTGAACTGAACTGCCAACACTTTTCCGTTGACCATTGCAAACCGTAGCTTGAGCTTGGATGCTCGAGGAGTTCGACTCCGGTGTTGTACGCAGCCACCACGCACGTTGCGTGGGTTAAGTTTTGTGAAGGGGCACAAGCTATTTAGCCGGTGAAGGACGATTTCTTACGGCTAGCCCCAATTAGTGAAATCCCAGGTCCGCAGACCTTGTGCGTTTAAAAAGTTATATACGCGCCCTCCAATATCAGTATTCCACTGTGGAGATCTTCTTTTCGTTTATTTACTGAAGATTTACCTTTATGCTGCAGGACTGTTCAGCGTAACAACTGGATTCATCGTAGGCCGATCCAAACAACTTTTCCCCAGTGCTAATCCCCCAAGTGTGGCAATGGTGTGAGAGAAGCATTTGTGGTGATATCTGAATCATAATCATATATAGGAATGGATACAACACTGAACACTAGTAAATTTTGTCGCTGAAATTACACTTTGCCCTTTTCAGGCAATATAGCCCTTTATATATAAAGGGCTATATTGCCTGAAAAGGGCAAAGTGTAATTTCAGCGACAAAATTTACTAGTGTTCAGTGTTGTATCCATTCCTCTTCGCTATTTCTTTTTCAAAATAGTGTTCTAATAAATAAGTATAGTGTCATTTAATTCAGTGTGTTTTCGTTGTTTGTATGAGTGATGTTTGTGTGCGTTATGGTCTGGATGACCGTCTGATCGTCCGTGAGGTTTTCGAGACGAGACACCCGAACCTCTCGGCGCCTAATGCTCATCTCATTATTGAGACCGACGAGCGATTTGGAAACAGTTTGTAACCTTTCTTGGAGAGGTTCTTCATCGTCCGGTCCAGGTAAGTTAAAGTATCAGGAGTATACTTATTGGTAGTACCACGAGCCACGGACAGCGAACAGATTATACGGAGTGGTTACAAATAAAAGCCGGAACTCCTGATGGTTACAAATAAATGGCTGCCCGGACAGTAACCCGAACCCTGTTGGTTACAAATAAATGGCCGCCCGAACAGCGACACGAACTCCAGGCGGTTACACACCTTTGGTCCATCTTGGACCGAAAGAGATATTCTGATCCATCAACGTTGACAAAACTAAGTGTTGGGCACATGATGAATGGTACAATATTCCTTTGGAAACCATTCATGACGTATATGCCTCAATTTTACGACTAATCGGAGCTGTCTCCCGATATCAGTTGGATATATTTTATTCAGGTGTTTCCATTATTTTGATAACTATATGTATGTTGAACATATATCCCTATTGTAATATTATGTAGTAAACGTTCTCTGTTTTTTTTTTAAATTATTTAAGCTGTATTTTAGTAATTCAATATATTAAAAAGGTACGGGCTACCACACTAAATTTTCTTGCTTCAGTATCTTAAACTAAATCATTTTATACTGCAGTTATTATTACTGAAACATTTTCTTGTGAAATACGAACAAAATTTTACAGCGTTCTCGAAAAACTTCACATGAAAACTTATCCCAAGAATAAATTATCATTTGTGTACATTTTCGTAAAAAGAATTTATGAAGCATTATAAAGTTATTAGTGAAATGTGCATGTATGATATTTGAACAAAATCACCTGAGTCGTTTTTGAGGAAATTGTCCGGGAAAAACTCAGCCCCGAGAATAACCTAAGCCCTCATATATTTTTCAGAAGAAATGAGTTATGCTATAATGTTAGGTTATTAATGAAATATTTATTTATGAAATACGAACATAATCGCCCGATGAGTTATTTTTTAGAAAATCTTTTTCGAAAATATGTTACGCGTAAGAATAAAATACCTCTCGTAAATATATCCCAGAGAAATGACTTATACCGCAGTATCTGGTTCTTAATGAAATATTGACCTAAAAAAATCGTGAGAGCTGCTTTTCAGAAAATCTCATTAAAAAAAATCACTCTTCTCTAAAGTATCCTTAATTTTCGGGGTAGGAAGAAAATTTGCAAAGCTTCTCTGGAGAATCCTTTAAAACGCTTAAAATTTGGTACGGATGCATTGATCGGTACGATCTGTAGGCGAGTGAACACTTACGCTGGTACGAAAGAACAGACAGACTGACATCCAGAAATAACTTTTTCGGCTTGTTGGTGCCATGAAATATTCCACGAGTTTTCATGTAGAGAAAAGCTTGAAACAAGAACATGCATTGTCGCCACTGTTATTTATTTTGTCCTCGTGTACGCTATAAGGAAAATCAAAGCAATCAGGGCCTAGAGCTGAATGATATTCACCAGGTTATGGCGTATGCTGACGCTGTAAATTTAATCGGGGATGAAAGGAGAACAATAGAAAGAAATACAGAGGTCTTATTAAATGCTTGAAGGGACATGGGTTTAGAAGTAAATACACAGTAAACTAAATACATGGAAGTTCGTCATGATCGTAAACTCCAAATTGTGGATGCGTTAAAATGTCAAATAACGCTTTCGATAAAATGAATACTTTCAAATATCTAGAATCAATATTAACAGGCCAAAACCATATTCACGAGAAAATTAAATGTCGATTAAAAGCAGGGAATTCTTGTTATTATTAAGTTCCAATTATTTTGTCGTCGCGAATTCTGTCAAGGATTTGAAGCTTAAAATATATAAAACGATAATCATGCCCCTGTTGTTCTGTATGGTTGTGAAACACGGTCGCTTGCTCTGAGGGAAGAACGTAGACTGAAAGTATTTGACAACAAGATTCTGAGACGAATATTTGGACACAAGAGGACAGAATTGGGGAATGGCGGAAACTTCATAACGAGTAATTGCATAATTTATACTGTTTACCAAAGATTGTTAGGGTCATCAAATCTACGAGGCTCAGGTGGACAGGTCATGTAGCCAGGACGGAAGTAAGTAGAAACGCTTCCAAAGTTTTAACTGGAAGTCCAATCGGAAAACGTCCATTAGAGAGACCTAGGCACAGCTGGGAGGACAATACTACAGTGGATCTCGCAGAAATAGGAATACAAAATAGAAGCTGGATCCAGTTGGCTAAGGATAGAAATCAATGGAGAGCTTTGTGAACGCAGCATTGAACCTCCAGGTTTCATAGGCCATAGAGTTAGTTAGTTAGTTAGGTGCCATGGAACGTGTAAATCCGTTAAAATCTCGAATTTTTTCACGTTCACATTTTCTTCTCTCATATTATCTCAAAAGAAAACATAGAATGTTGATTGAATTTGAATTGAGGAAAATTTATATGTGGAGAAAAATTTCCGCAAGTAGCCTATTGTGATCCTATAATTTATATTCTTCAGATACGTAAACATAAAACTCACTGTCAGTGTTAATTAACCAGTGCAGGAGTACATTATGGTTTTATCAGGACAAACAATATTACTTTCAGTCAGTTATCCAAATATCGACAGGAAGTTCTTTATTTCTAAACATTTTTGAGTCTTGGAAAGTTGATAATTAACTTGAACATATACACTTGCATTGTAAGACGTTACATTATTAAATACACTGAAAGATAGAAGAAGTAGAGCAGAATATGATGTGTCCAAAGTCGCATATATTCTTTTCTGTGGGTTTCTGACTTAGATAACTTGAACATGCCTTAGTCTCATAATATATTTCTCAGCCTGAGTAGTATATGTAACATACGAGAGCGAACGAGAGTTCGTGTACATAACGTTGTGAAATTTTTATGACGGCAGACGTGTATGAGATGTCTTCTATCAACTTAATATGTAACCACAAGAGTACATTATGTACTCAGAAAGACTGCAGCATTTGCACAGTTAATCCACAGTTTCTGTTTTTCCATTACGAAGAAAACGTAAGTTAAAATAGTTAACTAAATACAAACGTGTGTGCATAGGTAAAGCAAGTAACAAATGTTAAATGAAAATTTGAACTCGTTTCAAAATATTTTAATTTTCTGTAAACAAAAATACTAAGTGGTAATATGGGAAAATCTTTTCAATTTGGCAGTATTTCGAATGCAAATACAGAGTAACCAAAAATTTTACATGAATGGTTAAATTACAAGATACGTTGAATGGGAGTTACTCAAGGTTAAAGCGTAATTGAAAGAGTAGTTTCATATTCCTTGACTGCAAAGTACCATGTCTTACGAAATGAATAAGAAAGGTTTGAAAATTTTGCCTGAATGAGAGGTAGGATTGCGAACGAGACGAAATACATTCTTGTGACGAGATTCGAGACGAGATAGAGCTCTTCTAATATAAACATATACATTTTCGAGACGAGACATATCTAACAAGACATCTGTTTGAGACGAGACAGCCTTACCACTTGTCTTGTGAGTATTCCTAATGGCACGTTTGTGATCTAATTTTATCCTCCCTTCTCTGCAATTTTAAAAAAGATAGGCATTCTCTAAACATATTAGCAGTTATCAGACGGCTTATTAATGTCCGATTTGAAGATAATTACATTACAGTTGCATTATCTAATGTACAACAGGCACTCCGACAAATATAAAAACACTACATTGATATAATGACAGTTGTTTGCATCACTGCATCTGCAATCATATACCTTAAATCCAATGAATTTTACAGAATGGAAATATCTGACATTCAAACAGAACAAAGAAATTATTTGCATAAACGAATTGCCGCAAGATTATCACGACGTTTCTCCCTACATATTTGGAATACTGTTGTGTTTAACGGTAGTCTGGTCCACATTGTACACATCTTTTAATTTACCGACTAAAGCAAGACTTTTGGATCATTACCCCCGTAGAGTAGTCGCTAATACTCTCCCCTTCGGTGCGAGCGGTCTCGGGTTCGATTCCCGGTGGCGGCACTCGGGTCGAAAAAGTGTAGAAAGCTTTTTCAGGCCAGCCACCCTGAATGAGATTTTCCGGGATTTTCCTCATTCTCACCAGGCAAATGCCGGGGTGGTACATCGTCCAGGAACGTCATCCTTCATACGTGACGGCCTAACATGGCCGTAGATACCAAAAGTCCAGAAATTAAATCCTAATTCCTAAATTCTTTTAGATCATTATGTAGAGCAATTGCACATTTTGTATTGTTTATAAATCTTACAAGTAAACCTTACGTTTGGGTGAATCGAGTTGCTGACTGAGACACATATGAGAAAGTAGTACTAAATGTGGTCAGTATTTCAGTGAAGTTGTAGGTGCGAAGCTCCAGAGGTTTAGGAGATACAGCTACTTGAACATCACATGGAAAAGTACAGAATAGTCTTCATACAGTTGAAGGTAAAAGCTCTGTAACACCTCTTGTAACGACAAAAGGTGAATAACAAATATATGGGTACATATTAGGACTAGAGGGAAGTCATATAGTAAGGGTATACCTGACGGCGGCCATCTTGAAATTCGCCATTTTGAATTAAGGTTAAGTTTTTAAAATAGGAATAGGGTCATGTGATACATGATTTAAGGCGCAAATTTAATCAGAGGAACAATGGTGACGTTAATTTTGATTTACGCGCAATTGGTAAAAAGTTACAGGGAAATTAGATATTGTTGCAGCATATGTATTAGTCCTTTACCCCACCTTGTAAATTTTGTGTTAATGATAATAATTAAATAAAAAGCAGGTGGATAAATATTAGGTCTATGGTAAGAGTTGCCTTGATGTCGGCCATTTTCAAATCCGCCATTTTGAATCAGACAAAAGTTTTAAACGAAACGCATAACAGTGACACCTTATTAGTAGCAAATTTTTCCATAACTCCAACGGTATAACCATTTTTGCTTTATCATTAACCAGCACAAAATTAAATGGATCGCTCCTTACGACTACTGCTTTGACGGAATTGTTAACGACAAATGTGTCAAGTGTAACTCGATTGCCTTTGTCAGGTGTGCTCACTGTGAGCAGAGCATTTGTGCAAGTCATGCACTTTTTTCTTAACTACATATTGATTGTACTCACTGAGGACTTTTCTGGAAGAAAGACCTAAGTTCAATTATGACTCAATTCCACTTTGGTCATTTTTTCTTAGATTAGCAACTTGTTTATGCGATAACAAATGCTGGTTAATGATAAAGCAAAAATGGTTATACCGTTGGATTTATGGTAAAATTTGCTATTAATAAGGTTTCACTGTTATGCGTTTTGTTTAAAACTTTTGTCTGATTCAAAATGGCGAATTTGAACATGGCCGTCATCAAGGCAACTCTTACCATAGACCTAATATTTATCCACCTGCTTTTTATTTAATTATTATCATTAACACAAAATTTACAAGGTGGGGTAAAGGACTAATATATATGCTGCAACAATATTTAATTTCCCTGTAACTTTATACCAATTGCGCGTAAATCAAAATTAACGTCACCATTGTTCCTCTGATTAAATTTGTGCCTAAAATCATGTATCTCATGACCCTATTCCTATTTTAAAAACTTAACCTTAATTCAAAATGGCGAATTTCAAGATGGCCGCCGTCAGGTATACCCTTACTATATGACTTCCCCCTAGTCCTAATATGTACCCATATCTTTGTTATTCACCTTTTGTCGTTACAGGAGGTGTTACAGAGATTTTACCTCCAACTGTATGAAGACTATTCTGTACTTCCATGTGATGTTCTGGTAGCTGTATCTCCTAAACCTCTGGAGCTTCGCACCTACAACTTCACTGAAATACTGACCACATTTAGTACTACTTTCTCATATGTGTCTCAGTCAGCAACTCGATTCACCCAAACGTAAGGTTTACTTGTTAGTTGCAAACTGACTTTGTTTTCGAAATATTAATTTCTTGCTTCCGATAAGTAAAAACAAAATTTTTGAAAACAAAAATCACCTAGTGAAATCAACGAAAACTAAATAATTACGGTTTTAATGTTGGAAAATTAAAATAAAAATGAAATTTATTTTCTTTCACGCAAAGTGTGACATGATTTCCTTTCAGGGTGGCGTTGAACTGACTGACATATTTTGAAGTTGAATATTGCGCAGGCGTGAATGGTTGAAGTGGACTGCTGATGGGGAATGGAAAATGAAATAAGATAAAATTTTCAATTTAACGTCCCATGATAATGACCTTAGGCTAAGGGAGATGAATGATTAAGGCAAGTGAACGATGATGGAATAAATTGGTGGAATGAGAATGTGGGAGGAAATGGGAGTGCTCCGAAAAAAACACGAATACGATGTTATTCACTATAAATTTCTTGGAAGGGAATCGAACCAGGGACCCCATGCATCCTACCAGGGTGGGAAATGTGAAGTCGACGACGGTGCCTTTTCATAAGAACATTGTAATAGTCAACCTTATGACGCGTCAACCTGGGGTCCGTACGGACCCCAACCAATAACGTTGTTAGTAGGCACTTTTTATTAGGTTGTATTCTTATTATATTGTTAAATACAGTTGCTTAGTTTTATTTACTATAATACAGTAAAAATAAAAACGGTATATATATATATATATATATATATATATATATATATATATATATATATTGTGAAACATTTGTGTACTACGATACTTTCTACTAAAATATCCCTTTTGCATCTACTCATTGTACCAACAACTCTTGTTATCTAAGGACGCAACTCTCGGCGAGCCCGGTGCTTATGGGAAAAAAATCTCCACAGTTATATTACCTCCCTTTTTTACCATGGATTTACAAGTCACTTCACCAGATCTTTTACATTGCGTCGTTCATGCCGTATGTGCTGACAAACATATATTTTGTCTCTGAACGAATATGATGTTTCAGTATTGCACACTTAGTAAATTTTTATACCGTATTTTCGGGGTACACTTGAAATGTAAAGACAAAAAGAAAATCTTCCACATGTAGGTACCAGCTTCTGAACCATAGTTTAGAAATTTTCAGATCTGTACAAGTCATGGAAATTCAGAACAAATAATTTCCCAGAGTTCAACGAATGCTGATATCTTGTCTGTTTCCAGTTTCTCTTGACGACTTTGAATGTTATGAAATCCCATGGTTTGAATTCCCTTGATTCCTTTACGACATTTGCTGCCAACATCTGGTGTTCTTACGGGTCCTTTGCACTTGAGTTCCTTTTACGTGGTGCTGTAAATTCTGAAGTTTTGTTCCGTGCTCTGTTGACATGTCTAAACTTCGGCTAGAACGCTGCGGAGAATCAGAAAACAGGTTCACGTCACGTACATTGGAGCTACCGGTAGTTTGGTCTCTTTTCCCTTCCCCAGACAATTCACTTTCATACCCGTAATGGCAGTCGTCCGATCCAACCTGAGTTGTCTCGCTATCAGTTACTTCTAACATCTTTTGAACGCTTCCTTTGAATTTGACACTGCAACTAAATAACAGAACTTTGTCAATGCAATTTTCATCTGAAACGCATCATTTCTGTGTATTTGAGTAGTAATATACTCCGACCACTTTGATATACAAATAAAGGTAAACAATTTCCTCACAAATATTACACAGAAAGTACAGTTTTTGCTAAAGAGAATTTAGTTGTTTCAAAAATATGTGTGCAGTAACATCCAGTAAGGTATCAAATTATAATAGAACAAAAACACAAAGATCGTGTTGCCATCATCTGACAATTTTTAAAACGACACAAAACACTTGTCAGAGGAATAAATATTTACTTTTATTTAATTTGTCATTGTTAGGAATTACCAATTAGCAAGCTTTATTTATATGTCTGCGCATATGGGAGAATAGAACACCGTGGGGTGGGGTCCGTACGGACCCTAGGTGTGCTAAATGAGTTTTGGTTCTTAAATATGCTTATAATTTCTAAATAGAAAAACGTAAAACAAGTAAATTGTTATGAGTGAATTGAAAACAAATTAAAAAGAGATGTTTTGAGTCGTGGATAAGAATATGAAACAGACAGAGAAAATATATGAATAAAATGAAGCCTGGGGTCCATTTTGGCGTCATAAGGTCGGCGTCATAAGGTTAAAATAGAACTTTGGAGCAATTTCAGTGAACAATGAAATGTCTGAACTTTCGCTGAATTTTAAGAACTGACTTCGTTTCGTGATAAGTACGAATAGAGAAACGCTCTAATTATGTCCATGGTAACTATTATGGTGCTCTTAAAAATTGGCAAATTTACCCTCTTTCAATCCACTATTTGTAACCTACTTCAAGTTGTCGTCTCTGCAAAATATTCAATTTACAAATGTGTCAGTCGGCTCCAGATTGTTTTGTATTTCGTGAGAAATTAATACAATTTATTTTAATGTTTCATATAAGCAATCTTATAAAGAAAGCGTAGTTATAATATGTAGAGTGAACTGTCACGTTACGAACTCCCACTATTACAATATAACACATTGTAACATTATAACACCGCTTTGCCAAGTTTGAGTTCATGGTAGAAATCATACGAACGTTTGAGTTTCTTGATCGTAAATGTAATTTTAATTTTCTATATGCACAGTACACTACATCATCATCATAAATATTCTGCCAAGGTTATCAGGTCACAAACTGAAAAGCTTTCGTGTACTAAATTCCAGAGAAGTTCTCTAGACCTTCGCTTGAGTATCACCTATCAATTGTAGATTCTTCCCATTCTTTTCCATTCATCATATCTTTTAGCACTTTCGTCAGAATAACTTCTCAAAAAATATTCTAATCAGTTCCTTTCTCACCATATGATTATTTTTCACTATACATATTTTTTAATAATTGAAGTCTACTAGTAATATTTTCTTATAACATATCGATTGTTTGTAAGCTTTTATGTTTATTCATTTTATTTGTACATATTTCTGGGCGTTATGAGGGATGATGTCAAATGGACAAGCGCTAGAGATGCAAAAAAGCCGGCTTTTTTGAATCGATGGTTTTTTTCACATAAAAAGCCGGCTTTTTTGGGAAAAAACGAGAATTTTGGAAATTTTGGCTTTTTTCAACTTCATGATTTTTCTATCTAAATAGCTTTCTTATAGTATATTCTATAGTTAGATAAGAATTCCATGACCTGAATGTGATATTTCGCTCTGAAATTCACCATCAAGATGGATGGAGCACATGTTTTACGAATTAAAGCTAACATGAAGAATGTAGTATTTGAGGGTAATTTTAGAGGCTATTTAACTTTATTTTAACTTTTGAGTTATCGACATCTTTTTTCTTCTCTAGTTTGTCATCCGTGTTTCATTTCTAAGAGCTTTTAGTACTCTAGCTTCTAGCGCAAAAGTTAAACTTGCCCGTTTTTCTATTTATCCGTCAAAGCGTACGTTTTTCAATATATCCGTCAAACCGTACTTTCACATTTCTGTTATACTGTAGCTGTGAAGTGATTTAGCAATAATTTTCCGGACACAACCTTGAATACCAATTTATACAAATAATCAGTAGCGGATTTAGAAAACTACTTTAGGAGGGTTTTTCTGATTGTTTCGTTTCCTAAAAAGTCCTAATTTTATTTGGGAAGTGCTTGAAGTTTATGAGTACAGGCATAACTAATATTTCGTTTCGTTTATATGTTTAGCAATAATCTTCCGGATACAACTTTAAAATTAATTTTATACTGAGAATCAGTGGCGGATTTAGAAAAGTATTTTGGGAAGGGTTTCTTACTAATGTTTAGTTTTTTTAAACATTCGTAATTTTTATTTGACGGGAGCTTAAAGTTTATGAGTAAAGGCATAAATAATAGATATTTTGTTTGTTGCAGACATTCCGTAACTTTGGGGAACGGGCTTCAGTCCGAAAGACCGCCCCCCTAACCTTCGCAAAACCGTCACTGCTGGTAATTAGTAATAATAACGATTTAAAAACAATAAAAAAGGAAGTCGCCCAACTCACAGTACACGCACTATTTCTACATTCACAGATGGAATGAAGAAAAGCTTTGTCAGAATGGTCGAATGCTGGTTGAATCCCGGACTTCCCGATAGAAGCGCAAAAGCTAATCACTCAGTCATGTTTGTTGTGCAGTTGTATTTAGCTTAACTTAAATATATTCCGTAGTCTTTTTTGGGGGGGGAGGGGAATCCCGTAATGATATGTTGAATCCCTCTTGTTAAAAATTCAGAAAACTTGAGGATTGGGTAAACTGTGATGGTGGTTCTATAAAACTTAACTGTAGAATTTCAAGAATTTACAGAACCAAAAGCTCTAGATGTGCAGTCTTTAAGTGTATCATATAAATCTAAGTATTTCTCTTATGTTTTATTTTAATTTTATTTTGTTTCAAAAAGAGGGTATGGAATATTTTGAAGTAAAAATACTACATACTATTTTGCTAGTTATTTGTGTATTCTTTAAAAAGAAGTGTTTACTTTTAGGGTTGGCTGATTTACACCAACTTTTTTTTAATAACTGGTTTAAACCACAAAAATAAAAAGAATGAAAAATGCGAATCGTGTGAACTTCTTGGTAACGTTTCCAGATATCAAACCACCTGCAATAGTTTTATTTCCCTTTCACCTTTTAATCAAGGTGTCCCATGTTCAATTCTCGGTCGAACCACAATCCTTCTTTCATGCGTAACCCAAGTAGCGGTTCGGATGTCAGTTTAAGCGAAAGTCTTCTCCTTGATAACCTCGGTATTTCGTAAGGATGTTAAGCCTAAATATACGAAACAAACCAAATTGTATATTTCTACATGCCTAAGTGCGTGTTGTTTTATAAAGAAGCCAATATTGCTTAAATATATTGATAGAAATTGGCAAAATTTATCGATTGCCTACGTAGCTTCCAACATTAGCTTGGATTGGACTTTCAATGATATCTACGTACTAAATTTGTAATTTAATACCTCAGTTTTAGCGTACTGATTATGGTATGTTGACCTTTATATTTTGCATGCAAAGCAATAACAGGATTTTCCCGTTATTGTCTTACATTTCAAGTAATGACGGGATTTTCCCAATGGCTAGGGCGGGAGATTCTCAACTTAAGAAATTTACTGACCGCACTTCTTTAAGCTTATGGGAGTTCTTCCGGCATAACCCCGCTGTTGCATAATAACATCAAGGCGAAACAAACTTAGGCTATTTCTGTGAATATGTAATATAAATACATAAAGCAAAAAATCTAAGTCAAAAAAGCCTGGTTTAAACCAAAAAGGCCTGGTTTAAACATCCCCCCAAAAACGGGTTTTTGGCATTTTCAAAAACAACCACGGTTCTTGCCAATTCTGCTTACTTTTGTATATAGGAGGCTAAAAAATTCTTATTATATACATTGGTTAAACCTGTGGAATTCATAATGTAAATATGTTGAAGAAAAATTGTTTGAAATATTTTTTCGAAATTCATAGTTTATTTTCGATGTTTTATATTATTATCAGCATCAACCACTAATTAAATGATTTTTTGTGTTATAGAGAAGCGATACAAAGTCTGTTTTATCAATTTAAAGCAGTATTTTGAAAAAAGCCCAAAATTTCCGAAGCAAAAAAGCAAAGCAGAAAAAACCGAGTTTTTTTTCAAAAAAGCCGGTTTTTTTTCCGAGCCCTTGCATCTCTAACAAGCGCTCTAACAAGGGAAAAGGGAAGGAAGGAAGTAACCTGGGATCTGTATGTGAGGTACCGTTCCGACATTTCCCTGGTGTGAATGAGGAAACCCCATAAAAAGCTTAACTGAGGATGACGTTCTGAGAAACCTGTTACTCCTTTTCAACCGAATTTCCCCATGGAAATTGAATCCAGAACCGCTTCACCAAAGACGAGAGCACTAGCGACTACGCTACTATAAACTATTACAATTTATGTAATATTTATCTTATTGAATTGTACAATTTATATCTGTTTAACGTTTGTAATATAGTATGTGGTAAACAATTTGCTTCAATTTTAGTTTTTTTTAAAACTAATTAGCTGAACGTGCGCTCTCTACACAGCGCACCATTCACATATGAGCATGAATCTGCTTGTTATACCTCGCAACATCTGTACATGTCCCTTTACAGAAACAAGTGATGGACGTCTTGATAAAAATCGGCAAAAATCATCGTAAAGGGGATTTTTTCGATTATTTATTCAATATCTGGCACAGTTATCAAGATTTGAGGTTTCTTCCGGATGAAGTTTCTAATTTAGGTATGATCAGTGTTTTCTTTCTTCTTGTTTGCAGTATGTAATAAGAAATACCTTACACACACAATTAATTATAATTTCAGTGATATATATGGTGTTCATTGGCTAAAACACTCTAAATGGTTATCCTTCGTTTTTCATTATCGTTTGGCCTTGAAACAAACGCTGGAGAGTTACACTAATCCCGTATACAAATGTGTGGTGTTGGGATGTATAACTCGTTGGATATGATGCTTTACTTCTTAAAATTTCAATACTTCCAACGTACCTCTAAAAATGTAATAAAGAAATAATGGCCATTTAAATTAAATATTCAATTTCAACTGAAGGATCTACACAAAATTTGCAATCGATCAGTAAAAACGCATCTTTCTAGAGCTTGTGGTTTGCGAGATATCATTGTCAAATGAACTGGCCACAAACATATAAACTTTTCTTGACCACAAACATATATGGGTAACCAGGGCAAGAGTGAACGCTGGGGCAAGAGTGAAAATGCTATTGACGAAGAAGTGGCAACGTCGGTAAACAAATGAATGTTGAAAATTAGTTCGGCATGACACATGTAGAAACGGAAAAGGAGTGGAGCCGTGTGCGTGCAGTGTGAAGAGCAGCAGAGTAGAAAGTTTGTTGCAAAAGGAAAGAAGTAAAAGATTCGTAGGTAAGTGTCACAGTTTATAACGTAGTTTTAGCTGAAGGTGCAGGATTGGAAATATTTCCTGGAAAAGCTGTATAAGTTGGTATTTCTTATCAGTGGTACGCAAAAGAAAAAAGTGCTCTGGCGGGAGATGGCAGGCAATTACTGGAAGATACCTAAAGCGGGGCAAGAGTGTACGGGGCAAGTGTGAATGATCACACTTGCCGCTTGTTTTAAAGTTGGGTAAAGAAAATGTAGAAGCCAACACGTAACATTGAGTAAAAAACATTTGCAGAGGTAAGACAGAAGTTGGCGGCTATAGACTACTAACAGAACGTTCGCATTATCGTTTAGAATTTCGCAGCCCGAGTTGTTGAGCATATGTGATGTCGCACGAAAATACAAAAGAAGCTAGAAATTCGCATCAAAGTCGTCCACACTCATGGATACGCCCAGCCAATTCAGTGGGAAATTGTTTTCAGATACACCAAACGGTGAAATGAGGATTTCCTGTATCATATGCGAGTGGTTTCACGAATAATGTTCGAATCTTAATCAACGGGAGTCTGTACGTGTGTGACCAGTGTGTGCACCGGAAGTAACATTTTTGTGCTTCGTGATGAATGTTGAACTGATTTCTCCTATTTTCATATTTTGTAATTATAATATGTATGATATACAGTACTGTAACATTTGTTGGCAGTTCCATTTGACACTAATCTGTTTGATATTTTATAACTTCCTTATTTCCACGTAATCAGTACATATATATCTGTGATTCAATATATTTTTTGGTGTTTATGCCTACGTTTCTATGTTTTGATTTGACTGTATATCGTTGCCCCAACCGTTCTTTACTCTTACCCCACAATATGGAGGAAGGGTACAAAATTTTTCCTTCGTCAAAACTATGTTATTCCTCTGTATCCTCTGCTTGATTTGCCGCAATTAAACTGTACATTTTATTAGAGATAACAGGCTTTCACATAGAGAATATATTGCGTTTTTCTCTGTCATCATTCCACCGCAATTCTTTGATTTACAAAAGGTGTTCACTCTTGCCCTGGTTATCCATAAACCTAGTATTTGAATATGTATAGATGTTCAATCTAAGAGAATGACAAGACATACTTCAAGAACTATTTGTGGTTCACTCATCATAGGTAAAGGAACAGTACCTCAAGAAATTCCCTAATCCACTAGGTATGCCGAAATGAGTTTCCAATAAGGAGTGAAGAAATATCTGCATTTAATACATAATCATGTGGGTTTCTACGATGAGGTGCCAGAAAGTTCTTACCTTCAGCATGATAAAGATATGCTAGGGATCTGCAATTTGGCCCACGGACACGTCCGTCTTTACATATTTAAATCATATTCCCTTATTTCTCACGTGCATGGATCAATCTGTTAATTCCATCTGTATAAGAATCTGCGGAATTGGAGACAAATCAGGTTTTTACCGCATTAATGACTACTTTTTTCATCTACAAAATGTCTACAACGCAGGTATTTCTTCTCCGTATTTGAGAAGAGGAAATAGGCAGAGATGGATTGGGTAAATACGTAGACCGGGGCAAAGTTTCGTGGCTACATTGGTGCATAAAGTAAGTGTTTCTGCTGCTCGATGTCCCGATGCATTGTCCGCTTGCAGCAAAATACCTTGTGATATCAAATTATGTCTCTTTACTTTGATAGTATCCCGTAATTTTTGAAGCTAGTTCCTTTAATATGCCCCCGTGATTACAGTCCCTTTTTGTAAATAATCATTCAATATCACACCTTTATGATTCTAAAACACAGGCAACATGATCTTTCTGGATGAATGCTAAACTTTAGATTTTTTGGAGGTGAAGAACGGGTATTTTTCCATGTTTCATTCATTTCTTTAATCTCAGGGTCAAATAGATAAGGCCAGCATTCATCCATAGTCATTTACCTGTTTACAAAACTATTCTTGTTCTTGTGGTATAGGTCTAAACAGCTTTATGTACATTGGACACGTTAATAATATTATAATTAATTTATAATACTAAGTGTTTTTCAGGAGGTGTCAACAATCGGAAACCCACCTTGTTGCGCTTTGCTTATATGCAGAATGTCATATAATATGGTATGAACTGAACGGACTCTTACTAATATTTATATCCCTAGCAAAACAATTATGATAATAGTCACACATTCAAGTACTTTAGATCACTTAGTATCTTCAACAACCAGTTGCTTAACTTCTGCCACCACGCTTGGGTCTGTAGGTGTTCAGGGACGGCTTCTCCTGAGTCATCCTGTAAACTTGTCGAATCACATTTGAATTCTCTCTTCCAGCATTTTACTGTATAAGATGTGCATTCCTTATCATTAGAGACGAAACTTTTTCGCAACAATTTTGATTTTTTGTAGCACAATTTTTGCATTTGTTTTTTTAAAATGTACCACAATTTTTTTAAAAAGAAAATATGGAACTTGTAAACAGCATATTTTTGGTAGTAATGTGTATATTTAATACAAAAATGAGAATATGTCTTGATTAGGTGCACATTTTAACTAAATGTATTCACTGAAATATAGAAATTAATGTAAAAATTTGAAACACTTCCTCTAATGTCATCCTTAGTTAAAGGATAGCATGCATCAAGACATTACCAGTTCTTCTTCTTTTAAGTTTGTTCTCCTGTTAGTAACAATGTATACTTGGTGAAAAATCTCTCGGCATCAACAATCGAGACTAGTAACCAATATTGAAGTAACGAGCTCACAGCAAAAGACTTTTGGTTAACTTTTAAACTGCTTAACAATGATAAAATGTCAACTTTCTTATCCTCACTGTTGAGAACTTTAATAACCTTACTTTTAAATTCACGGTTAGCAACCAACAGATCATGAACAGTTTCACCACAAAACACAGTTAATGATTTAAACAACAGTTCAGTTTTGAGTTGAATTTATTTTGAGTTTAACGTCCCTTTCAGCAGCGAGGCTACATGAGACGGGACCTACTGATTAACGTGGAATAGGAACCACATGAGCTTCCGCTGGAAATGGAACCTAGGTCTCCCACGCCAAAAGCGCGTACGCTGACCGCTTAGCCACAAAGGAGCTCTAACAATTCAGTTTTGTTGATGTCTACATCTTTATCAAGTGAAGCAGTATCTGGATCAAATAACTCGCAGAGGTTCTTCGTAAATGCAACGTTTTTTTATAAGTTAAACAATATTAGAAATGCACTTTTAGTTATTATTAGCAATAATTAACAAGAATTCCACTTTTTTCATTTTCATTCGCATTTATCGCAAGTAATGCCCAATTTCGCAAAAAATTGCAATAATACAAACGTGATTTCTGGCTCTGAAGCGAAAAGTTTGAGGTTTCCTGAAACATATACGCATTTTTTTTAACGTTTCGTACATATCGCATTAACGCAAAAGTTTCGTCTCTACTTATCATACACAGCTAATATCTCTTCACGTACCGTGTGTGCCATTTTTGCTTGAAAGCGAAGGAAGCTAATCACAGGGTCGGTATTGAATTTTGTCCGACATGTTGCCGCCGCCGTTTTCTAGCTGTAACATGAATCCTACAGGACTTGTAACGTAACAAATTAGTATACATTTTAGTGAGATGACAATCTATCATTGTGCAAATGTTACTACACATCGCATCGTACTAGCACATCGCTGTTATGGTGAGGCAAGGACTTTCTGGCTTTCCCTCGTAATAAGGTTATTTCCATTACTCTTTAACTAATCACCCAGGAAGTTTCAAGTTCAATATATGTAAACATTAAACAATAAATGTTAAAATAAAGTTAGGAACGTCCTTAGATGCAAATCATCAAGTAATAATTAAATGCGAGAATTTCCAGAAAAGAATACAAACAACGTATCTAATGTTTCAAAAGCATCAAAGTGATTCACAAACTGTCAACCTTCAGTATATAAATACATTAGTTGTGTATAAACGAAGATGAGGCGTTTCTTTCTATTTGTGTAGACTGAAGTCAGTAGGGTCTTTATGTCTTTGCACAATGATAAATAAACATCTTGCATGTTTTCAGCCAGAAACATTGGTTTCTTCTGCTTATAGCTGCAGCTAGTTAAATGTTTGAGTCAACCTGAGAACATTTGTCTCTGCGGTTGCAGCCTAAAGGGAGCAGCGAGCAGAAGGAAATGGAAACACGAAAATAGTGGTGGGAGGAACTCCTAGAGGCAGAAGAGTTGGCTTGTAAATTGAATTTCTGCAGGAGGTGACAATGAGTTTCTGTCACCAAGGAGTTATTCTCCAGGAAAATGTCTTTTGTTCTCCCTCTACACATTCTTTCATTTGGAAACAAACGAGAAGGGAAAATGTGCTAAATTTATTACAAAGGGAACTCTATATTTGGAAGAGTATTCTTGTATTTGCTAAGTCAATTGTACTCTTGACTAATGCATACGAAGGAAAATGTTTCTTAAGTAACAAAAAATGATTTTAAAATTATCTTATTTCAATTGTTATTCATAACCATGGATTGAGGATGCATATGAATAACTTTCCATTTAAAGAAATCTATGTAGCTATACATGTTGTTCATAGATCCGGATTAACGCCTAATCTGAGTAAGCTAAGTCATGAGGCGGCATATATATATATATATAATGTAAATTATTATATTATATCATATGTATATTCTAGTACAGAATATAATTTATTATACTACATAATATCTGGACCTTTCTGCATCACAGATTATGTCTAGGAAATATGCTATTTTCGTTTCGAGTTATTCTGTCGTATAAACGTATATTGGATAATGAGACTCCGTCCAGCAGCGAGTGAATGCTTAATCTATTATCGATGAGAATTTGGTCGATGAAACTTATACTTAGGTCTAAAACTCCCATCAAAATGTGATTTTTTTAACGTATTAAAAGAGAATGAGAAATAAGACATTCACATCAATAACACATCATGTTATAATCTTAAAATATGTACGGTATTCATTTCATCTTGGAGTAGCAATCTCTCGATTGGTTTGAGGCAGCTTTCCGTATTTCAATATCCTAAGTCAGACTTTTTCATCCTTGTATTTTTTAATTTCCCCCATCTTATATCATTTGGTCTCGGCTTTCCTATGAAACTTTTCTCTTCTATCAATTCTGTATGTATCAAGCGAATAATCTCATGTCTTTGTTTTCAAAATAGTCTTGTCTTTGTTTTCTTTAGTATATTATTTGTTTTCTCCTACCGTTAAGTAGGAATATCATATATGTATTTGAAAGTAAATTTCATTTTAGGGGGAAGGAGATTCCGGAAGTACAATTTAGGACAGAAGAGTGTGTTAATCCAACCTTGATTCTTTGTTTATTATCTATTTAAGTATATTTCTAATAGTTTATCTTCAAAACTAATTGTTAGTCACTTCTTATTAATAATCGACCCTGAAACATACGAGAGTATATTCAAAAGTTTCTGGGCTGACACTAAAGTAAAACGAGATTAGTAATAAGCTGTTCATGGTTTATACACAATACACATAATGTAGGTTTCAACTGTCGCATATTGCATTACAATGTTCCAGTCCACACGGCTGTTATTCCTAAAGCTTCAATGCTAAATCTGAGCTGAATCTCCTTGAATCTACAGTCTTTCACTGCAACCTTGGCAGCAACAGCCATGTAGAGTGGAGCATTGTTATGCAGATTACAACCTTAACGTATAGCAACTGGTTCAAATGACTGCTTCCAACGAACTGACGCAGGCAAACAGTTAAAGCTGATACATTATTTTTTTTCCGTAGATGTCACTGTATGCCATAAACGGCTTATTACCAGTGGCGCGATATTTTAGTGTCACCACAGAAACGTTTGGAAATGTCCTCGTAAACTTCGAATTATAGTGTTGTAGAAGAAGGTTAAAAATTAAAGTGTCAGGAGAAGATTACAAATGGAAGTGTGTCGGGAATAATAGGAGAAAACAAGAAATATACTTGAAAACAAAGACATAAGATTTTTGGCTTGATAGGTCCAAAACTGACAGAAGGAAAAAGTTTCATAGGATGACCGAGACTCAAATATACCAATCAAATAATAGAAAATGGAGGATGAAAAATCTGGTTTAGGATAGAGAAATACGGAAAGCTGCCTCGAACCAATAGAGAGAGATTGCCATCCTCCCCTTCCAAAAAAATTAGTACATCATTTAATAATATAATACGATATTTAGAATATTAACTGTTTCATCAAGGTACCAAACTATCCTTTATTAGGACTACTTAAAAAGTTTAATATATTTTTCAATCAACGTTTCTGATTTCAAGTTCATTTTTGATTTTGTCGAGAATTTCGAATCACAATAATCTTCGTGATGCTTTCTAAAGTATATAAGCTTGTGATCTTTGTCAATTCTCCATTTACTAATACAATTTTCTTGAGATGTTTTTCCCCGTAATGTGAGAGGGACACCTAGCATGTCTGCTACTTCCTAGTTCGGAATCCATTACTTCATAAACTGACTTGTATTTTAACTTTTGTAATATATATATATATATATATATATATATATATATATATATATATATATATATATATATATATATATATATATATATATATATAAAAGAAAGAAAAGAAAAAGAAAATTGTCACCAACAAACGCTGTTCTATAATAATGTTTATCAAACTTCGGCAATGTACCCACTTGTATAAATTCATTAACACTTTTAATTCTAGGTCCGAGTAAGACTCATAGTATCTTTATTGAGCAACAAAATGGAGCCTCAGTCTTGGTCAAGCATTACAAATTAAACTATCAGATACCTTTAGGGGGTGATGGTCGGTTTTCAGTTGTGTGGAAAATTTATTCGGGTTTTCATCTATTAAACAAAACATTGATCTCTTGAGATCTAGCGATGAGATAGTGAAGATGTTATATACTTGAACGTATTGTCAATTTTCTTGTTCTGCGGTACTTCGCTGACCAATATAGATTTCTTTTTCCTGTAGTAATGAATGAAGGAAGAACGAATAGCGAAAATTGAAACAGGCTAACTCAATGATGGTAATAATCAGTGTTGGACAAATTTCAATTGAATTAACAATTAACAATTAATCTGTAAATTTAATTGTTAATTACATTTAACAATTGAAGTAAATAATGGTTAATTGTTAATTGCAGTTGGCCATTAATAATGGAGAATCAATTGCAATTAATTAATCGATTGGAACTAATTGCAATGGAAAGTAATTGCAATTGAATTCAGTCATTCAATTGCAATTGAAATTAATTGACAATTTATTCAATTGCAATTGATTTCCACAGCAATTAATTTCAATTGATTGATCAATTGCAATTGATTTTCACTTATTAAATTTCAACACTGTGGTTCAGAGAGGTCGTGGGGCAATGAAAACTTTAGCCACGACCAATTGACTCATCACCCTTCGTGACCCACGACCCACCGAGACCCACTCTGACCACCACCCACCACGAACCACTCTCACCCACTGTGATCCACAGACCCACCAAAACCCATTGTCATCAACTCTGACCCATGATTCACGCCCTCTTCTCTACTGACTAAAGAGTTTAACTTTTTCAAATTTAGAACTAGGGGGGTCTCAGCGAGACGTTTACTGGGACCGGCCTTGGGACCAGACAAGTTGACCGAGTGTTACCAAATTTTGACCATTGATACGTTGGTCCAGGTCCCACACCAAGGCGAAGCGTTTTTGACAAAATTCGAACCAGGGGGTCTCAGGGGGGCGTTTACCTGAACATGTAAAAATAATCCAAAATGACCGATATTAGTGTCAAATCCATAGTTTTCGCGGTCGCTGAGATGAATAGTGAAACTACCATTAGCAATGACTTTCAAATTCATTCACCGTTGTATGCGGGCCTTGGGTCACCAGAGGGGGGAATTCCGAGACATCTAAAATAATTGAAAATGACCGATATTAATGTCAAATCCACAGTTTTCGAGGTCGCTGAGATGAATGGTGATACTTCCACAGGCGTTGACTTCCAAATACAGCCCCATCGGCTGCGAGCCAGAGGCGGTTTTTTTCAAAATTGGAACCAGAGGATCGTAGGGGCTTTTACCGGGATATGTAAAAAGTAGTAGGAAATGGCAGATGTTAGTGTCACATTCATAGTTTTCGCGGTATCGGCTGAGGGCCAGAGATTTTTTTCACAATTCGAACCAAGGGTCTCAGGGGCGTTTACCAGGACATGTAAAAGTAGTAGAAAATGCCCAATATTTGTGTCGAATACATATTTATCGGGGTTACTCAGATGTACAGCGACACTCCCGATAGTGTTTACGTTCAAATTCAGCCCCCATCGGTCTTCCCAATGAAAACACATGTACGTTGTTGGACATATATTCACACAAATATATCGAATTTTAGAAATGCTTCTTAATTGTTCTCCCGTTGTTCAGTTTCTTTACATTGATACTTTATCTGATCCGTGCGAAGAACGGGCATAACAGCTAGTACGAAATGGTAGAGTGTTTGTCATGGACCAAATTACAATGAATTCAATTATATAGATAATTATTGTAATGATTATTGATAATTATTTCCTTGTTGAATTATAGATACTTTTCAGTGGAGAAAAGAATAAAGTTTGAAAGTCCCAACTCTAGCTAAAGTAGACCAACGTAAAGGAAAAAAGTATAAAATTTTCCATATAATTAAGCGTACCGTACAAACATAAAATTTCCATGTAATTATGCTTACAGTACAAATTTTATGTCTTTTTTCTCACAACTTGATTTCCTTGAGCTCTGAACGCTAAACACACGCTTCAGCAACTATTATAATAGAAAGCAGTGGATATATAATGCGAAGCATGTATTTTTGGTTTCTCAGTTTGTCTCTCAACTAATATCGATCGTTTTCGATTATTTTTCACAAATCAACCGACTACCAATTTCCCATACGTAGAAAGTCCCCCTTCCGTTCTTTTTATTTTTACAAGGACACGTTCTTTTTATTTTTACCTCCATAAATTGATGTAGAGTTTCGTGTCGAGCCGAGTTTGAAAAATAGATCCCTCGTTCAGCTCGTTTTAACTCGTTTTGAAATCATGATCTGATTATACTGGAAATCGAAAGCCATGAGAAATGTAAGCAGTAATGTGGGATACTTTTAATGGTGCTCACGACAGGGTTGCATTTTGTCCCGTACTTTTAGTGCATCTCGAGGGGTACTTTTAGTGCATCTCGTCTCGATAGCGAAACGACTATAGATTTTTATAACGAGACAGCATCAAATACCGTGAGCACCGGCGTCATTAACTTGTTCTGCACCAACGAATTTCGAGATGGTTTCTTTTCCATCGTTTTGTGCTATTTTGTACGCCTATTCTCACTTTTTGTGCGTCAACGCAAGTGGATCAAAATGGGTCTATAAATACGGCGGAACAAGTTATTGCTGATCCGTCACCAACGAATTTCAAGGTCGTTTCTTTCACATCGTTTTGTGCGCCTACTTCCACGTTTTGTGCGTCATGGGAAGTGGGTTAAAATGGGCCTCTAAGGTGAGACGAAAATGACCCACTGTTCCGCAAGCAACGAATTTTGAGGTCGCTTCTTTCGCATCGTTTAGTGCCAGTTTCTTGCCGTTTTGAGCGCGTAATTTCGTTTTGTGCGTCACTGGAAGTTGGTCAAAATGGGCCTCGAAGGTAGGACGAAAATGACCCACTGCTCTGCCATTATCGAATTTCGAGGTCGTTCCTTTCAGATCGGCTAGTGCCTGCTTTGTGCCGTTTCGTGCCCCAATTTCGACGTTATGTGCGTTACCGTAAGTGTGCCAAAATGGGCCTCCAAAGTGTGAGGAAAATCGCCCACTGTTCTGCCACTATCGAATTTCTAGATCGTTTCTTTCTCAACGTTTAGTGCCTATTTTTTTAAAAAAGTTTTCTTCGCCTATTTTCTCGTCTTCTGCGTCACCGGAAGTGAGTTAACCCGACCTTCAAAGTGAGAGTTAAATGACTCACTGTTCTGCCAATATCGAATTTCGAGCTCGTTTCTTTCGCACCCTTTAGTGCCTATTTTGTACGTTTTGTGCGTCACCGGAAGTGGATCAAAATGGGCCTACGAATGTAACGAAACAAGTTAATGCTGTTCCGCCACCAACGAATTTCGAGTTCGTTTCCCTCACATCGTTTTGTGAGTGTTTTGTGCTGTTTTGTGCGCCTATTTCCACGTTTGGTGTCTCAACGGAAGTGGATCAAAATGGGCCACCATGGTGGAACAATAATAATCCACTGTTCCACCGCCAACGAATTTCGAGGTGTATTCTTTCACATCGTTTTGTGCGCCTATTCCCACGTTTTGTGCGTCACAGAATATGAGCCAAAACGGCCCTACAAATATTTCGGAACAAGTTAATGCTCTTCTGCCACCAACGAATTTCGAGGTTTCCCCTCACATCGTTTTGCGAGTGTTTTGTGCGCTCATTTCCACATTTGGTGTCTCAACGGAAGTGGATCAAAATGGGCCACCATGGTGGAACAATAATAATCCACTGTTCCACCGCCAACGAATTTCGAGGTGTATTCTTTCACATCGTTTTGTGCGCCTATTCCCACGTTTTGTGCGTCACAGAAAATGAGCCAAAACGGCCCTACAAATATTTCGGAACAAGTTAATGCTCTTCTGCCACCAACGAATTTCGAGGTTTCCCCTCACATCGTTTTGCGAGTGTTTTGTGCGCTCATTTCCACATTTGGTGTCTCAACGGAAGTGGATCAAAATGGGCCACCATGGTGGAACAATAATAATCCACTGTTCCACCGCCAACGAATTTCGAGGTGTATTCTTTCACATCGTTTTGTGTGCCTATTCCCACGTTTTGTGCGTCACAGAAAATGAGCCAAAACTGCCCTACAAATATTTCGGAACAAGTTAATGCTCTTCTGCCACCAACGATTTTCGAGGTCGTTCCCTTCAAATCGCATATTGCCTGTCTTGTGCGGTTTTGTGCACCTATTTCTACGTTTTGTGCGTCATCGGAAGTGGGTCAAAATGGGCTTTCAAGATGAACGAAAATGACCAAGAGTTCCGCCACTTTCGAATTTCGAGATCGTTAATTTCACATTCTTTCATGCTTATTTTGTGTCGCTTTGTGCGCCTATTTCGACGTTTTGTAAGTCCTGGAAGAGGGTCAAAATGGGCCTCTAAGGTGGGACGAAAATGACCCACTGTTGCGCCACTATCGAATTTCGAGTTCGTTTCTTTCGCAACGTTTAGTACCATTTTTGTGTCGTTCTATGCGCCTATTTCCACGTTTTGTGCGTCACCGGAAATGGATCAATGTTATCCTACAAATATGGCGGAAGAAGTTAATGCTGTTCCGTCACGAACGATTTCGAGGTTGTTTCCTTCACATCGTCTTGTGCGTGTTTTCTACCGTTTTGTAAGCCTATTTCCATGTTTTGTGAATCAATTGTAGTGGGCCAAAATAGGCATTCAATGTGGGAAGAAACATAACCCACTGTTCCACCAGTATCGAATTTCGAGGTCGCTTTTTTCGCATTGTTTAGTGCATGTTTTGTACGGTTTTTGCCCATATTTTCACGTTTTGTGCGCCACCGAAAGTGTGTCAAAGAGGACCTAAAATATATAATAAAAAGATATATTCATCCCACTTTCTAGGCCCATTTTGACCCACTTCCACTGATGCACAAAGCGACACAAATCACGCACAAAAATGTGAAGAAAACGAACTCGACATTCAACGGTGACGTAACAGCATTAAGTTATTCCGCTATACTTATAGGCCATTTTGACCCATTTTCGTTGTTGCACTAAAGTGGAAAGAGGCGCACAAAACGGTACAAAACAGGCACTATACGATGCGAAAGGAACGCACTCCAAATTCGATAGTGGCGGAACAATGGCTCTTTTTCCTCACACCTTGATGGACCATTTTGACGCATTTCTGGCGATGCTCAAAACGTGAAAGTAGGTGAACAGAATGTACAAAATACACGCTAAACGATGTAAAGGAAACGTTCTCCAAATTCGTTGGTGGCGGAACAGTATTAATTTGTTTCGTTATATTCATAGGTCCATTTAGACCCACTTCCGGTGATGCACAAACGTACAAAACAGGCACTAAACGATGCGAAAGAAACGACCTCGAAATTCGATATTAGCGGAACAGTGAGCCATTTAACTCCAACTTTAAAGGCCAGTTTAACTCACCTCGGATGACGCACAATACGAGAAATAGGCACAGAAACTTTTTTTTAAAAAAAGGAACTAAACGATGCAAAAGAAACGACCTAGAATTCGATAATGTCGGAACAGTAGGGCATTTTCGTCACACCTTTGAGGACCATCTTGACACAGTTCTGGTGACGCACAAAACGTGGAAATAGGGGCACAAAACGACACAAAACAGGCACTAGTCAATGTGGAAGGAAAAACCTTGAAATTCGGCAGTGGCGGAGCAGTGAGTCATTTAACTCATACTTTGAAGGCCCGTTTAACTCACTTCCGGTGACGCACAAGACGAGGAAGTAGGCTTAGAAAACTTTTTTAAAAATAGGCACCAAATGATGTAAAGAAACGACCTAGAAATTCGATAGTGTGCAACAGTGGGTCATTTTCGTCACACTTTGGAGGCCCATTTTGACACACTTCTGGTGTTGCACAAAACGTGGAAATAGGAGCACGAAACGGCACGAAACATTCACTAGTCGATGCGAAAGGAAGGACCTCGAAATTAGGTAGTGGTGGAGCAGTGGGTCATTTTAGTCCCACCTTCGAGGCCCATTTTGACTCTCTTCCAGTGACGCACAAAAGGGTACTCAATGTGAAATTAACGACCTCGAAATTCGATAGTGGCGGAACTCTTGGTCATTTTCGTCCCATCTTGGAAGCTTATTTTAACCCGCTTCCGGTGACGCACAAAACGTGAAAATACGTGCTCAAAACGCCAAGAAACTGGCACTAAACGATGCGAAAGAAGCGACCTCGAAATTCGTTGGTGACGGAACAGTGGGTCATTTTCGTCCCACCTTTGGGACTCATTTTAACCCACATCGCATGACGCACAAAACGTTGAAGTAGACGCACAACACAGCACAAAACGATGTGAAGGAAACGACCTCGAAATTCGTTGGTGGCGGAACAGCAATAACTTGTTCCGCCATATTTGTAGGCCCATTTTGATCCACTTCTGGCGACGCACAAAATATGGGAATAGGCGCACAAAGCGACACAAAACACGCACAAAAGATGCAAAACAAAGTACCTCGAAATTCGTTTGTGGCAGAACAAGTTAGTGACGCCGTGAGCACCAATATAAGTATATACTGTAGTTCTTACCATCAAGGCTGAGAACTGCACGATCCAATTTTTTAGCCAAAGCAGAACGGAATAGTTATGTCAACCGGCTCGGCTTGGTTCAACTGTGCGAACAGCTTGAGATGGCTTGGTTGGGATGACCATTGACTGGGCTCAATTGAGCCGATGGCGTGAGCCGGCTCGGTAGGAACGAGTCATCGACTCGGCTCGATTGGACAAACCAATGGTACAAACCAGCTCCGTTGAAACGAGTCCATAGGCTGGGTTCGAGTCAGCTCAACTGAGCCGATGGCACGAACCGGTTCGTTTGAGGTAAGCAATAAGCTTGGTTCGGTTCGGCTCGTGTGAGCCATCGGCTCGACCTGGCTCGGTTGGGTGAGCTGTTGGCTCGGCTCACTTCTCGGTTCGGCTCCATAAGTGAATGATCTGTGATCGAGCCGCTTGAGTCGTTGACAACCCTAAACCCCGGTCAAGGAGTTTTGAACATGTTTGGCTGTTGGCTCGAGTCCGAATACTTGCTCCTCCTGAACTCAAACCTAGAACCTCGTGACCGATGTTTTTGCCTCCTGAATATTTCTTGACGACCGAGATCGACAGTCAACTAATTTTTAGTATTCAGATACAAACCGCCTATATTCCATGTTTATACACTTTGTTTATCATTGATAATTATATTGTCTATGTAGGATACTTGAAGAGAGTAGTACTTGGAACTACACAAGGGATTTAGCTCGAATTGGCTTGTTTTGGCTCGACTCATCTCGAAACTCGAGTCGAGTTGGGGGAAATTTTTCGAGCCGAGTTCTCGAGTCGAGCTCAAAGATGTCTGCTTCGAATCGAGTCGAGTTTTAAAGAAAACTCGATCGTGTCCATCCCTATTGTATGCATAACGGGCATATAGAGTTCTTTCAAGGGGATAGAACCAAGAACATAATATATTTTTAAAATACTTAGTTTCACGGCTTTCTTCCCAGGGGGAAAGGCATGATAGTTATCCAGCATTTCTTATAAGTACCTTATTTGAAATATGTAAAACAGTAACAAGTGGACAATACAATATACACACATCTACTTCTCTTCAGTTTTAATTGCTGATTTCAATTGTAATTAACAATTACAAGTTTCAATTGTCTATTGCAATTAACAATTAAATATTTCAATTGCACCCTTTGCGATTGACAATTAATAATTAAATGTTTCAATTGCCTGGTGACCAATTAACAATTAACAATTGACGAAAATTTAATTGCAAATTTTATGATTGAATTCAATTGCGATTGAAATTAATTGTCATTTACAAATTGAAATCAATTGCAATTGAAATCAATAGCAATTAATTTTCAGAGCAATTACTTTCAATTGATTGATCAATTGCAATTGATTTCAGTTGCCCAACACTGGCAATAAAAGCAAATTTTATATCTTTTCCACATTATTTTTTGTTATTTTTCCATGTAAGTGAAAGTGCATTAGCTTAAAGTGATATTGAGGCACTGCACCTGACAATACCAAGAAACATGTACTTATATTAAAATAGAATTGTTAAAGATATATTTACTATCATATATTTCTCATGCCTATCAATTTTGTACTACCTGGCACACATATTTTAAAACTGCACTAATCTGACAGGAAGCTAGAATTTCCATAATGTGTAACAGAGATGCAAAAGTGTTAATCGTAAATCAAAAACAAAAATACCAATTCTAGTGTTAAAACTTCTTATATTAGTAATTCCTTCTATGGAAAAATTAAAAGAAAACAAAGAAATTGACGTGGAATTCTAGGACACCTTTTGTCTTGAAAACACTTCATCCTAACATCTTTGTGTTGTTTGATGAGCTGTTGAGAACTTCGTGGAGTCCTCTGTGAAAGAACATAAAAACGGGCTGCTGTTTTTCTTCGATTTTCCAAGAAAAGCTTGAAAAAAGTGAACGTTGAGAGATGAGAGTTGGATGAAGAAGACAAAGAGAAACGGGAAACTCCACCAAGTAATTGACTTTAAAAAGTTTTTTTTTTTTGTTTCGTCTCCTTTTATTTTATTTTTTATTTTTCTCAAATTTCGAGGAAACTTTCTATGTTCTTAACTCGTCTTCTCTATCAAAATACTATAGTGAAAAACAAGAGAGAGACTGGAACCTTAAAAAAATGTAAAAGTGTGTTTTTGTTGAAGATTCCCTAGCCAAAATCGATATTATTTATAGTAAATTGTTCTATTTCTTCTATTATAATCCAGTGTGGGTCCAGACGTGTTGTTTTGTCTGTGCGAACAATCATTATGTCTTCCAGACACTACCAATAAGAGAGGGTTAATCTTAGATTGTCAAAAAAAATTGATAACGAATAGACATTTAGTTCTTTTCAAAAATTTTCTTTTCAGCCTTTTCGAAATCTATTTTCATCCTCCACTTGATTTATCTAAAGAAACTAAATCAAACGGGCAGTATAAATCATACACTATTTATAGAACGTATCCAATCTTACGTGATTTACAGAACTCATACAATCTTACACGATTTACAGAACTCATACAATCTTACGCGATTTACAGAACTCATCCAGTCTTATGCGATTTACAGAACTCATCCAATCATACGCGATTTACTGAACTCATACAATCGTACGCTATTTACAGAACTTATCTAACCTTACACGGTTTGCAGAACTCATTTAGTCTTACGCGATTTACAGAACTCATCCAATCATACGCGATTTACAGAACACATACAATCTTACGCTATTTACAGAAATCATCGAGTCTTATACGATTTACAAAACGCATCCAATCATACGCTATTTACAGAAATCATACAATCGTACGTTATTTACAGAACTTATCTAATCTTACACGGTTTACAGAACTCATCCAAACAGGCGCAATTTACAAAACTCATCCAATCTTGACCAAACCTAGGACGACTGTAAGCCTCAGCTTCCTTCGGTACAAATCAGTAATAGCGAACTAAAAACAAACTAATGAAGGTTAATATCCATATTAAGCTCAGTAAGGGTGTTTCTAACCAAATGAGATAATTTTGTACTATACCTGTTTCGAAAAGTTTTCATTGCGAGGTATCGTATTTCCTTACGAGGTTCGTAGAGATTGTTCCAGTTTTAGTCATGTGAAATTGAATAGCACAGATTATTAGTAAAATATTGTTATTATTATTGATTATAATGCAAAGCTAGAAGAGATGGTAGAAATCGGTAACTAGAACTTACTTTCAAAGCAAAGTCATTAGTACTCAAGAAAGATGTAATTGAACTTTCTGTGCATAGCTAGTAACGGAGCAGAGGATATGCAGTAGTACACAATGTGTACGTAAATAATACATTTATAGTTCAACGTATATTTACTTTAAATTTTCGAAGTACCCGGATATACGCTGAAAATTCCCGTTTGCTTTCTGATTAATGTTTAATCAACTCTTACAAGTAAACAAAAACTTTACGTGATTGATTTTACCTCTCTTTAGATTTTGTCTATCAACCTTTTGTTTTCGTCTCTTGCAAGGCTAACCAGATGTCTAAGATAGGGGAATTACACATAACATTTTATTTATTTATTTACTTCTTTCTATTATTATTATATCTAGATCACTTAAGTATTATGATAATATAGGGGGAAAGTGGAGAGAACAAATAGCTTTTAATCATTTCGGGAAAGTTCAGGACTTTCATTACCAACATGCTTCTGGAAACCTATGATAATGTTGAAATGTCATCAACTTGTTATTTACCAGAACACGGGGTCCGGAACTTAAATTTCAGCCAGGGTACCTATCTTCGATTTAAAACCAATCCAATGTGTCAGATCCCACTCCTCATACTTTGTAATAATTGGTCTCATCCTATATAAGGTCGGATGTTGTACAAAGGCAAAAAGTCTAAGAAAGAAATAAGTAATACTTTTATTTAATTATATTGAATCTCGTCTGCCTGGATGAGCAGAAAAAGAACTTCTTTATAAATCTGCATTATGACTATTTAGAAACTCTGTTCTGGACTCACCTGCTAATTAAACTGTGTATAAATCCTAATATCTTCGTGGAAAAAATAGTTAGTATTTACATCTTCAGTGTTGGAAACAAGAATTCGCTTTCCGGTGAATCTCATGTTAACATGTAGATGAGATTTCATATGGCCTCGGTTTGAGAAAAGGGTGTTAAAAATGAATACGTACTTTTCAAACTGTACACAAGAACGAGAAATCTTGAGGTTCTTCACTGGACAACACTAGTATAATAACTGTTTCCTCAAGTTTCCATGGGGCATGACAACTCAGTGTTGGAGTGATAACCTCTTGTATGAGGAGTTTGTGACTTGATCTCAGGCCATGTGAGTTTGTGATCAACACCGAACACCGTCTTGGGGGTGCTGCCGGGTTCTCTCACATTTTTGTTCCACCAATTAGACAACAATAGTGCATTGATCACAGACTCAGAGAAAGATAATCCCTTCGCTCACTTCTTCAAAGAACTTTTACCCCAGAAGTCTCCTTTGGAGACATGTCCATTCACAACAACGTATTGCGAAGCACATCAACCCTCAAAATGTGCGCCTTAGAATTGATATGGATCATATTCTGAATGATCAGAGTCGTTTGACATCACCCATAACACCCCTTGAAATAACAGAGGTCTTACACCACAAAAAGAATACTGCGCCAGGTTGCGATGGCAACTCTTACTGTCACATCAAGCAGAGTTCAGTTCTTTAACTTCATATTTTGGCACCGCTTTATAATTTCGTTCTCCAAACCGATTTTATCTATCAGATGGAAAAGTATCCAAGGTCCTCATGTTTCTTAAACCACATATAGAAAAAACAGACCTAACATCATACAGGCCAATTTAACTTATGTCAACGCTAGAAAAATCTTCAAACGTATAATCATTCATAGACACCATTGATACTTACTAACCCATGGTGTTCTGCCTATACACCAAGCCGGATTCAGACTCAACGACAACCTCCTCGATAATCGCTTGCGTCTTACCACTATTCTTACGAATCATTATAATAAAATTGCACCTTCCTGCTTAGTTCTTCTCGACCTGAAAAAGGCGTTCGATCGCGTGTGGCCCAATGATCTTAAATACAAATTACATTTTTGATCTTCTATCGGCCTATATTCGACTGGTTTATCATTTTCTGATCAACCATTCTGCTTATATATTCAAAAATAAAAGTTCATCTATTCTGATTTTCTCCTGCACTGCTGTCTCGCAAGACTCAACTTTATCAACTTTATATTCTATTTGTTAGCGATCTATATTTTATGCCAGAACCTTTTTATATTTTGCAAATAATACAGCACTGCTAGTCTCGTGATAAAGTACGAATCGAATCAATACCTATTTTCAACATGCCATTGGCACTTCTAGTAACTGGTGCAGTCGATGGCAGTTGAAATCAACTATGACAAAACCCAGATTCTTATCGTAACTTCTCATAAGAGATGTAGTCACGTGAGATGCAATTCATTTCTACTTCAAATTTACGTCTAAGTATTACGACTAAATATCTGGATGTGATCTCCGGTGCTAAATTAACCTGGAAACCTCACCTTCTTTCCATCAAAGAGAAGGCCAAAAACCACTTAAATCTATTCAAGCGTCTGGTCGGTATCACCTAGGTCTTACACGATAATACAGTGTTAAAAACGCATAGGGCGTTTCTTCGCCCGTGCCTCACACATGGTTATACTGCCTGGATTAGAGCTGGGGATGATTTTCACAAGCAGCTACTGATTATCGAACGTCATACTTTGCGTTTTGTCTATCCCCTGTCTTTTATACTGAAGGGTCTATCTTTCAGCACATCTCTCGCCATCTCGAATATCTTCGCTCCAGGTACATAGATGCAAATCATGGACAACTTATCACATCCTTATGGAAACCATACACATTGATGCCAGTCTTTCCACTCGTCCTAAGTATGTTTATACGCCTTTGCAGCATCTTCTCACCATCTATAGTCAGAAACATCCAGAGCATTCGGATCATTTCTTTCAGACATATCATCCACCAGAATTCAATAAGCACGTTTATTCATCCTTCGCACAGTGACTTTCATTCTAATAAGTGTTTCTCAATGTCGAACATCAGTGTTGAGTATCCTCAGCACAGAAGATAAACCTGTCTGTGAATATTAACACTTCCCTATGCACTATAGCGTCCAAGCACATAATATCATCATCAAAACCCTACCAATATTAAAGCTTTAAAGTATTTGTCCATTTTTTACTTTGTTTCTCTTATTACTTATGTATAACTTATGATTACCAGTCTACTTTCGATGTTCTCATGATCTATATATGCATCCTTATATGTCTCCAGCTAAGGTTACAACAACAAGAATAATTCACCTAAGTTTATATATGAATAAAGTGACCCCTCTTTATTATACAGTAGTTGTTGAAAGTTTCATAGCTCATCTATGTGTCTTATTTTCATCTGCCCACTAAAAGTTAAGTTCATCCCAAAGAGACGACGTTATGGTCTGCGGAATAACAAATTAAAAAATGCATGCTTAAAATTATAGTACATGTGGACCTAAGCGATATTCAGAATTTTGAGATGGCTGTGATATGATATCTTTGCTAAGTCATTGTTCTTGGGAAATGAATTGCTTTCACTGACTCCTGATCAATAACACAATTATTAATATTAGTATCTCAGTGACTTGTGTTCATCATGCTAGGTTATTACTAACAGTATATTGATTCACTGATTCCTGACAAATAATACATTTATTAATATTAGTATTTCAGTGACATTCGTTCATCACGCTAGGGTATTACTAACCCTTTCCAGCCCGTTGATAACTTTTGGAATCACTAACTTTTTATAATCATAAATCTAATAATAATTCATGCAGTTTCTCCATGTAATCATTACACTCTTCGTTCGGGTCAATCTCATAAGTACGTACTTACTCGCGGTGAAGCGAAACAGAGGATCTAGGACGTGACATAATTGCAACAGGAAATACTGAGAACACATGTTTTTCCATCACACACAAAAATTCGGTCTTGAAAGGGCTAATAGTATATTGATGTGTATACATAGAAAAATCACCGTGGCGCTGTTCCATTTTCCACGTTCCTTCGTTCAATCATCCAGTTCTGTAACATCGCCACGATGTTACTTTCGCACTGCCTAACACTGCTCCTTGTTAAATTCGTAGCACCAGGCCTGTGTTAACCGCAAAACCCGATCCTTGGTGTTGAAATAACACACTGAAGTTGTAGCCATGTTGGGACCATTGACCTGTGTTAAAACTGGACAATCATTTTTAGAGAATCTGTTTGAAAGTACTTGATCACTTTCCACCTACCTCTCCAAACATTGGTGTGAAAGTACTGGAGCATTCTTAAACATGGATATTTTGATAGCTCACATACAAGGTCTTAGTGTTGTCCTGACCCGACTACGATAGATTCCCAGTAGTGGAACTATGAACTTTTAAAGTTCACTTGCTTCACCTTTTCGGCACCCTATAACTCCGAAACTATCCACTTTTGACCACAGGTCCATATGAACTTTTTTTTTATTTATTTATTTTGATATGAGGAATCTGTTTCCAAAACATTGTGACAGATTTTTGTAACATCTTGTATATAAAGATGCAGACTTTTCGAAAGAGAATATTTTTTTTTTTTTATAAAAAAAAAGCAAAACTACATGTCAAGTTATAACAGATCATAACCTGCTAAAGAAATTTGTTCGCAGCACAAAAGTTGCTAGATTTGTAGGTAAGTCGCCAAATCGTCATTGCAAAATCACCAAAAAAGTCGCTAATCGGAAAAATTATATTTTGTCGCTATCCTGGAAGGCGAATCCCCTAGATTTAGCGACTTTTCCCCCAAATTGGCAACACTGATCGACAGGGAGTTTGAAATCACACTCTCTTGTCCTATTGGTTGTTTAGCTTCCAGAGGGGAAAAAGGAGGGGAGATATGTAAATAATTTCTTGAATATCACTTTCAGTAGAAAAGAAAGTATTTTTCCACGTGACAGGCTTCAACCACTAGTTATTTTATACTTCAATCGGCAGCGCAGAACTGTTTCATTGTTGGAACTGTAATCAACAATGGCGATACTGCTCTCACTCGCTGCATGTTAACTGCATTTGAACTGTCTATTCCATCCAGTCCGCAGTCTTCTTAAGCACAATTTCCTCTGAGAACTGAGTTATCTTTAATATATTTTCCCATGTGTGGATAAATATTTCTATGCACTCATTCAATAATTTTCTTTATCTGATAAAGTTTTCAGTAATTCTCAGGCTAAAATTCTGTAACAACTTACTCTAACACAAGAAGTGACTGTTACACACATAAGTTACATGTCTTGTATGTTTAATTTTGATATTGGATTTTGTTTTCTGCCGAACTTTTGGAGAGCCTGTGTAAGTTTTTCAAGATTTTTAGTTTTTGCTTATCGTTCTGAATTTAGCGTAAATGTATTTTTCGCTGCTAAATGCTAAATTTGTATTTCTATTACAGTAGTGTTTCTGACTCAGGTGATGACGCAACAAGGAAAAAAGTAAATTTTCAATCATAAATGGGAGGGTGTGTAGTAATTGACACAATATTTAGGACAGTAAATCTGAATTTTGGAATAAGGGACGCCAGGCAGCTCTGCTTATATTTCCATTTCACATTCTTTATACATCTGTGGTGGGAGTTAATTTTGTTAACTGAGTATAGAATGAACTGGAAAATTGTGAATAGTAATCTGGAAAACACAGGTAATTGATTCTGACTAAATGAGTAAGAAACCTGATCTTATATATAGCCTGAGGTTGGTGTCCCGGTTTTTCGTTAACAAAATCTGGCAACCGTAAACATCCTCCCTATATAACCCTTTGATAATCTAAACCCTTTTTTCTCCCTCTTCTGAATAACATCTCACAATTAACGTTACATTTTGAAGAGGTACGCTGACGCAGAAAGTTTGAAGTTGATATTGAACCTTGAACATACTAATAAAAAGGAGAGTTCTACCAACACAATGCATAATCAATACGAGCTTACAGCCACAAATTTTTTACTACTTTTTTAAAGTTTTGTTCTTAGTCTAGTAGCCAGAGTGCGTGTGTTGGTTCATCGGATCCAGAATCCAACGCAGTACAGTGAACAGTTCCCTTTCAAACGTAGGTCTTATATATATCCCCATTGGTGATGTAGAACATAAATATACAAATCAATCAGTCATTTGTTTAGTTTCGCTTTACCGTGTTCCATCGGTTCTATTTTGGAGGGTTATATCCAAAAAGGGATCAAAGTAGCATCTAAACAACATACAGATAACGTTAAGTATTGCAAATTAAGCAACGTGTATTTAGTATATTGAATATGTTGAAATATACTAAATACACGTAATTCTATGTTGATAAAAGGAATAAAGTTTTCGTCGGCCATTTACAGTTTCAAGGCCATTATTCCGTATCTACCTTAGCAAAAACTACGGAGCGTAACGCAATGCAAACCAAAAAGAGCAGATTTTGCGTTACGTAGATGCAAACTGTTATGTTATCTTAAATGTTTCCCAGGCGACCATCAAAGTCGCATTCCGCTCTGTACGATTCAGCAGGAATCTTGGAGGTTCTCGAAAGACACTCAGCATTCAACTTGCCTGTTATTTGGGACATGTTACCTATCCTCAACGCTCTTTCACTCCTCGTGTGTTGATACGTATAAGGTGGTTGCTCTCCGAGCTATAGCGATATGCTTAAATACTTTTTTATCCATTGAAAGGTGCTAGTGCTGCTGTCTCTCTTGGGCTAAAGCACAGGGGACATAATGAAAACAAGTAGGATATTTTAAGTTGTATTTTGAGGAATTTCTGTAATAAATTATACCTTAATTATGTGTTTTTCGGTGATAAACGTTGTAAGATTGAAAAAGCATCACTGGACAATGTTATGTTAGAGATAAACAAACTTTAAAATTGATTATAATTTAGGGCTATATTTACTTGACCACACTGTGTACTGTCAGCCAGCTAGCGCCATAATGAAAGGATTGATGAAGGTATTCTTCAGCCTCAATTTCATCTCAATAGATGGTGTGGTTATCGTGCAGCACCAATTTTTAGGTTTAGAAACAAATATTTTTCTGATCTTTCTCAAAACCTACGCATGAGGATCAACACTCACATCATTTTGTTCAGCTTAATTAACTTTATTGATTGATAAATGTTTGATAAAAATATTGTAGAATTAATGTCTCATTTTATACCTGTACTAATGTCAATAGGATTGCATATCCTAGGTGAGCTTAAAGAAAATATCATTAACATAATATGCATCATCACTTGTGAAAAGCTGCAGTCTGTACCTTGAAAGCTTTCATATCCCCTATTTCTTAATATTGAACCAGTAATGTAGCGAGTAATTTGTGTTCTTAATATTATGGTTAACCTGTTAAGAAAATTTATTTCTTCCTCATGGTTGAAGGTATGTCGATAGTCATCTCTTATTATCATTATTTTTAAATATCATGTAATATTGTCATACTTGTCTTTTCGTATTATTAAAGCAATTTTGAATCAGAAAAGTAACCGCATATATATAGATTATGTATAAAAATTCACGAAATATTTTTTTTAGTTTCATGTCCCATACTAATGCCCTTCAGATTAAAAGACGGATGATTAGTAAAAGTGAATGATATTAAAGATCAAGAATGATGAAGGAAACGGAAGAACCTCGAGAAAACCCACGAAGACGATGTTAACCACGATTATTTTGGATAACAAATAGTTGTAGTTGAAACAATCGGTATATTCAAATAATCAGAATTCTTTTTAAAAACGTAAGATGTCACGCGTTCTTCTTTCAGAATCTGTAAGCATTGCCACAACAATATTTAAATAATAAGTTACTTGTGCCTGCAAACTTAAATAAATTTTAATAAGTTTATGTTATTTGAGTGATCGCTCTTAGTTAGCAACTTATTATAAGAAAGTGGAAAAAATGTTTAATCTTTCTTGCTGTAAACAAAGAGCCTTTACTATTTAAATTTCGTAAGACAAGTTGGTAGTTAAGTATATTAATGTGTTCTCCTCAGGCTATTTTTCTAAAGGTAATGACAATTCATTTAAGTCTGTTGTAACTAGATTAAACAATGAATTAGAACTCAAGCTTGATGCAGTAGTTTTCCATCAGTGTTACAACACTTGGTACAATTGTACCAGATTCAGCCCTTTTTGTCATTCACGGCCCGTTGGTACCACGCTGGCATTTTCAGCCCCTATTGTGAAAAAGTTGGTACAATTCTACCAAATTCAGCACCATTTAACAAATATTGTCACATTTTCAAAAGTTCACGTTACTCATATTGTGTTAGACTCTTAAGAAATGCTGGTGAACATTCATTCTGTGACGTTGCACCGCATAACGCTACAAACTTTGCGTGGAAAATTCGTAATTCGAATTGTAAAGGGAAACAAATGACGCTAGATAGGCGCATCCGCCCCGCGCAAGAAGGAGACGAGAAAGAAGCAGTGTGGTGGAAATTTTAGCTTGATTTTTTTTTTAAACACACACATGTTGAATCAAGTGTTGCATATTCTGAAGAAGACCAACGTGTGCTGAAGGAAGTCTATAATTTATGTGTCGTTGCAAAGATTCTACATCAAAACAATAATAGCACCAGTGCCGTACCGTGGAAAATCAGCGCCTGGGCGAGAATATACAACGGCGCCCCCGTATATATGACTGAGGTCGATAGACCTGCCGCAAAGCGCCACTATGGTTGGCGCGAAGGTAATAAAAGATTTAAAAATAAACCCTTGTTTTCCTTGATTTTGAGCACTTTTTCCTCCAATTTTATATATTTCTTTTTCCTTTCGAATTTTGTGCTTCCTTACTTCGGCGCCCGGGACCCCCCCTCCCAACGGTACGGTATAGCACGAAAAAATACATTGACGTAGTTGCCGGCTTACCGGGCTAAATTGTTTACTAGTGACGCCATCTTGACGAATATAAAAATATCCGAACATTTCTGTGTTTTAGAGATCTATATCGACGCGTTTTAACAAACTTTATGTATAGGCCTAAAGTTATATCAGGGATGATCATACGTGGGCAAAAATATTTTACTTTTTGACAAAAAATGAATTCAGCTCTTTTTGTTTCAATTTGATACTATTTTTCAGCCCACTCTAAAGCTAGGACTGTGGCAACACTGATTTCCATTCACTATTATGTCAAAATTATTATACCAAATAACCTATTCAGTGTTGCCACACTTAGTACAACTGTACCAAATTCAGTCCTTTTTGTCATTCTTTGGCATGTTTGTACCACGCTGGTATTTTCAGCGCCTTTAGTGGAAAAGTTGATACAATTCTACCGAATTTAGCACTATTTAAGGTAGGTCACCCCCCGGAAGTCAGTATATATTTTAGTTTATTTCCTTAACTACTGCGCAATGAAACGTTACATATTATAAATACTGTAATACTGAAGATAGAGTTATGTTTCAACTACAACACAGGACACTGATTTATTTAGTTGTGTCTTCTGATACCGAAAAAGGTAACAAATAAAAGAAAATATTAAATTCGTTTTACAATGAGCACACAAGATGGCACTTGCTGTTAGATCTTACTGGAAGTGCTCATTGTTATGAAATATTTATTTGTATATGTAAAGTATGTTAAAGTAACAATCTTATTATGAAATAGATATATTGTTTGACCGTTTCTCGTGTTATGTTTCATATTTTATTTAAATATTAATTTACATTTAAAGAAATAGATTTTAAGAAGAAACTTGCGCAGAACGCCATAATGCGTTGTTGCCAAATTTGTATGTTTAATTCCTGGATTCTAACGTTGCAGTTCGAGAAGCGAAACTTAGCTGTGGATTCCGGTAAGGGTCTAAAATTAATTTCTCCAGGAAGTATCCAAGCAGAATTCCATGATAACTTCCTTTATTATCTGGCACAAGTAAACACTGGGCACTATCTGGCAACGCCACACTATACAAGCAGCATTTAGCATAGCACTGAGAACACCTGGTGATCCACCTTAACAAATACTTGTAACATTTTCAAAAGTGTCAGTAAGACTTTTTCTATAGTTCACGTTACTCATACTGTGTGTTGGACTCTTAAAACAATGCTCTTAAAAATGCTGTTGAACATTCATTTTGTGACGTTGCATCGCTTAACACTAGGAACTTTGTGTGGAAAATTCGTAATTCGAACAAATCGGGAAATAAATCATGCTAGATGGATACATCTGCGCCACGCATGAAGGAGACGAGAAAGAAGCAATGTGGTCGGAATTTCAGCTTGAAATCTTAAGAAAAAAAAAAAAAGCACACATGTTGAATCACGTGCTGAATATTTTGAAGAAGACCATCGTGTTCTCAAGTAAGTCTATAATTTGTGTCTCGTTGCGAAGATTCTACCTAAAACAATAATAGCACATGCATTGTCAATTAAAAATGTATTGACCTCCTATTTGCATGTTTTTAAAAAGAACACTTTCTTGATTTGGATTGTTGTAATACGGGGGTGTTCTAGAACTTTACCTCTTTTAGTTTCGTGTTATAGAGCCATATATTACACTGGTATAAAATAATGAATTCAGCCCTTTTTGTTTCAATTTGGTACTATTTTTCAGCCCACTCTAGAGCTAGGATTGCGGCAACACTTAAACCTATTTTAAGTCGGTGTTCTACTGAGAATTATTCTTAGAAATACAGAGTGGCCCAAAAGTAGGTATACACCCTGTATTGATCAAGTATGACAGTTTACTAAGATAATGTTTATTTGCTTCAGTCTATTCCGAGTTCAATTTACGAGTGAAAAGAAATTAAAAACAAATAATAAACTAAACTTGTATGGATAACAATAAGTAAATTACTTAAAATGCCATGGGCCGATCAATGTGGGACTGTATACCTACTTTTAAGCCACCTTGTAGTATATTATTATTCCGGTACAAAAAGTTACGTTTTTGGTTATCGCTAAACTTGTTTCAGCAACCATCATATTCTATTCAAAATCTTAAATATGTAATTACTTGCAACCGCTTTCTCAGCTTTCGTACTATATAATAACATTATTCTTCTAAAGGGAAAAGCACTCATAAAAAGAGACACACTTCAATATATTTCTAATTGTGCTTTATATCCTCATTTGAAGACGCTGAATCCAACAGAAGTACTTTTACGATATCCATCTCTAGAGTCACGAGCAAAATTACCTCTAAATTGGAATATATACAATTGGATAGGTGCAGTATGTTTTCAGATAATTCAATTGGGTTGAGAGTGTTCAAATTAGTAGGGTATGTAAAGTACCATTAAAAATCTATCCAAACATGAGTATTTTTTCCATTCATTAATCTTTGATTAAATTATATATATATATATATATATATATATATATATATATATATATATATATATATATATATATATATATATATATATATATATTTGAGCGTTATTATTTTTAGCTAACAAGATAGTATTAAGATATTGTCAAATTATTGTAATACTCATTTTTGCTTACAAAATTTTTAACAAATCAATGCTTCAAACGACATTCATTCAAATGTACTAATGCATTAAGGCACACGGTGTCATAGTGAGATTGCGTTAAGAGACATTTAGGGAAAAAATAAATGGCAATAAATTGCTGATTCGTTAATTGAAGAATGTTAGTTGTATACTGATCAGTAAAATACTGAACGCTTCTTGAAATAATGCTGCTTAAAATAAATTTGGCAAAAAGAATGCTTTGGCTTACCTCACCTTTATATCTAAAAATTAATCTAATCTTCTGAATAGTTAAGTTACTAATAACTGACACCATTATTTAATTTTCTCATTTATTTTTAGCGTTTTTTTAATTTATTAAAGTTTAGAATATTGCAAATTATTACTGATTTGTTAGGCTTACAATGAAAATTTGCATCATTCATTTACTAAATAAATGCAAATTGTCGATACTTCACAAAACTGTAACTTTATCAATTTTTAACTATTGCAAGAAAAATAAAAAAATGACAAAGTGTTTCAATTTTGAATTTCTTCTTCATCTTCATCTGTCTCAGGGAGGGTATCTGGTGCTTCTCCCGTGTGTGGCAACTGCTGGTAGAACCCGTGTAGATGCTTTGGTAGAATATTCTGATTACACAGTTTGACAAGATTCTGGTACTTGGTCTTACTGATAGGGATGGCTGCTGCATAAAGTCTGCTTGGCTGCTTTTGTCCTTGTGGGCAAAGTTTCAGTGTAAGATACACTGCGTCCTTAGTCATTGAATACTTAACTTTGGCAAATTCACTATTTTTTGTTTTGAAAAAATGACAACTCTCATTTTTGACAGCAAGAAAGGATCCCCTGAATCATGTTTCTTAGAACTGAAGATTTGGGCTGCCAAATTTGACCAATTTCTAAAAAAAAAAAAAAAAATGCTTCCATAATTCATGGATGTTGCTTTGTTCTTGCCATTCTCATGACGGTAATCCACTCGGATGGACTTTCATTTTTTTGATTATGAGATTCTTTCTCAATTTGACTATGCACACTGGTCACAGGGATATATGTGTGACCCGGTAAAAACTAATTGATATGGATTCGTTGTAAGTTTTTGGATTTTTCAAGTTCATATTTCAACATGGCCAAAATATTTCTATTTTTGTTTTGACCGGCACAGTTATCGCAATACAGGATTACAGTTGAAACGTTACCTCATTCGTCCGCTACGTCTATATATCTCGAAAGGATAGAACCGATTTCATTCTAACCTCGTTTACCTTCGCTCTCACCCCATACTAATTGTTCTGCTCTTTGATTCATATATCGAGAGATTGTATACGGAATACTTTCGTCTGTAGTACAAAAGCATGGAATCGCCATGAGGTACGCTCAAAACTTTCTGCAAATCGAAACTCGCGACAAGTGTTCCTTCCTGACTACCACTCACTCTGCTGCTTTTTAAAACGAGCCTTAGTTGGTTCTTCATCTTCAATATGTCGGGTGTAATCAGCCTACTCTTCTTGGGTTACGTCTGTCTTGTTGGTAAAGGCGATACATTTCTGGCCCTTGTCCTTTTTGTGTCTATGAAACCCAAGGTTGATTTTTGAGTTAAATATATAACGAAAAACTCTTTCACTCACAGGAATATTTCCTTCTTCGTTCATTCCACGTGAGTAAATCGTATAGAGATAAGTGACGTTTTTGAGATCCTCGGGAAGATATAGTCGTGTTGTTGTATTTCTACAGTAGTGGGAAGGCACTACAGGAAGTCTGAATGAATTCAACAACGAGCTTCACATCTCTCTCGGATGTCGCATTGGGGCGAACTGAGTGGCGTCCTCGACCATCAGGTTTTGCTGAGCCTTCAATGGATTGTGTAACAGTGTAATTCACAAACCTTTGTGAGGTATCTAATGTTGAGAGCAAGAATTGAAGACAAACTCTTCTATAGCCTTCACCTTCGTTAATAAAATACTGAAAAGATTATGCCCGTGGGCTCTCACCATGAATGCTCCTTCTTTTCACTGGAACTTGTCTGGTTGCTCTTAAGATCCAATTTCTTTGATCATTCAGTTTTAAAGACCAAAAGTGTCTAAATAAGGATTGGCGCCTCTCTTCCGTAATATCAGGACATTTATTTGGGCAAGACTTGCATTTGTTTGGTTGTACAGTATTTGTTTCTTCTCCATTCTTTCTTGCCTGTTTCTGTTGTAAGCTTGGCCACTTTGCTTTAATCTTTTTTCTCTCTTTTTGAATAATTTTCTTTTTAATTCTCAATCCCTTTTCCCCTACGATGTTCTTTTCTGGTGTAAAAGTAATCTTTCTACTTACACTCTTCCTCCGTTTCCTAGCACCGCTTTCCTAATTGCAACCATCATCTGAATTTGACTATCCAGCTGACTTTCCTGAAACCCTGTTTCTCTTAACATATAATATACCTAGGTATATTCATCTGATGAGGTTGGTGTTTTGTCCAACCAATCTATTGAGTTTTCGGAAGGACAATCCTGGTTAAATATGATATCATCGTCAGAGAAATAGTCTAAATAGCTCAGTCCCAAATTTGTTCTTTTTCTCAAGTCCCGTTTCTCAGCGAAATAATGTTCATCTCTTTCTCTATTCTTTTCTAAAGTTCCCTCTTCATTCGGGTTTAGGGTCTCTTCCTCTACTGCTGTCTCCTGATGTTTGTTTTGGTTTTTCTTCCCTTCTTCAGTCTTCTCCTCATCTTGGTTTAGTGTCTCTTCCACTGCTACTGTCTCCTGAAGCTTGTTTGGGTTTTCCTTCCCTTCTTCATTCTTTTCCTCATTGTGGTTTCAAGTCTCCTCCACTGCTACTGTCTCCTTATACTTGTTTGGGTTTTCTTCCCTTCTTCAGCCTTCTTCTCATCCGGGTTTAGGGTATCTTCTACTGTTACTCTTTTCTGATACTTGTTTGGGCTTTTCTTCAGCCTTCTTCTCATCCGGCTATAGGGTATCTTCCACTGCTGCTCTCTTCTGAAGCTGGTTTGGATTTTTATTCTCTTCTTCAGCCTTCTTCTCGTCCGACTTTAGGATATCTTCCACTTCTGCTTTCTTCTTATGCTTGTTTGGATTTTCCTTTTCTTCTTCAGCCTTGTTAACATCCGGTTTCTAGGGTATATTCCGCTGCTGCTCTCTTCTGATGCTTGTTTGGGTTTTCCTTCCTTTCTTCAGCCCCAATTTTCATGATCTCACTCTTAAAACAATTAACTATATTGGAATATGTCCTGTTTGGTACCCTCGGCTTCATGACTTGTTTTTCAACTTGCTGTTTGGTTAGATTTAAAATCTTTCTCCCACGGGAAAACTAAAAGCAGAAAATAGCAAAAAATAATAATAATAATAATAATAATAAATAAAATAAAATAAATGAACCGACCTAAAATGTGATAAAAGTAATATTTTTTGTAAGTGGAGTGCAAAATAATAGTCTTAAAAGCTTTGACTAATAGTACCTCCTGTCTACTAAATAAATCTGACTTTTGAAGTTGGCAGAAATCTTACATCTATTAAATAAATTAGGTAGCTTTGATTTCCATTGACCTAAAAGATCAGCTATAAGTATTAGCACGTGATAGTGTAAGTCAAAGCTCTAGGAAAATATTACTCTGCTATTTTTATCACGCTTTGAAATCGGTTTAATTTTTATATAATTAACATTGACAATTTGTTACCTGGCCGGACGGGTAGTGGCAACTTGCCTGCCTGCCAAACAGCATTGGATAGGTCGAACGTGAGCACGAACCTTGTTCTAGCCAGTCATCCAAACTGAAGATCGTGATATTTTTCAGTCTTAACAGGCGAATGCCGGGACGGCACTTCTGTAAGGCCAGAGCCGCTGGCTTTCCACATCCTTGCACTCTATTCTTCTCCGGCCTGACCGTTAGTTTCCTAAAGACCACAACTAATTGACATTGCTAATTAGTTACTAAAAGCAATCTTTCTTAACAGCTAGATTTTATATGCACAGAACGATCATTACAATAGGAATAACCGCCATCAAATATCGATAACACGTAACTTCCACGTCATGAGCAGACGGAACATATAACATATAAGACGCGCACGGCTACCGAACATAATAGAATGCAGCTGATGTCCGTTATGGGCAATCAAAATTATGTGAGTAAATTTTGACTAGCGCAAATTATTGGGACACAAATGACTGCTGCCAGTGCACCTAAGACAGTCGTACTTGTGGGATGTTCAAGCGCTATAGTATCAAGGTTTTACCAACAGTGCTCATGACGGTCAGTCATCCACCAGGCGGTCACATTTGGATCAGTTACGTGCGGTGGGCAGAAAATGAACAACGAATAGCACTATGGTATCTCACCACAGGCGTATGTCAATGGAGGAATTGACGCACAAGTACAATGTGGGCCAATAAATCCTACAACAAATTTCAACCATGACCATGTGACATACCTTACATCGGTTAGGGTAACATAGCCGTAGACCAACACTATTACAATAACACAGAAATAACATACGTCTGACATGAACAAAAGCAAAGGGATCATTGGATTATGGATCAATGAAAGAAGGTTATCTGCAGTGGTAAGTCCCGCTTTTCACTGAACCATGTCGATGATATTGTTGGAAACAGCATGAGTATACGTCTCCGGGTTGCAGCATGGTAATTCAATAGGACGGTGGTGGTGCTGTTTATTGTCTGGGTCTGAGAAGCGACGCACAAGTATTTCTTACTTGATTAAACTTTTCATGGCCCATACCGCCAAGTCCAAGAGAGCAGCGCCATATTCTTGCAGGAGAACGGAAGGTGTCATCGGGCTGCGTTTTTTACATAATGGTTGGAGGAACATGAAAATGAGTTTTCAATACTACCCTGATATCCAAAATTGCCAGACTTAACTCTATTAAGCATGTATGGAACATGCTGTGATGTTCTGTGCAATGTGCTGCACATCGTCCAAATGTGCACCACTTGCAGGAACAGCTGCAGCATAGATGGCTTGGACTGAACCTGCAGAATACAAAGAGTATACCTTGAGTAATCTATTCATAAGCGTTTAAATGCTTTGATTACCCAGAATGAACACGCTATTAGATAAGTGTCCCTAATGTAGTGACCGTTTAGTCTTAGTGTATAAAATAATCATTCCTAATAACTTGTCAACAATAGGAATATTTTATATAACATGTTTACTGAATTTTAACGACTCTTTCACCATTCCGTAAGCTGAACAGTGTTACCTAATGCAAAAAGCTGTGCTGAAATAAGAATTTTCGAAGATATTAGTGGACAAACATAAAACACATGCACACATGGAGGCATCCTTAAAAAAAATGAATTATTTGAAGTCGTACGTTATTTTCAGTGTGTGAAACCGGGATATTGTTCTGCACATTTCCATTTAAGTGATAGGGTGTTTATAATACACTTTTTGTGATTGTTCATATTTTATCTTGACTTTTATCCAGTTGTACACAGGAAGTTTATTAAACACTGAAAAACATGTTCACGAAACTTTGATAATCGTTCATTAAGCAGAAAAATGTCCGGCTTTTCTACGATATTTTAAACGTTTTAAAGGCAAAGTTTAAACTTCTAAGACCCATTGATATTCTTTAAAAAATCTTCAGTCCATTACGGTGAATATCAACCCATTTATGTTGATAGTAGTTCCCCGAGATCATAGGTATATCGATCCTAGCAGGAAAGTCTAGGATGGATACGGTCATGTGGGGTTATGGAATGCTCCATCAAAGGGGTTGACATACTAAAGTTAACTGTAAAACAATGAATAAATAATTTATAATAGTTCTTAATATAAACTTACTCAGTTTAAATGTATATTTCTGACTTCAATGAAAATATTTGTGGAAGTGGATGCAACTGGTAGAAATTAATGTCAAAAAATCATAATTATTTTCATGAATTTTGATTTTTCTAGGGATTTCCTAGACTTTGGTTTAGGTAAGGATTATGCCCCCTAGGCCCGCTATTTACACCTAAGCTAAACCTGTTTACACCTAAGCTACACCTATTTACACCTAAGTTTTATTTTCTCCCCGACAACAATTACCATCGTTAGGCATATATTCACACAAAGAATGCCGTTGCATGTACTGTCTGCGAATAGTTTGTTGTTTAGGATTTTAATTCAACTCGCAGAAGCATTGTTGTGCTAAGGTTAAGTAAACATAAATTTGCTTTCCCCCCACCTATTGTTGAAAAGGACGCATATGTACAACTAGCAGCGTTCACCCCGCTTCGCTGCGGTCACCCCGGAACGCAATAAACTTTGTTACTTAGATAATTTTTACTTTTTCGCTTTCAAGTGATATGATAAAAACCATAGAAGATTGCAGTAAATGTTAACATTATATCGCCTGTCATTTATGTTAACCCGCCCCGCTTCGCTGCGGTCACCCCCGAACGCAATAAACTTTGTTACTTAGATAATTTTTACTTTTTCGCTTTTTCAAGTGATATGATAAAAACCATTATAACGCCTGTCATTTATGTTAACCCGCCGAGTGACACGGTCATGCGGGTTGCATATAAATACGTTTATTTTTATACCTATGATGAACTAACAAAGGATTTGTACGTAATGGACACCTGAATGGTCAATTATCTCAAGACACTGGTAATTGAAAATTAAAGTGATATGATAAAAACCATCTAGGGTCCAAATCCTAATAACCCCCCAAAAATGAAAGAAATTGGTTCAGCCGTATTAGCGTGATGAGCGGACAAAGGATTTGTACGTTCTCTTTTATATATATAGATAATTTTACCATTCTCCCTGAAACTATTAAAATAACACCGACTATTTAATACACACCAGGCCCACTATGGAATTTCTGTTCCTATTTTGTTGACAAGTTTTGAAATTATTATATTTATTATAAATGAAAACTAAATTATTGATTTTAGCCTACTATTTAGTGAAATGATGGTAAAAAAATCGATATCTGAAACCATACAGTAAAGGGAACGGAAACAATCATTGTGAAAACTTGCTGAAAGCTGCTTCAAACTTTACCATCGTTTTCCTCTTACATGGTCAATACAATTGTCACTTTCAGTCTACTGGGAAAAATGTACTAAACGCCAAGCGTAGAACCTCTTAGCTCCTTCCCCCTTACTTGCTCGCAACACACTATTTTTTCCCAATAGGCGCTCTGAAGTCGTGTAAATTGGACGCTTGTGCAGCTTCGGAAGTTTTCGCCGAAGAACTTATGCACTGAAATATGAAACCTTAAAATGTATTATACGACGTTACACACTGTTATTGCAAGTAAAATAGTAGTAAGTAGCTATAACAATATTACCGTTGACTTCAGAAGTGAGGCTGAGAGCATCTTACGTATATTTTTTAAAATAGGGAAATTGCTGTAAGGAAAAGTATTTGTTCTTAGCAGGTAAATAGAACTGCAACAAATATTGGAAATCATTGATATAATTACATCAAAATTGTTTCAAGCGACTCAGAACCAACTTCAATCTGTCGCTTACTACACTTTTGCCATGAAATATTGTAATAATCATGTTCATACCACATTTATTTGCTCCAAGCACGAAAATAATTTGGTGTTTGAAACAATCTAGACTACAAGTCAGTTTCTTCGTTTTATCGGAAACATTTATGCAGTAAATACAAACGACTGCGTGTTACATACGACATTTTTGCCTCCAGCAAGTCCAATTACACCCGTGTAAGCGACATAGCCATCTCGGCAACGGTTAAAGATAAAAACATGGCGATTAGACCATTCGATGCGCCTTTAAATTCTGAGCCAAAAACTGCAAAAAAAGTCAATTTCGAAAAAAATGTCGCTTACTGCGTTAATGCCGGAAAGGGATGATATGTTCCGTGGTTAATTCGTAGCTCCTGGCGAGAGAAAATTCCCCCTGAGCCTCCCTCTGAAATAATCACTGCTTTACAGCATTAGAAGAAAGACTTTGGAAGATGAGTAAATGTCTCCAAAGTTAAATTTAATTGAATAAACTTTCCTCAAAAGTGAGATAATTCTATAATCGGAAACGACGAGGAAATAGCAAAGAATCTTTCCCATCTTCGGCTCACAGTTGCCAGATGGAAGGAAATTTCCCCCGGCGTAGGAAAAAAATGCTCAAAATTTGCAGAGGTGAAAGAAGATATTTTTTCTTAAAATGTCTTAACGTGTAGGGAAATTCTTGTTTAGTATTCTTTTACAATTGGCAGAATAATAAAAAAAAAGTTGCAGTTTCTCACAAAGAGGCACGGCTATCGTTATTGGGAAGTAAAAAGATATAGAATAAAATATGATCGGTGTTCCCTTCACGTATAAACTATTGCAGGTGTCTGGGACTTGCGATAAGAAACCAGTCAACACATGCAAAACCACAACATTCACATTTATCGGAGTGGTAACAAATCAACGATAAAATTGTGTATTGCGATCTAAATTTCTTTTCTTTTCTTTTTTTTTTTAAAGAAAGGGAGGTGGTGTTTTTTTTGTTTACAAAAGAAAGAGTGGCAGTACTATTTAGAAACAAGGTGAAAGAGTAATAATAATATAAAAGATCTCAGTCTAAGTGGATGAGATTTCGAATTGGATTTCATGTGTTGCAGGTGTAGTGATCTTAAATAGGGATATACCTTATTTTCTATTTAGCTTAGTGTTGTCATATTACCCGATTTTTGCGGGTACCACCCGATTGTCAGGTTCTATATTCGTCCCTCGCTATCTTAATCACGAAAAACCACCCGCTTTTTGGGATTGGAGAAAAATCTAAGACGACTTAGTGAATAAAGTGTTGGTATATTCAACGTAAACCGCTACATCTTTGACAATCTTAATCGCGATTGAGTTAAATTTGGACTCGCGCTCAGGCTCAGGCTGTGAGCTATCTGAGCAGTGCACGGGTGTAGGGCCATTTGCTAATAAGAGATCTGCTCTAATGCACAATAGTTTTCTTTGTGTAGTTCATGTGTTTTTAATGTAATGTATTGGAGGTTCTATACGAATGAATTTTCTTTTGTAGATGTTGTGACAAACATACTTGAATTATTCATGCCATCATAAGCTACAAGAATGCCGAACGACAATTTCAAGTGTAACTTTAACGACACTTATAGAAGCGAATTTACGTATGTTAGCCAGTGCAGAACTCAGTTTGAAGCAAAATGTACACTCTGGAAAACTCAGTTTCGTTTGAAAAGTAGGCTGCAGGGAAGCAAAGTGGACCCCATCTGATTTTTATATATTTTGTAAACTAGATCACGAGGAATACGAATCTGCAGTTTTGATCCGACTTCCGGAGCTCGAGATATTAAAACTAAGTTTAATATAGATATATTCTCTATACGAAACATATTATGTCCTGTGAGATATACAAAGGTAACCAAGAAAGTTCTGTCGCTTTTTGTAGAGGTCTGTGTTCAATTGATCCTCACACCGTGAGTTGAATGCGAATGGATAAAAGGCGAAGGTCAGATGTTGGTGTGGGTATATCCAACATTCTACCTGCTTGTGGCAGTTCAGTTACAACATGAACTTGTGTAAGGACATAGTGAATATGGAACCTCCACAGAGCGTCATAAGGGCGTGTATGTTGTACGAGTTCAAACTTGGATCAAACGCCACTGCAGTGGGGCGGAAGATATCTCACGCCTTTCGTGAGGGTGTCGTGATTACGCAGACAGTGCAAGGGTGGTTTAGAAAGTTTAAGGACGGTGACAAAACACTCACGAAAGACGCACCACGTGCCGGAAGACCAACACATGTACAAAATGAAGATCCTCAGATAGCAATTGAGGCGAACAGTGGAGAGACCTGTGAGGAACTGGGGCTAACATTCAATGTGAATGGAGAAACCATCCGGCAGCACCTCCATCAACTTGGGAAGCACTACAATTTGAGTCTATTGGTCCCACATGAATCAACTCCAGGCCAGAAGACTACGCGTGCAGACACCTGTGTTTCTTTGCTGTCTCGTCTGAGGAAGGAGCCATTTCTGGACAGGATGTTGACATGTGATGAGAAGCTCCATGGCGTCGTCATCTTTGGTTAAAATCCCATGAACTGGTTCCAAAACAGCTGAAACCAGTAATGCAGCAGAAAGTCCTGCTGTGTGTTTGGTGGACTGCTCGCGACATCGTGCATCGGGAACTGCTACCGGCTGGTCAGAGCAGAACATTAATGCAACTGTCTACTGTCAGCAGTTGAGCCGTGTTCAAGAAAAACTCAAAACCCTGGAGCTCAATCGCTAAGGGGTTCTCCCGTTACGGGACAACGCTAAGCCCCACATGACTAGAGTGACCCGGGACACCATCCTACGCCTTGAATGGGAAACACTATTGCAACCGCCATACTCCCTGGACAATGCACCGTCCGATTATCCCTGAATCATTTCTTGGACACTCACCTTGGAGAACTAAAGTTCAACTCCGTAGTAAAGGTGCAAAATGCACTCGATACCTTCTTTGCTTCACGGCAAACCAAGTTCTACCGCGAAGGAATCCATGCTCATCCCGAACGTTTTCAGAAGGTCGTTGATACTGATGGGTACTATTTTTGATCTTCCAGGTACGTCTTAGGCAGGGGTGTAGCCACGGGGGGGGGGGCATCGGGGCCAGGCTCCCCAAATTATTTCCTGGGCCCCCTAATGAACAGATGTTAAAACATCATCGTGAGATTACTTCGCTTCAGTCATTTAAAAATAACAAAGTTTACATATAATTAATAATTTACGGTAAAATAGTATGGAAAAATAGTATTTTACCATACCGATCACAAAATAGTATGGTATTTCTTCCTTATAGCGATCCGAAAATAGTATGGTATACTTTTTGTGACAGTAGATTACACAATTTACGGCGATTTGTATTTGACAGTTTGAAGACAAACGTTTTGACAAGGTACTATAAATTCTATGAAATGAAATGAAATCTTTGAGTTTAACGTCGCACGCCTATGCCGGTTAGGCCAAAGGAGACGGTGATTATGAGAAATGAATGAAATGGTGGAATGAAAAAGTGGGAGGAAACGGGAGAATCCCGAGAAAACCCACGAGCACGGTGTTTGTCCACCACAAAGTCCACACGGCGCAAGCTGGGATCGAACCAGGGACCCCAAGCACCGGAGGTGAACGCTCTACCACTGAGCCACCGCGCCCCCCACTATAAATTCTATCATAAAACAATGGTACTATACTAAATCGTAAGTACATTATATTATTTATATGCTGTAATTAGTGTTTCAAGAAAACTTTTCATCAGATGGAAAATTTGGTGAAAAGCAACGTTTTTATTCAGTTTTTCAGTTTGGATTTCATTCGCTTTTTAAAATGCTATTTCGTGTAAAACAGGAAGTAAGATATAGCTGTTAATAAAATAATTACGTCTTTTTAGTCACGAATAATAAATAAATATTTTTTTCAGAAAATCTTAAAATAAATTAAGTGCAATTTCAAAGGAAATCAGTCTTATGTATAAAAGTAACCAAGAAAGTTCTATCGCTTTTTGCGTAGGTCTGCGATAGTTGGTCCTCACTGCCGGCCGGGTTTCGTCGAGTCGAAACATATATCTCGCGTCGGGGGTGTTGAAGTTACCACCGCGTAGCAGCGACCAGCGAGAACTTCGTCTTGGTCCGCACTTCTTAGATTCTTCGCGGAGACTCGTGAAGGGACCAACACGAACTATCGCCAGTCATGTGCATGCGGTTATTATTATATATTATTTTTTGCTGACGAATTGTTCCTAAAGTGAGCTCCGAGGGTCAAGAATAACCTCTGCCTCAACATCATGACGTGAAAAATCTTGAGATAAGTGCGATAATTTTATGAATTTAGATGACAACTGTCGTCGATCATTAGAAAGTGACTATGCGAGAACTATGAAATAAAGTAAATATACACGCGTCATTTTCTTACAAAATTACATGGCGAACACATTTTATCTAATTCCAAACAGTTATCGTCGAATATACACGGTTAAAGGAGCACTGTGATTGACCAAATTAAAAAGATCTTAACGATTTATCCCTTTACAAGCGACGTTTCCTTCATCGCCATCATAGCGAAGTAGGAAGAACACTTACCTAGTAATCATAAGGTTGGTGGTTTGAGTCCCCTTCGGGGTAATTTTTTGGTACTTTTTTAAAGTGTTTTTTAGACTCACCTTAATGTAACTATATCACACATATAGCCGATTTAACATTTTGGGGGAGTAATTTTGTGGTTCATTGGCGTTTTGTCGCATCTCTGCCGCTGGTGGCATAATTTTCAAAACGGTAGAGGGGCCACCGGGGATCGTCGCTGCGGCGCCGCCAATGTTTGGCGTGATGTCGCTAATTGCCCATTTGTGGTCCACCGACGCTTACGGCATGGAGACAATTCAGTGTGAGTGGCGAAACCATTCAGCAGCACCTTCATCAACTTAGGAAACACTAGAAGTTAGCTCGATGGGTCCCACATAACTTGATTCCGGGTCAAAAGGCAACGCAAGCAGACACCTGTGTTTCTTTGCTGTCTCGTCTGAGGAAGGAGCCATATCTGGACAAGGTGTTGCCATGTGATGAGAAATGGGTCCTGTACGAAGTTCCACGGCGCCGTCCTAATTGGTTAGCATCCCATGAACGGTTTCAAGACAGCCGAAACCAGTACTACACCAGAAGAAAGTCCTCCTGTGTGTTGATGAACTGCTCGTGGCATCGTGCATCGGGACTGCTACCAGCTGGTCATCGCATCAATCCAACTGTGTACTGTCAGCAGGTGAGCCGTGTTCAAGAGAAACTCAAAACTCTGGAGCCAGCACTTCTGAATCCCAAAGGGGTCCTTATGTTACAGGACAACGCTAACCCCTCGTGGCTAGGATGACCCGGGACACCATTTTACGCCTTGGATATGAAACACTATTGCATCCGCCATACTCCCTGGACATTGCACCATCCGATTATCATCTGTTCCCTTCCTTGGACAATCACTTTAAAGGATGCCAGCTCAAATCCCAAGTAGAGGTGCAAAATGCACTTGATACCTTCTTCGCTTCATGGAACACCAACCTCTACCGCGATGGAATAAATGGCCTTCCAGAACGTTTGCAGAAGGTTGTTGATCTATTCTTGATCTTCCAGATACGTGTTAGGTGACATATGAATATTCGGAGGTGGTGGGTGAGAAAGCGATAGAACTTTCTTGTTTACCTTTATAGATCGGTTCTGTGTATTGAAATAGTTATGCACAAAGGTATAATGTTTGGTCGGGGGCAGTAGATCTTGGTTAAACATAATACAAACTATCTGTAATATAATTTATAAACTTATTATTATTAATAATAATAATAATAATAATAATAAGAAGAAGAAGCTAAAACAGTGTTTTTAGTTTTCCGGAAGGAAACCAAAATTTTCCAGTTTTTTTTTCAGGCTTCAAAAACACTAGCTGTAACACATTGTTTTTAGATTGTAGCTGCCCCCCTTCAAAAACGACGGGCCCCTCCTACAGAAACCTGCTGGCCACACCACTGGTCTTAGGTGACATATCGATGCTCTAAGGTGATAGGTCAAAAAGCGACAGAACTTTCTTCGTTAATTTTATACATATTATGTAAAACTACTGTATAAGTTCTAGTATCTCGAGTTCGGGAAGTCGGAATGTCAAAATTCCTTAAGATGCGTGTTCCTCGTGCTCTACTTTACAAAATATATAAAAATCAGATGGGGTCCACTTTGCTTTCCTGCAACCGAAAAGTACATTGGAAGTGTCATCAAAGAAGTAACTAAAAAAAAAGTGCAAATGATCCCAGGTCAGTATTTGTAACACACAAGTTCAGATCAGTACTTACGGAGTTCTAAACCGTAAGAAAGTGGGAGGAAACGGGAACAAATGAAAAAAGTTGAAACACAGACATAAATCAATACAATTGTCTCGATCGATAGATGCTTTCACAATTGTTAAAAGGTGTAATTAAAAACATTGGTTTCGGTTTTGAAAAACGCATTTGCGGTTTTGGTTTTAAAAAACCGCATTTGCGGTTTCGGTTTTGAAAGCCGCTTTTGCGGTTTTCGGTTTTCAGAAAACCGATTTTCTCAAAAACCGAAAACCGCAAATGTCACAAAAATTCAACAGCACTAGTACTAACGCGACACTGCACCTTCAAGTTGTTGAATCTCATGCTGCCCTGTGCTGCCAAATTAGGAACTTTATGACAGCTATTAAGCAAAAGATAATTGTATGGTTTAATATTAGCATATTTGTGCTAGAAAGTTACGAAATGAATTATATTCGATCCGGTTAGATTCAAATGGGACCATACTATGCAACTGTGCATTTTTTGCGGGGAGGACATTTTGTCCCTTGGTCCATATACTGGGTATGTACTACCTACGTCGTATGAAGAACTAACGTTCAAGATTTATTAGGATTATGCAGTGAGACTTACAGGATTGTGTTGTAGTACGTCCGTCCGTCCGTTACTCTACACGATAACTATTGAACGGATGCGAAATTTTAAATTCTATTTTTTCAGTAGATAGCTAGAGCGATTATGTTGGCTCAGTATGTTAGTGGAGTGAATCTGCTAGCATATCAAGGAATAACATCGATTTAACGGTGGCTATCTATAGGCCATCTAACATACATGGAAGTGATTTTATTAAATTTTATTTTTTGCAATATACCTAGAGAAATCCTCTCGACCAAGTGTGTTAATGGAGTTGATCCATTAATGTATTAACAGATAACGGCGAGTTTAACGGTGGCTACCTATAACCCACATTTCACAAGGGCAATTACCTAGATTGAGTTTATTAATGGAGTCAATCCATTAGCATTGTAACGGATAACGGTAAATGTAATAGTGGTTTTCTATAGTTTATATCCCATTCTACATACAAGTAAGTTTTTGAATTCTGTTCTCTGCAATAGATAGCGAGAGCAATTATCTCGACCGACTTCATTAATGGAATCAATCTGTTAACATCTTAAGAGCGAGTAATGGTGATTTTAACGGTAGTTAATGTAAATATCCCATTCACATAAGATCCTCTTTATTGTCTCTATCAGAGTTTTTTCCTTCCTTAACTGAAATCTGTAGGTAGAGGAAGCAATGTATTATTACATTAAAATTCTAGTAGTTTCAAATTTCGTCATATTCTATCGAGCGGCCTTGTAAACGAAATGGTTGGTGAGGAATTGTGTATATTGTGAGAGCGTATCTTTCATGATAATCTGTGTATCTGTCAGCCACACATAATTCAAACCCAGGTCGTGGTTGGAAGCCCACGATATAGTAGGTTGCATCCTTCGTAACTTAAGTAATGCGTTCAATATTCTCCAACATGGAATCTAAGCGGGGATTCCATGAACCACATCAGATCAACTCAAAGGCACGTGCGCTACCGACTAGACTAATGAGGAGAGCATATGTTGGAGATCATAACACCTAATTGTAAAGTTTACATGAGATAAAATTACCTTTTATAGGCCATTTTAATGGAAGTTTTTGACTTTTGAAACAATAACTCTTTTTTTCTGTGTACTATTTCATAGCTCTTTAAATTCTCTATTGATATCTATGTGTACAGTTTCAACATACCGTGAAAAATTACAATATATAATATGTATAAATATTTACTTGACTTCGACACCTTTTGAAATCTGGTTCAAATTTTCCTTTTTCAAAGCGAATTTTGAAAAGAATTGACAGGGAGTGTAATTATTTTTCGGAATAAGTTGAAATATCTCTTCTGTCAGGTCTCGGTGGAAATTTTATTTCCACGTCTTTTGCTTGATATTTAGATGTTATTTTATTTCTCATAACGTAAGAGAGCAAATTTGCTGCTTTCTAATTTCGTTGTGAAAACTAAAGAACACGAGAGAGAGAGAGAGAGAGAGAGAGAGAGAGAGAGAGAGAGCTATTTGTGGGCAAGTGCTTTACTATAATTAATACCCTGGAGTTAATTATAACTTGAACGTTAAGAGCTTTAGCAGAGGCCGATGCTGGAGACAACAAAAACTACATTTGACATTTATTTGCCATTCCTGTAGCCTACCTTACTTAACCTGTAATCCATTAAGAAATATTTTTTACCTTACACAAGCTCACTAAAATATAAAACTTTTTTTAAAAGTTGAACTCTTAAATAGATTGATTTCACTATAACTGCGTACACATTTAATCTGCACAGAAAGTGAAAAATATCAGGGTATATATATATATATATATATATATATATATATATATATATATATATATATATATATATATATATATAATAAACCCTGATATTAGAATGATTTGCTGATATCATGATATCATGAAATAAGGATGATTTGCTGCAGAACAACACAACACAAAGGAAGTTCTTAATAGACTAATGCAGGATTATAATCTACTGTCCAGGGGCGATTCTGGATGTGAAGTAATGAGATACATGACGAGGTCATGTTAGTAAGAAATGGCTTTACTTTACACGATATGGGCCGGAATGTTTGAAGTGCGCAAATGTGGATGATGTTATAGTCGGGATGATCGGGAGGAATTGTATATTTATATAGTGCGAAAAGCAGTTAGAGAGATGTACGTGTGTGGCGATATTTTTCCTTGTAGGAAGCGTCGCTATAAACTGTTTCGAGGAAGAGAGCATGTTCACTGTTATAGCTTTGGTTGGTTTATTTAAAACGAAGAGCTTCGAGATAGTAGAGAAGATGCTGTCGTACAGTTCACGGGTTGGACTCGGTAGTTTAATGCGGTAGGATAGGCGGAGAGCATGCCTTTCCATTATTAACAGTTTTCATAGTGTTTTGCGCTTGCTGATATCTATGTCGTGAATCCATATGTAAGAATGGGACTGACGAAAACCTTATACGCGTTTATGAGTGTAGAGGATACGAAGCCCAATGTTGTACTAGTAAGACTTTTAAGTAAATTCGGTCTATGTTTTACTTTGCTTATTCATGGTAGCAAAGTGAAGGCGCCATGTATAATAGTGATCAAATGTGATACCTAAGTAGTTCGCTGTTTTCAAGTGGTATATGCCAGTATCGTTGACGTTAAGGGCAATAAAAGCTGGGTTTTAACGAACTCTTGATCGACGTTTTCATAGAATACAGACTATGGCCTAGGTTTTGGTAGCGTTTTTTGTTGAGCCTCACATCCGACACCAGTTCCTAAACCGACGAATAGTTTGATTCATCGCAGTATTTATTTGAGAATTAGTCGTAGTCAATACTAGGAAATCCATATCATCAGCATACTGAAAAATATGGACATTATGAGGTAATGACGGTTTGCAATGACATAGAGCAGATATAAAAGCGGGACAAGGCAGAGCTTTGAGGAGGATAAGAGACACAGGAATTGATATAAACATAAACCAGATGATCGGTAACAATATTATAGATGAATCGGATGTACGGGATGGGAGGACGGAAAGAGAAGTTTGAGTAGAAATGCCATTTGTCAGACTTTATCGAATGCCTTCTCGAGAGCGAATAAAACTAAACAGAAAGGTTTTGAAGAATTATAATGATTAGTGATCATGTTTGTGAGGCGAAGTAACTGGTCATTAATACTATATAGTCTAGTCGGAAACCGGCTACATATAATTTGAATCAATCGCAATCTGAATCAATTAAGCTAGATACATTCCAGTAAACTTCTCTTAAAAGTGAAATAATTCTATAATCAGTAACTTATTGAGCAATTAAAGTAACATATTTAACATATCTCGATGTAGATGAATGCATTTAATATTTAAAATCTCGAGACCTCTTGGAGAGACATCTTCTGCCAAATAAGTATTTCGGTTACGAAGTCGTAAGGACCTTTGCGATCCTTAACATTAGGCACGATAAATTTTAGATAAATGTATTTAGTATATTATTGCCGAAACGGTAACATTCAAATACGTAATACAGACTGAAAAAATAGATGTAAACATTCACGAATAAATACGCTGATGATGAAGGTGGAAGATGGGGTGAGTGCATTATCACATCACAACACTTTGAAAATCAGTTGGACAAATGATGTTATCTTCTCGCCTAGGGGCAACTCTTGGGCTTGGTGGAGACAATGAGAGCCCAGGTTAGTAATATATGGATCCACTGTGTAAATGAGGTAAATATGAGCGGAAGGTGATAATGTATTTGAAAATCTCCAAGGAGTTCCATATCTAAGGCGTCAGGGGGTAGTGTGTAGCAGTACACTGTATAGTATAACGACAGTGGTGGATAGTAATACCTTGATTGTGAAGCATGTGCTAAATGATGCATGGTACACATCAGTAGTGGGTGATGTGGTTCACAACGATTACGTATATATGTCAGATGTAGCTTCTGAAGATGGATCTTGAGCAAAGGAAGGTGAATGCAATTATACAAGTCAGCTATTGGACTAAGGAGCTTGATTCTAGACTCAATGATTTAGATAGTGGTTTCCAAGATTTTCACAGATTATAAACCAATGTTTTAAATCTTAATTATCCTTACATTTAGTGTCACCAAAAAGTTCTAAATATATATTATGAAAAACATTTGGCAAAGTTGACATACGAAGTTGTATGCGCGAACTTATTAGGGATTTTGTGAGCTGTTTCTATTCTGATTATTTTTAAATCCACCATACATTGTTTAATTAAATTCCATTATATCTTTTAACTTAATTCTAGTGGCTAAACTGTTATATAAAGTTTAAAATCTTTTCTGTTATTACTTTTGTTTTCAAGTCCTCAAGAGTATATGTATCCCAGGTTGGAAACCGAGATCCTTGACCATGCTAGCCGGCAAAAAGTATTTTTTTTTTTAAAAAAATGCTTTTTTTTAGCATTATTAGAACCTGAGGATAATATTCTCCATGCTTAAATGCAGCGTACTAATATACATCTAGATAATGATGTCATCGGGAAATTCTGTACGTGTCCAGTTAGTTTCTCTCATGATTGTCTATCTATATTAAAAGTATTCAACTAAGAAAACTTCTTTCGTTACAACTGTATAATGTGAAATCCATTTTTGTGATTAGAAGTATGTTATTATTATTATTGACATATGTAAAACATTTCACACACAGAAGTACCTTGTTACTGTCGTGTTTATATTCTAACTTTAACACGAGTGAAGCTGCGTACTGCACTCACAGTATTCAAATATAGGAGACGCAGGACGTTCAGTTTTGTAAACATTGTCAGTAAATAATTAGTCTTCTGCAAGAAATGGATTTTACAAATCAGAAGTATATAACACTGCTCTGCATAAAAAATGATGTTTTCGAATGAATGGGTGTTCCTAAACGATTTTTTTTTTTTTTGCGCTGAGTTCAACGGTGCAATCCGTTTAGTCCTAGCACGTCAGGTTTCTGAGTAATTGAAAGATTTGTGTTTAATAAAAGCCCCATTTGTATGCTATAGAACATCAAGGAATGTTTCCGATCATCTTTATTTCTAGTGATAAATCTAAAGTGAAATTGTGAATACCGCAGAGTATCTAGTCTGGCAACACTATTTACGCTGCTCTTTACTTCACAGGTAGTTTGCTAACACGGACTGGAGTGAGCTGGATGGTGTCGTAAAACGTGGATTTGTGTATTAAGAAAACAATGTCTTCACATGGCTGCACAAACGACCGAACACTTTCTGTTATATATGTGGAAAGTACATGTTGTGTAAACAAAGATTAACCATAACACCATTTGTGAAAGAAGCCTATTTTGCCTATTTCGGACTTGTACTTGGTGACGAAAATAAACCATGGACACCCCAGAAGGTATGTAAGACGTGCGTGGAAGGATTGCGGTTGTGGGTGAACGGACAAAGAGAGAAATTTTATTTTGCTCTTCCAATGGTATGGAGGGAACAATTAAACCACACGGATGATTGTTATTTTTGTTAGGTGAAGGTGCAAGGTTTCAGTGCCAAGAACAAACGTGATATAGTGTATCCTCATTTGAGATCTGTAATGCAACCAGTCAAACATGACGAAACTTTGCCTGTACCGTCTCATCCATCAAGTAGTACATCACCGCGAAAGAAAATGTTAAGTGATACAACAGAAAACAGTGGGTCAGATACAGACGACTACGTACCCAATACAAGTAACAATAAACCACACTTATTTAGTCAGATAGCACTGAATAACTTGGTACGTGATCTTGCGTTACCAAAGGAGCGTGCCGAACTGTTAGGGTCCATACTGAAAGCCAGACATTTATTGTTACCTGGAACAAAAATCTCATATTACAGATTCCGGGAACAAGAAATAGTGTCTTTATTTTCAGAAGATAGGTCTATGATCTACTGTAATGATATACCACAACTTATTACGTGGCTTGATGTACAGTATGAAGCTTCAGACTGGAGACTTTTCATAGATGCGTCTGTAACCAGCCTGAAAGGTGTTTTACTCCACAATGGGAATGTCCTTGGTTCTGTACCAGTTGCTTATTCTACTACTGTGAAAGAATCATATGAAAGTTTGCAATTTTTGTTGCAGTGTGTAAAGCACTCCGAGCATGTGGTGTCAAGGTTATCAACCTTTTACTTGGACTACAGCTGGGTAACACAAAAATGCCTTGCTTCTTGTGCGAATGGGACAGTCGCGACAGAAAATATCGCTGGCAAAGGTGGGAGTGGCCAACCAGAGGACTGTTCACACCCGGAACCAAGAACGTTCAACATGCGCCGCTTGTAGAACCCACAAAAGTTCTTCTACCTCCCCTTCATATAAAGTTGGGTATCATGCACCAGTTCGTACGTGCTCTGGATAAGGACGGTGCATGTTTTAAGTACATATGTAATGTTTTCTCCAGAATAACCCTGGAGAAACTGAAAGCAGGTGTTTTTAGGGGACCCCAGATCAAGAAACTAATGTGTGACCCCAATTTTGACTTTATAATGAACCAAACAGAAAAGCAAGCCTGGCACAGCTACAAGCATGTTATAAGAAACCTCCTAGGAAATACAAAGAGTCCAGATTACAAACGCATTGTGAACGCCATGTTGGACAATTTCAGGAAACTAGAATGTAACATGAGTGTAAAGTTACACTTTCTATTTTTTCATCTGGACCATTTCCCGCATAATCTTGGCTTTTACAGCGAAGAACATGGTGAACGTCTTCAACAAGATTTAAATGACATGGAAGGAAGATACCATGGTGTATGGACTACGAACATGATGGCAGACTTCTGTTGGTCCCTGAAAAGGAAAAACACAGCTGATAATACGTACGGACGAAGTGCAAAGCGAAGGAAATTTCTTCCTGATTAATAGGAGTATCAATGTCAGTGGTTGTAAGCAATTTTGGTAATTACATACCTGTCTTAAGCATGAAAATGATCTTTTCATATAGTGTACAAATATAAATATATTGTGTAAATGCGACATATTGGTTTTCGTTTTTTACGAACAAATTAGACGTGATAGAAGAAAACCGATTACATATTTTTTTAATCAGCGTCTCAAAATTAGAGGGAAACAACATTCAAAATCAAAACATCAAATATTTTTTTTCAGATTGCAGAGCGGTGAATAAATCGAAAATAGAATTATCATTCTTGAATTTTCACACAATCTTGATGTAGGTATTAATATTTTTACAGTAGCAACATCTCCTACAAATTAATTACTTATCGCAATTACTTTCCTACAAACTTAAAGTTTGCAATACTTTTTCCTGAGTTCTTTAACTAGTAAGTCCTTCAAATGTCAATTTAGTTATAATTTTTTTGATAAAGATATCTTTATATTAGTATACTTAAAATATTTTATTTCCATTAGAATTTTGTCTATAAATATAACTCGATTATAAATTGTTAAGAATTATCATGCAAAGTAGAGATTAGCTCTATTCAAAACTTTAAAAATATACTAGACAGGTGTTATGAAAAGTGCACTGAATATGTACTTAAATCCAGATAATGAAAATTTGAAAATACATTCTGTAAACTAAAATTATGTATTATTGAAGAAATAAAATAAAAGATTTTGAAGTAACTCCAGGCGATCAGAGAATACTTCAGAAAGACTGAACTGGGGATCGAACACAGGATTTTCCTATTATAAGATAAATTTATGATATTGCATCTCGTTATTCGGTACATCATACTTATCCATTCAGCACATTAATCCGCTATTCCCCTATCTTATGAGCCTTCGGAACGTCCCTGGTAAGGAGACGCTGATTCCTCTAATTTTGAAACGCTGATTTGAAATATGTAATCGGTTTTCTTCTATCACGTCTAATTTGTTCGTAAAAAACGAAAACCAATATGTCGCATTTACACAATATATTTATATTTGATGGAACAGACAATTTACGACGTAACGGAAGGCAAGAATGCTTACGGAGTAAGAATTTTTTTTTTTTTTTGGTGAGTTGTTTTATAAATTCTCATATCTTACTAACTCTCATATAAAAATATTTCTAAGCAAAACAAATGTTTCTTCCAAAGGAAGCGAGAGATCATCTCTCAATCTCGCTACTTTACAAGCTGCTGTCAAGTATAGCTTCACCCTGAGCGTTAGAAATTAAATCTCGACTCAGTACTAACTACTCAGAAGTTGAATATGCTTACGTTGAGTGCATTAAGAAAATTCAATGTCTAAGCTTATGAACAGTTGGTATTTACAGTGGAAATGTAAACTATCTTAGTTCAAATCATTGTTGGCAGAGCCGAATACGATTAAAAAAAAAAAAAAAAATCATTACCTCGTTAGCCGAGATTACAGGAAAGCAGGAGCGAGAAAGCTATCGGGACGAAATGTGACAGAAGTAAGTTGAGTGCTGACGTTTATAAAGTCAACATTATTTTAAATTAGTGTATCAAAAGATTTGTTTTTTTGAAATTTTCTCCGCTGATTATACATATAAGCTTCTTTTCTGTCTTAGTGCGATATTAGGAGTGGCAAATGATTTTCTGGTAAGGAATGACGCAAACGACAAAAATTATACCGATATAAATGTAACTACTTAAGATTCTTCGTTCTTGTTTAACTGTTCCCGAAACGCCTATTTCTTTGCAGGAAATCATAATTTGCTGCTGTTTCGGTTTAGCTTTTATTACACATATTCTTCTTCCCCTTCATTCCTAATTTTTCACGTTTCTGTAGAGCAAATTATCTTCTTTCTACCTTCCCATTTATCAACAGTATTCTTTTTATAAATACTCAGTCAGAAATGAAATGAAATCTTTTAGTTTTACGTTCCACAGTTATACCAGCTAGGCTAAAGGAGACGGTGATGATGAGAAATGAATGCTATGGCGGAATGAATAAAGTGGGAGGAAACGGGAAAAGCAGTAGAAAACCTACGAACATGATGTTTGTCCATTGCAAAGCCCACTTGGCGCGAGCTGGGATCGAACCAGGGGCTCCACGCACTAGAGAACGATCTGCCACTAAGCAATGAATACTTAGTCAGATAAGAGAAAATGAGAAGAATGTGTTATCTACGGCACTTTAAAACTTTGAAGTGGAAATGAAATGAAATCGTTCCGTTTAACGTCCCATAATTATGCCCTTTAGGCTAGGGGAGACGATGATTAAGTGAATGATGTGGAAATAATTGGTAAAATAAGAAAGTTGGACGAAACGGGAGTAGCCCAGAAAACCCATAGACAGAATGTTGTCCACCACAAACATACTTGGCCGGGGATGGCACTGGGGACCCCACATACCAGAGATAAGTGCTGTACCATTGAGCCACCGTGCCTCCTTTTAAACTCTTGGTTTAGCGGTGTTCAGTACCTATAACCATCTTTACAGTTAGCCATTAATTTATATGGGAAGTTATCTTGCTTCTGTTTTCTGTGAAAGGAACTGAAACTTTAATTATGTGATTTTTACTTTTTCTCTCTCCAAAATCTAGTTATAAATGTACATTAACCTTACATTAATCCAAATGAATTTTACATTATACATAAAGTTAATATTATTATATTCTGTTCCTTTTGATTATTATTAAATATTAAAAGAATATAACATGAAGATTAACTTTTACGAAATAGGAGACATTTCAATAGATTTCAAGAAGATACAGTAAAATCAAATCATTAAAATTTCAGTTCATTTGAAAGAAAATATAAAAATAATTCTCTATATTAAACCATGGGATAAAGTACATAAAAAAGTAGGTAGTCAACGCTGTTAATATCCCACAATTATTACCTGAAACTTATCTTAAGGTAAATGTAAAGGAACGTCAATTGCCAATAGATGGCAGCATGTTTCGCGTACCTTTCCAATGTATGTACTTTTATAAAGTTAATATTCACGATAATGGAGTCAAATTCAGCAAAGGAATGTTTAACCTTTGTTCACAGACAAATTGAATCAGTAATAAGGGGCTGCGGTGACTCAGTCGTAGAGCGTTCACTTCTGGTGCATGGGGTCCTTTTGTTCGATCCCAGTTCGCGCCAAGCAGAGATGGGTACCCTTACTCATTTCTGCCCTCAAGAGGGCCACCTTCACCTTCAATCATCCTCATGTTCGTAGATGAGTGTGAAGGTGACTGAGGGTGAGTGTGAGGGAATCGATTGAGGATGAATGTGGCTGAGGTTGAGTGTGAGGGAGTCGATTGAGGATGAGTGTGGCTGAGGGTGAGTGGGAGGGAATTGATTTTGGATGAGTGTGATGAGTATTAGCAAAAATGCCAAATGGGCTTTGTGGTGCACAAGCACTGTGTGCGTGGGTTTTCTCGGCGTTCTCCCATTTCCTCCCACTTGCTTCATTTCACAATTTCATTCATTATTCATCATCACAGTCTCCAGCAGCATACCCGTGGGACGTAAAATCAAGACTTCATTGCATTTTGAATCAGTAATAAGAGATTAGCCTGTGTATTTTTTTAAATTATTTAGTTCGTTATTGAGAAACTGGAAGAATATTTTTAAGTGTGAAACGAAACCCTCCCGCCCCCAAAAAATAAAATAATCTTGAAAATTCACAGATTATTCTCCGAAGATCGATTTAATTTGCTTTCTGAAAAGACGTCATGCGTTTTCTCTTCAAGTTGACTAAATTGTTGTCAATATTGTCATCTTAGTATAAAAAAAAAAAAGAAAAAAGGCATTCAAAATATAGGGAGAATGTGCTGCTGACTATTGGGAATTGATGCTTCTTTACACTCACCTTAAGTTAAAATCACCAGGAGTAAGACAAAAAAAGTGAAACAATGTAGATACGTATAATACACAACCAGAGTACCGAACATTTACATTCAGATTCGTTGTCCCATCCTCTTTAAAATACATTGCTCCGCCCTGTAACAACTGCCATTGGATTTCAACGAGTACCTGAAATAATTCCACTACACAGATTACCTCAAATAAATGTTGACATGGTCACCAAATCATTATATACATGAATGACATTCGTCACATCTGCAACTCATTCTCTCTCCCTTTTTTTACTTGTATTTCTGCTTCTGTGACATTTGAAATCCGTTCGATTCGCTTTTGATGCTTTATTTAATACTTCAATGACAAGTTAAATTGACAGGTACCAGGGAACACGTTTTATCACCTTTTCAGTTGAACACGAATTGCAAAATTTTGATAAGCAGCAAAAAAGTATGGTGGGTGGAATGGGAAAACTTAGATATATATGTGTGTCTGTATACATGGTGTAAGATACACGTTATATACACAAACAAAATTTTTATCTTGTAATTACGTATTATAAATATTGTTCGTTTCAGCAAACGGTTTAGAAAAATAGCTGAAACTTTATTTTACAATTTCCACCAAAAAAAATATGACCAATTTATATTTTACTAGTTGAAATGCCTATTCATATGAAGTATGAAGAATAGGTTTACGGGAAATATTTGAAAAATACATTTGAACCTCCTTCCTTACTAAATCACTGCACTAGAAACCAATTCATTTCAGTATCACTTAAAACAGATCGTCGAGTGATCAGCGCAGCTGGACTGACAGACAAAGTTCTTAAAATTTTGGTTGTAAAAGACTTATTTTATACAAATTACTACTTCTTTTGTTTATATAATATACACAACAGTTTAAGTCACGCTGAAAATAGTTAAAGTCCAAACCTTATATTTTGATTGACCATAGCTCATTTTAATTGGCCATATCCAAAAGGTGAGAGTATGCTCATTTTAAAGGTCTATTGAAATACATACTATTGAAATACATAATAAAAATCGACATATTGTAGGTTTAAAAATATTTATGTCTACTTTTGTTCTTTTCCTATAGATAGACGATAACGTTAATTCCAAATTGAATTTTCGCACCTGTGTTTGACCTTTGCCCAAACTAATATGGCTTTTCGTATTATCTTGCGTAGTACTTTAACATATGTAAGTTTCATTAGATTATCTGCCTAGGACAAGGCTTATAGGAAATGAGCCTCATCCTTTCCTGACATCAGAGGAAAATCATATGATTATCAGAAAGCAACTCGATTGATGCAAAATCAAATCTACCAAATAAAAAAAAGCAACATAAACTATGCAGATAACAAAAATCATTTGCTGACAGTAGATACATCTTAAGAGTATGTGTGTTATGTTAGGACAAGAGGAACAACCATAAATACAATCTGCCAGTTAACATCATATATTTTTTTACATATACAGTATATACAACAAATTAGTAAAACAATTCGTTTCAGCATAAGAAGAAGCACAGATTATTATTAAATTTGTTTTTCCACTTTCTCAGAGAAACTACAGAAACTACATATGAAAATTTGCACCCCAAAAATGTAATTTTCTTAATAATAATAATAATAATAATAATAATAATAATAATAATAATAATAATAATAATAATAATAATAATAATAATAATAATAATAATATATAATAAGAAAAATTAAATTTTAGACTTAATAATAATGTTGGGCTATATCTTATTAATCATTGTGTAAATTACATATATCGTCTTGCTGGGCTTCAGAGAGTATACTTCTCTGCCAGTTTCATAATAATTTCTGTTATGATAATAAAACAATACCAATTTTTAGGTTTACAATTTTTTATTATTTCAAAAACTACGCATGTGAATTTACGCTTACCCTTATCATTTTGTTCAGATCAATAAGATCTATGTATTGGTATATGGACGATCTTTGGATACTTTTTTTTTTCGTCAAACGCTAGTAAATTATAAAATTTGTCAGGACATTGATATCCTTATAACGTTAAATAATGGAGCCCTTCTCGTGGCTGTATGAGATATTTTTATTCTTTACTATTCTCAGTACCATAATTTGTGCGGGAAGGGCAACTGTTTTCCCATTTAAACTCATCGACGTAAGAGGGATTACCTACTTTAAGATACATTTTCTTACTCTATATGCCAGAATACTAATCTGAACGTATAAATAGGGTAAAGTCGGCCAAAAAGGGGTCAGGAAAAAGAAAATGAACAATTAGTGAGAATTATGGCTCTGTTGTCAATTTCTTGTTTTTTCTTGTTTTATATACATACATCCTTCCCTCATATTTCTCAATTCGTTTGGTCATCTTATTCATAATTCTTAATTTTTAAAAATTATATTAGTTTTTCATAACCCTATTCACCCAATCTCTGTCGGGTGATAAGGGCCAAGGGTGAAAGGGTCATAAAAATACATACAAATATTAACATATTTACTAAGATACACATAATAACATTTCTACATTGTACACTGACAGACTGACAATCCAATATAGTAGTCTAGAACTATTCATTGTTAAGAAAATTACCTTTTTATTAACTCGGATACATATTGTAAGAGACACATAAACTCTAAATTTAAAAAAAAAGTAGCTGATACAAATTATATTAGTTGTTCAAAATAAACGTTAGTTTTATACTGACATCCAAGATAGAAGGCGATAACTATTTATTGTTGTAAAAAAAAAAAAAAAGCAATGTTTTAATAAAGTCTGACACACATTATTTCACTACGAATATTGAAGAATGTAATTAGTCTCTGGTAGATCTTACGTGACTACACTTTCGTCACATAGAAATTTCAAGCTTAGGTATGCCTACACCTGCCACAAATAAGACGTTTTACCTTCAGCTCTGACACAGACTTCATGATACCATTCTTTACCTTTACCTTGACATCCGAGGCAAGAACCCAAATCTTGTGAACGAGGATAGTAGTATGACACAAAGCAAAATTTGCACACTGTGTTTTCTTTTAATTTCTTAGAACTCTGTGTTTCAAGATTTTCTGGAAGATTATCATCAGACGATGAAAATGTCCGATCGATTGCATGTTTCCCAGGCGGTTGTGATTTCACTCCTTTGGTTTTCAATCTAGCTTTTTAAAGATTTTCAGGTGATGTCACAAGACCGAAAAACTGGCGCGTTTTCTTCAGGGATACAGCTCTTCGTATTTTCTTCTTCTTCAGCTTTGGCAAAAGTTGTTGGAATAAGCTACTGAGGATTGTTTTTCACCAACGAGCTTCGACTTTTCTTCATTTCTTTCACTATGAGCGATCTTATGTTGTTGAATTCCTGCATTATGAATTTCTGGACCCATCCTTGCATTTGTATCCTTTTTGCTTTCGATGGTAGAGGGCAGATACTCATGCTCTTTAACGACTGTGTCGTTGAAAGGATACACGCGAGTAGAAGAAACTCCTGATACTGCTATACGTGGCGTGGCAGCTCTCATTGATGTACCGCTAAAAATCTGTCTGAACAAAAATTTACTTATTTTCCTTCCAACATCTGATTCTATAACAAATAAGTCGCAATCGTGATCATAATAGGATTTGAGAGGTTTAAAGAAGGATCGATCAAGAGCCTGTGGGTTGTGTGAGGTGGAAGGAAAATATATCTGAGGAACACCAGATATATGTACGGTGTTCATTTATTATGTAGTCAAAATTCACTGGTGAAATCCTCTCACCCAAACAAATAAAAAGCCCATATTGACACAGGGCGAAAACCTCGACGTTTCGAAGTTACGCGATACCGAAAACAAGGAAAGTGTAACTTTGAGGCTGCCTAGCTCGAAAACTATAAGACATATTAAACGCGGTTAAAGAAATATCACAGGAACTAGTACACTCTCTATCTAAATATCCATGTTTCAGAGTTAGGTCGTACCGGCGCAACGAATTTTATAGAGGGAGCTGGGGTATTGAAACCCTAATTTAAGCACGGATAGGAGAAAAGAAGAGATGTTTTGATAGAAAATGACTAATTATCGGTTTATTAAGCTGTTATGTCGTGTACATGAGTATTATCTTTTGTAAATTTCACATTATCACTAATTTTAATATCTGCAATTATGTAACCACACAGAACACAGTTTAACATCAAAGAAAAGTTGTTGATAACATTTTCAAACCAAGTTCCATACTTAAAAATCATTTGATGATGGTGATGTAAGCAAGAAAAAACGCCATACAAATATGAACAAATTTTTCAGAGATACAGAACTCTAAATTGTTGTCAAAATGGACATCAGGGCAAAGGATTCGATAAACTATTTAGTGAAGAGTGTAGGTCGTGTAGCTAAGAAGAATGTTACATTTATGGTTACAAAGTATGCACGTGCAAACGAGCCAAAATGAACATGGAGAAATTATTAAGAACAGAAAGGAAATTAGCGTACTTAAGATGACAGTTGGTTTTATTAATGTGAGTATGTAAATACAATCTAGAACGGTGTAAATGGAAGGAAACGAAAGCTTACATTTAACATCACATTTTCTACCCTTAAGGTTCAGAAGTTAAGTGAATGTTTATTCCTCTGGAATTCTAGTACATATTTTTAGGTACTAGAGTAATGTCATCATTAGATTAAAAAAGAACCAATAAAACATTCTACTTCGAGTTTTTTATTTTGTGTTTTTTCAAGTCTAAAAGCATTGTAGAACACGTTAGGTATGGTGTTTCTGCATGGAGACATAGGAGTGATGAGGTCATAGCTTTAAAAAATTTTGTTGGGCCTATTTTTATTATTTTTGGCGGACTTACTTTTGCACCTAAAAGATTGAAATTTTACACAAACATTCAGTCTACCGACTAGTATTTATCAGATTTTTTCCAGATCTCTGCGTTAACACAGGGGGTCCAGAATGGCAAAAAGTTATAAAAGGGATTTTTTTTACTAAAATACCTTTTTTCACGATTTTCCCGTCTCAGATACCTGATGGAGACATTTGAATGATACTCTTTGAAAGGATGTTCTATTAGAAAGAGAATGAGGAACAAACCATGATCTTAGGATAAATTGGGATGTTTCAGGAAATTTTTATCTGAGACCCTGAAAATTTTTTTGAGGGGTTAGGCCTATATTTATCATTTTATGGCGGGCTTACTTTTGCACCTAGAAGAGTGAAGCTTTGCACAAACATTCAGTCTACTGAGTAGTATTTATGAGATTTTTTCAGATCTTTGCGTTAACGAAGGGGAGTTCCAGAGGTACAAAAATATAAAAAAGGGATATTTTAACCAAAAAGCACTTTTTCGCGATTTTTATGCCCTTAGATACATGATGGAGATATGTGAATGCTACCGTTTGAAAGTCTGTTCTATTGTAAAGAGAATGAGGAACAAAATATTACTCTAAAATAAATAGGGATGTTTCAGGATTCTTTTTTTTACCTGAGATCAGGGTCTTTTGCGGCCATTTGGGTCATTGTGAGGATCCAAGGCGTAGAATCATGTCCCGTAGCGTTAGAATAACTCCTTTGCGAGGTTACAGGACATTTTTGCGATTCAGAAGTGCTAGCTTCAGAGTTTTGAGTTTTCTTAAACACGCTCAACACCTGACAGTACACAATTGAATTGAAAATTATTGAAGATGCTGCTGTTGCCTCATCATCTCAAGAAAATATATCTCCATAAAATAAATCAAAATGTAATCTGGGCCTTATTTCAGTAAAACGCCAATTGGGGACCCTAGAAATAACAATGTTTCTTAAAGTTTTAAATTCTAACGAGTCCTTCATTTCATATTTAATATTTTCTAGGGTCCAAATATTAATGCTTGCTCATGCAGGGAAAGTTGCAAATGTTGGCGCTGATTATCATCCAGGTATTTCACTATACTGTCGTAGTTTGTGCTTCACATTCAATCACGCAGTTTATTACAGTTTCAAATAAATTAATTCATTTTGGTTGAAACATAATATTCTGTTAACAAGCAAACAGTTTTCAATTAAAGTGTCGAAAGAAGTGTATAGTCATTTAAAATAAAGGTGCATAAGTAATTTCAAGTGTGCCTCAATAAGAACATATTCCAACCTCGATTTCCTGGCACTACTTTTATAAGTTGTACTTTCAACTTACTGTCAAAGCAACACACACGCCGACTTCTAGCATAATATAGAATTCCTTCGTGGCTAAATGCCTCAAGACATCGAGTTCAATCCAGTTCATGTGGTTCGGATACCACGTTAAACGATAGATCTCTTTCTTATATAGCCATGGTGCTAAATGGGATGTTATACTGCAATCCACTTAACTGATTGTTTAATACTTATGGGCTTCTTCTACAGAAGATGGAAGTTTCGCAAAAAATATTTAAAAAGTATAAATTTTTACAATTGTACGAGGGCTGATCAACAAAGACTGAGATATACCGCAGTTTCCTTTGTTGCCGATCACTAGGTGGCATCACTGTCGTATTGGTCGTATTGCCACCTAGTGAAAGTATACATGAAACAAAGCTCTTTCAACTATCAAACCTGACGACATTCGGCAACAAAGGAAACTACAATAATTAGTGTCAGTCTTTGTTGATCAGCCCTCCTATGTAATACCCCAACAATATTACAGTACCGGTACATAAGAAATTAGAAGTTATACCGATAGCATTTACCAAAGATTTTTTATTATCTCATAATATTTTACGACTCAAAAGAACACTTCTAACCTTGTACGTTTCTTGAAATTAGCCTCTAGACATGGTAGATATATTAGATTACCCATCAGATAACGTTGAGCACAAAGAACGAATTTTAATCGAGCTTTATTTTGATTTTGAACGTGTACAGGAAAGAGGTACTTCAAGTAATAAATGTATATTATAAAATGTAAACTGACCATGTTTGTGACTCTTAATCTCTTGAGCTATCCGACCGATCTCGATCAAATTTCTCACATAGATCAGGTTCGATCCTGGAATGGTTTGTATTTATTCACTTTTTAGGTAGCATTTAGGGGAGGGAGAGAAGGGGAGATATAAAAATAAATAAAACTTATTAACTCTTGAACCGCCTGATCGATTTCGATCAGATTTTCAACAGAGATGAGGTTCGAGTCTGCGATGGATTTTACCATTTCACTTTGGCGGAATAACGTAGGGGAGGGGGATATATATATATATATATATATATATATATATATATATATATATATATATATATATATATATATATATATAAATGAAAATGACCTTTATTTGTGACCTAATTAATCTTGAACCACCCAACCTATCACAATCAAATTTTCAACATAGATGAGGTTCGGGCCTAGGATGTTTTTATCATTTCACTTTGCCGGTGCAACTTAGGGGAGGGAGAGGGATATATAAAAAATGTTCGAAAATGTCCGATATTAGTGCTGAATCTATAGTTTTCGGGGTCACTGAGATGAACAGTAACACTTCCGATACTGTTTAAATCCAAATTCAGCCCCGCAACTTGGGGAGGGAAAGGAGAGATATATAAAAATGATCGAAATTGACTGATATTATTGCCGAATCCATAGTCTTCGGGATCGCTGTGATGAACAGTGACACTTCCGATGCCATGTAAATCCAAATTCAGCACCGCAACTTAGGGGAGGGGGATGGGAGAGATATATAAAAATGATCCAAAATGACTGATATCAGAGAGAGATTTAGTAATAATAAAAAGTGAGTGACTAGCGAAACATATTACTATTTTTTTCATAATTTTACCCAGCGAAGCGGGTAATTAATGGTAATAAAATAATTTAAAAAATAATACCTTAAAATACTTCAGCTTTAGTATAATATTTCAATTTTCATATATTGTAATTATAGTAATGATCCAATGCCATGTATCTACTGTGAGGTAAGTGCATCAGGTAAATACTGTACACAAGTACAATGAGCAATTATCAAGTTTCTCGACTACATGACTGAAGCATCCCCCTATATTCATTATTTTTTCCCTATAGTACGAGTTCATAATCACCAGATGTAAACTAATGATGTCAATTCATTTTTTAAAAAGTAGTTTTATCATGTTTTTAAATTACTAAAAATAATGTAATAACTCATTTAATTTAACTATTAACTTCATTATGACTAATGTGTCTCTTTAAACTAATATGAATTTCTAATTCAACAATCATTAAATACTTTCGGAAACGGGTGTCGGAAAAAATGGTAATAAATCTTTCTCACTGTCGCATATTACCGCATTGAAGGATACAAATCATGTCACTTTTCTCTCATTTAAACTCTTTTTTTTTTTTTTTTTTTAAATCTGCTATTAGTGATACATTGCATCGTCGTTCAAAGTTTAACAATGTACCATTCGTCAGGATATAAAGGGCAAATGGGCCGACAACTTAAAGAAGTATAAATGAGTGGTCAATGAAAGGTTGGTCATTCACTTCTCTAGAATTTATAGCGTCTCATAGGACACCTAAAAAGGGGGAAAAAAGATCCAACATAACTTTTGAAAAGAAAATGGGACATTTCCTTTTAGATTCAGAAGAAAAACCTCTCGTCTGTTCGTCGTGCTTCAGACAAAAGAAGTGTAGAGTGTAAAACCTGATTTATATATAGTTCTCGTGCGAAATATTGCTTCGATTAGTTAAAGTGACTTAGAGAAACTTTTCTTGCGAGCAGTCTTTCAGTTGGATTAAAGTAACTGAAAGCAGTCTTCTAGCTGGATGTACTATTTCATAGATATCTTCAACTGTATCTTAAAGACAAAAGTAAAATACACCGGTCTCAGAAAATCTATTATATTCACAGAGAACAAAATTAAGTTACGGATATTTATTTTTGCCTTACACTTAAGAGCTCTTGAACAGAAAATTTAAAAACTAACTGGTTCATACTAGCTTTGATATCTTAATTAAATTAAACTAGAAGTACAACTCATTGAACAAAGCAACATTTATTTAAAAATAATGAATTTGTAACAGTTTCGCCAACTAACTGAACATACAGTATTGACTCCATCAGATATTGCTTGACACTGACAGTCTCTAATGAAGCCAACATATTCAATTAATTGGCGAAACTGTTATATATTTAATATTTTTTAAATAAACGTTGCTTCGTTTAATGATTTGTATTTCTACCTTAAGAAAATTTAAGTTCTATGAGAAACTTTAGGAAGTATGTGCCTCTTTCATGCTATTGGTCAGGAGTATAGTCGTGATAGTATTTGTGTGAATAATGTTTACCAAGTTATCTCAGTAAGTATGCCAACGTCCTAGTCGTATCGGAATCTGTTTCTCGTGAGATCAGCGAAGTTAGTCAAGTAGTGCCGGATCTGAGTCAGAGGAAAGGTGGATAACCGTTCGTACTCACCAGATATCGGTGGCACTGTGGCATCTACGCTACTTGAAAGAAAGAAGTAGCAAATTTCAGTCTAGAAAGCAAGCATTAACGGTGAGGAGACCGATGTACCGATTACACATAACCCCAAAGGCATGGGTGATATAAACTAGCTGGTAGGTCCGGAACTCGAGTTGTTGTACAGTCCGCAGCAAAAAACCTGCAACATGAGCATGTAAGTTTATTGTGAAACGACGAAGTCTTTTGCTCCAAAATAAGTTTGCAGAGAAGGACGCCGAGGTTTCTTCTGGCGTGATTCGTGCCACTTAGACGTTATGTTGATTCCCTGCGCTGTTAGGCGTAGTTTCACAATAAACTTACAAGTTCATGTTGCAGGTTTTTTGCTGCGGACTATACCAAGAGTTCAGTAAGTGCCCATTTCCAGGTGACATGAACTCCTATGTATCATAAACCGACTTCCCATTAACAAATACACATGATTCTTCAGCCTTAAAGAAAGCATTCACGAACTTTCATCTAATTGAGCTATTTATGGAATATACATCTCAGTATGCAAGCTACTGTAGCATGTGCTGAACATTAATTACCAAACTGCTGGGTCAAAGCCAAAGTACTATTCCTATACTAGACGGGCAGCACTTTCGGACTTTAGTAAAAAGGAAGCACACTGTAGATATTGTGTCAGAGATATTAATCTTTTCAGTACACATAAAGCACTTTATTAGAGCCCTTGGATTTGTTCTCGGATCCAATTGCTGATGTGACATAATCAGAATGAGAGTTAAGGCACAGATTTTAGTGTCACAAATTTACAGAGGTGATATTTTATAGAATATATTTTATAGGATAATTTAAAACAATCTAAAATAACTAATGATAATATTGTCACAGTAGTTGCAATAAATCATAGTCATGTGAATCATTTGTGTATCTTATAGCCAATCAGTTTTCAGAGTTGCTTAAGATCTGTAAGTTCATTAATAAATAGTTATTTCCATATTTTAGTAATAGGAAGCAATATGTTATGTACGAAAAAAATAATAAACATTTGTAATGCACATTTTGGTGTACCAGTAATGTACACTTTATCTTTTTTTATCATTTTTGTATTTCATCATATATCTTGACAGTGCTAAGTACAAATTTAGTAGATATGGTTAACACTATTCAAATATTAATACAGTTGTATCATAAATGAATAAATTCATAGTTCCTTCATTCCGATCTTCTTTTCAATATACTTTTTCTGTTTTTCCTATATGTACATCTAAGTAAATCTTTAAACGCAAATTCACTTCTGAAAGATGAGGAATTGTAGTTAGCAACAGTAATTATACTGTGATTTGGCAACAATAGCTGATATCCAATAGTTATTTGTTATTTCTTTTTATTTATTGGGATACTTTTTCTCGCAACGGAAGTGGCCATTTTGCACTAGGATTCACCCAAATTCAGACTCATTATAGTCAATGGATCTTGCACTCATTAATCTCAATGAAGTTCACGGTTGCTCCGACATACAATTAATTGAGCTCGGGATCGCTGTACTCAATAACGCTCGCGATAACTCTATCTCGTGCTCGTTATTCTCATTGGATTTACGGTCGCTGAGTCTTAGGATCATTGTCCTCAAATGTGATTTGTATTCACTCATGTATATGCTCAATAACTTCATTAAGACTCGCGTTCGCTCGGACGGGCTCTGGTTCGCTATTCATTTACAAGATTAGTGCTCATACAGACTCGCTCTCAATTATTAAGCTGATTGAGGCCGAGAGTCGTGCTCTTGAGTTTGAACGGCATCTCTACGTTGCATTGAAAAGATGCTGGTACACGTAGTTTACGAGAGTATATCCAAAACTTTCCGAGCTGACATTCAATTATCTCGGCAACTGTTTAGCTGCGTCAGATCGTTAGAGGCGGTCATTTGTATCAGTTATTGTGCGTTGAGCTTGGCTACTGCATGACAATGCTCCAGTTCATATACCTGTTACAGCTAAGGCTGCAGTGAAATATTATGGTTTTAAGGAAACTCAGCACCCATCCCATAGCTCAGATTTTAGCACTGTAGCCTTGCAAACAATAGCTATGTGGAGTGGAGCATTGCTACTCAGATTACAAGCTTAACGTACAGCGGCTAGCTCAAATGACTGCCTCCAACAAACCGACGTAGGCAAACAGCTGAAACTAATACGGCATTTCTTCCATAGATGTCACTACATGCTTTGAACGTCTTATTACCAGTGGGGCGATACTTCAATGTCAGGCTAGAAAACCTTTGAAAATACCCTTCGAGACGTGAAATTCTTGTAAAATTCACGGATTTTGTTTCTTTTCAGGTTTTGTTCACTGCTATGGCTCGATAAATGGTAGGGAAATATGCCGCATTTGTTGTTCTGCTTCACTTGGAACATTGGTTGGCAGTGCTACATTCGGAAATCCATTGACCAACGGGTAAGTAGAAAGTAGACTAATGTGCTGGGAAAGTACAAAAAGGGGGCGTATAATTTGGAAAGAACCTATATTATTTGACGTCGGTCGTTTTTCTGTAGACTAGTAGGTTACGGTGAAACGATTATATCGTCGCTCTTTAGCTTAAAATACCAAAGTACAAGACGCTGTTATTTATCGTTCGATTTTAACAAGGTACGAAATACAGTTACTCAGCGATGTCTATGAAAACTACATAATAGTGCTACTTTACAGTTACATACCTTATTCTCCAGACGGTGGATGTGGAAGTAGCTGGAACCTGTACTGGTAAATGCGAGTAGCTATGGATCAGCGACTTTGTGCACAAGAGCATTGTAGCGCAGGTTTCGCAGTTATCATTCTGCATCAGTGTTTAGCACTTTAATATAGCCTAACAATACATGATGGCGTCTTCCACTTTTGGTTCTGTACTAAAGATGAATGATACAATCGTTTCACTGAGTTCCATAATACCACGATTATTCCGCTTAGAACATGATGAACGCTTCTAGTACTATGAATGAAGACGATCTGATCGACTTACTCAAGTGCTAATTAGAATGCTTAGAGCAATACCGAGCAAGAATCCTTCGAAGTTACCAACATAAAATGATTGACAGAATTGGAATGGAATATTTGCATTCTTTAAACTTAAAAAAAAAAAAAAAAACATACACACAGAGCAGAAGTATAAATATGCACTGACGACACTAGATTATTTTCCGAGAACTGAGATCGAACTAGGAACCCCACTCACTAAAACTGAACGTTCTACTACTGAGCTACCTCAACCCCAATTTCGGGAATGAACTTTGTATGTGTTCTACGCAATACTTGTTGTAGTTTGCTTCCAAAGTTTAAGGATTCGGTTTAGAAATTAGATTTCTGGAGATTAGGGAGATAAGATTAGAGATGGAACTTATTCTTGGGAAACAATTAATTGCAGAAAACAACAGCTATTACTATATAGTGATCAATGTTAAAACCGGAAGTGGCTGATTTCTTCCACGTCTGGTTTCAGGTGAGTTGAGTTTAACTTCCCGATCAGCAACAAGGCTATATGAGACGGGACTTACTGATTAGCGTGGAATCCGAACCACATGAGCTTCTACCGGGAATCAAACCCGGGACTCCTACGCCAAAGTCGCGTACGCTAACCGCTTAGACAGGAAGGAGTTCCCACTTCTGGTTTGAATAGAAGGTTAATAGAAAAGATTGTATATATTCTTAGAACGCTAAATCGATTCGAAACAGCCAGTTCTCGGTATCTCTTATTATTTTCGCTTTCAATATTGCAACCGAAAATTATAATTTATTTCTATCACCTTCAGTTTTAGTAGAGAGTTAAGGATGAAGATGGGATATAGTATTCTTGAAATGCTTAATCTATTGTAGGAAAGTACTACTTGCTTTCTATTACCGTTCTTGCTTTATAGTGATCAAAGATAAAAACTGGAAATGATTTAATTCTACCACTTGTAATTTGAATATCACCTCGGTCAACGTACTGGATTCCTAACTTCTGACCCTCTACAGTCTGGTCAAAATTGATGGTAATCCATCAAGTAATTCTTGAGAACTTTTACTTACCGGAAGAACACACACACACTCACCGCCAGAGAGGGTAAAACTATAAAGGAGTTTTAGTAAGCCAAACTCCTTAATAAGGTAAGATAAATACAATAAATAAAGAAGTAAAATACATAAATAAATGAATAAATGAAAAGGAACAACCTGTTTCGAGACAAACTTAGCCTTCCAATTATGCGTTATTTATTGTAATGCATATGTAACACCTTATGATACATGCCTATAGAGAATCGTACGTATGTGTGTGTGTGTGTGTGTGTGTGTGTGTGTGTGTGTGTATAAATATACATAAATTCATAAATTTCTTCTACTTTTATGCCCGAATACATTCGACAAAAAATATATTTAAAAAATACAAAGTGACAAAAATTATGTAATAAACAATTTTAATAACAGTTGTTTTCATTTTGTAAATGTAATTAATATTTTTTAAAAAAAAAACTATTACTTCAATCAGAATTTACAAGTAAAACTTGTTTTTATTTAGTTTCATCATAATGTTTTATGCTTGTTAGGTTGTGAAAATGCTTAATGTAGCGCATAGAGGTCAAAGGTTATATCTAGCTCGCAAAATCAGAGTCAGCATTCAGTTCTCTATCCACCAGCCAGAGGGCGCTTGTCAATTTACTTTTTTTCTGAAATTCAGCCAGTGAGGCATGGCATATTATATATATATATATATATATATATATATATATGGTAAAGAAGAGAGAAAGACAAAAACATAGAAGGGAGAATGAAGCGAGAACATTCATAGCAATGAGTAAAATACGAATAATAACGTCCTATAATAAAGATGAGAATTCATCTTTTTTTTTTTCTTTCTCGTCGTAACGCGTTTGCTTAATATGCATTTTCCGTTTAACCCTTGAGGACGCTCGAGTGGTATTTTCCGCTGCTGAGTGGGAAAATAAAATTCGACATTTCGTATTACGTATATTATCCAGATGGAAATTTATGCACCATTTGTCCAGAGAAAACTTTTACCAAATGGATTAGCATTTCTAATTTCCGAGTGCATGATATGGAAATAATCACACCCTAGAACTATTTATTTCTAGTTGAAAATTCAATTGGAAGGTATAGTGAATCAGTGAACTTAATTTACTTACTCTTTTCATCATCATCATCATTATAGGTTTTCTACCATTATTGGCAGGTTACTTGCAACTGGGAAGCTTCAATGCTCTACAGTCTTCTGCTAACTTCTTTGTTTTCACACACGATTTTTCTGTTTTGATACAGTCAATTAACTGTAGCCTTCTTTGCTCTCTTCCTCTCTTTCCTGTTATCATCCTCTCTAGCCTTTATGTGCTACTTATTAAAATAAGTTTCGTTTTAAATGAAAATAAAATGAAATCTTTAAGTTTTACGTCCCACGGTTATGCCGGTTAGGCTAAAGGAGACGGTGATGATGAGAGATAAGTGAAATGGTGGAATGAAGAAAGTGGGAGGAAACGCGAGAACCCCGAGAAAACTCACGAGCACGGTGCTTGTCCACCACAAAGTTCACTTGGCGGGGGCTGGGATCGAACCCGGGACCACAAGCACCAAAGGTGAACGCTCTACCACTGAGCCACCGCGCCCCCAAGTTTCGTTTTAAGTATGATTAGATAATTCTTCTTTAAGTTTTTTTATGTTTCAATAGTAAACAGATTATATTTATTATCAGGGTTATGGGCTACTTTATGTCTAAATGATTGCGTGCTCACGTTTGATATAGGAGTCCCAGGTTTGATTTCCGGGAAGAACAATCGTGTTTCTAATTGTACGATAAGATGTAAATTCCTGTCTAATATAAAGGGTTGAGGTACGAAGTTGATCATTTCCACCAGAGACCAAAGTTAAGACATAGAGGTCACGGTGGCTCGGTGGTAGAGCGCTTACCTCTGGTGCGTGAGGTCCCTGGTTCGATCCTCGGCCAAGTAAAGTTCTCCAGTTTCCTCCACTACCTCATTCCACCAATTCTTCCATCACCATTCACTTGCTTCAATCATCGTTTCCCTTAGAATTGTGTGACGTGAAACTTAAAGTTTCACTTTAAAGTTAAGATATGATATTATATTAAATAAGATATATGTTCTTATGTATCTTATCACCCGTGACAAAAAAGGTCTCGTTTTCCCAGAAGTATTTCTTTCAATAAGGTATCATCATTTTAGAAGCAATATATCAGCTTCAAAGAAACGAACTTTAAATCCCAAGTTCAATACTTCCGTGAACGTGAACAAGGTACATACTCCATTCTCTCCTCTTCTCTCTTAATATTAGCGGGGGACAGGGATTCACAACAGTAGTTTTTATTTCTGTTTGAATGATTTGCGGCACAATCCCAGGTGATGATATCTTGTGGTGGACAACTCTCGAATTCACTCCGTTTCCTTCTACTAACTCCTTAAGTTTGTTTTCAATAATCCTTTAATTGCAGTGTTGCCCACGAAACGAGACAACACGAGAAATAAGATTTTTCGCATCGTCTCAATTCGATTCTCGAAACGCTTTTAACATCTTGTCTTGTTTAGTAAATATATGCGCTTCTTCCTCGGAAGTAACCTAGCAAGAATTTTACACTTAGTAACAGAAAATTCAAATACCATATAGGAATAACTATTGACTAATAACCATTAATTTAAAAAAAAAAAAACACATTCCCAGGTTTTTAAATCAATGTTCATGCCTAAACGAACATAAAAGTCGTTCACAGCACAGAACGGCTGGTAATGTTTCTAACAAGGCGCATTTTCGGATTATATGAGTGAAAAATTGAATTGTTAACAGTTTGCGAATACTTAGTGACAAAAAAATTGAAAGTGACAGTTCACCAAATATTCTTAATGTAGCATTGTATCTCTAATATAGATATTTAGCATTGCCCATACAAGGATTAGGATTAGAAATTAGATTTTGGTTTTCGGCACCTATGGCCGTGTTAGCCCATCACGTATGAGAGATGATGTCCCTCGGCGATCACACTACCTGAGGAAGGGAAAAGAAGAAAGGATTTTGAAAGGAAGGTAGCAGCCCGGGACCTGCATGTTAAGTACCATTTCAGCATTTGTCTGGTGTGAATGACGAAAGCCCAAGAGAACCTCACTCAGAATGGCTGGGCTGAAAAAGCTTTAACACTTTTTCGACCATGTCCGCATCGGAAATCGAACCCGGGACTGTTCGTACCAAAGATGTTGTCCATACAAAATACTTATATTAAACTTTTAAAAAATAATATATTAACATAGGGCATCCTATCACGGCGGCCCTCCCCCTATTTTTAAAAAACTTATCCATACATCGTATTCATTGACACTACATTAGGGCACATCTTAGAAATGAAATGAAATTCCAAATTAACTTCTTCAGGAAAAATATCATGAAGTACAAAATATCAAACTTCAGTATATAATTTTATTGTATACAGTACACTTTTACAGTCGAACCTTGTGCAAATACAAAAGATTAATAGCGAAAAAGTAATCGCCAAAAACTCGGCAAAAATAGAATAATAAAAAATATTATTATTTAAAAAGACAGGCTTTACTTGAGGGGACTATCATTATGCTAAACCATAACATATGCAATTTCTATTAACACTATAAAGAAACATATTTAAAGACGATGAAAAAAGTTATTAGAAGGTATTTTGAAAATGTGCATTTCCTTCTTACGCTAAATACTGCATATTTAAATACTACAAATGCTGAATGTATTAAAATACAAAACATTGAATACAAAATGTTGGACATGAAATTAATGAACTAATACTGTATTGAAATACTGAACATAGACTTCAAATAAAGGATACAAACAGTATGCACAAAAAAGTTTCCGTAATATGGTTAAAAAAAACTCTCTTCAAACTTCATGCATTGTTTTGTGTGTTTCTTCCCTTTTCTTTCTTTTTTTTTCACAGTATCGAATCAACATTATTCTCCAGAAATCCAATAATGCTTTTCTTTGTTTCCACACTTCTTGGTTTCAGTGATGCCAACCTGTGGGGAAAATCTCATGAGATTTTTTTGTCATTAATTACTCCTAATGGGACATCAACGCCAACAAAATTCTTTGTGAGCGAGAAGTATATACATAATGAATCATCAATATGTGTGCCAGTGTTGTCAACTTTTACTCTGAATTCTTTTCTTTGTTATCACAAAGTCTATGCTAGTGAGGAGTGACTTAATCATTTATAATTCTTAAAAATTAAGTAGCAAGAAAGGAAGTTAGTGCTCTAGTATTCACAAAAGAAAAGAAGAAAACAAAACAATGAACGAACGAAAGAAAACAAAATATCAAATGAAAAACAATTAATCTCAAAATGTTCCAGAAGACATTTATGAGGAACAAAGATTTTATAGTAGCATTTGTCACAGTATAAGGCGATTTTACCAAGGTGTGATGAAGTCAATGTATTTCTGACGACATAAAAAATATACTTGTTCTCGATTAAGGATAATAGTTATTCACAAACTATAAAGATAACCAAGAAAATTCTGTCGTTTTTCACCCAACACCTTCGAACATCGATATGTCACATAAGACATATCTGGAACATTAAAAATAGTCCTCATCAGCATTGACGACCTTCTTCCAGCGTTCTGGAAGGCCATGGATTCCATCGCGGTAGGACTTGGTGGACCCTAAAGCGAAGAAAGTATAGAGTGCATGTTGCCTCTACTAGGGATTTGAACTGGCATCTTCTAAGGTGATTGTCCAACGAATGGAACAGGTGATAGTCGGACGGTGGAATGCCCAGGAAGTATGGCAGATGCAATAGTGTTTCCCATCCAACGCGTAGAATCTTGTCCTGGGTCATCCTAGTCACGTGAGGCTTAGCGTTAGAATAACTCCTTTGCGAGGTTACAGGAGAACACTTTTGCGATTCAGAAGTGCTAGCTCCAGAGTTTTGAGTTTTTCTTAAACACGCTCAACAGCTGACAGTACACAATTGCATTGATTCTCTGACCAGCTGGTAGCAGTTCCCGATGCACGATGCTGCGAGCAGTCCACCAAACATACAGGAGAACCTTCTTCTGGTGTAGTGCTAGTTTCGGCTCTTTTGGAACCGGTTCAAAGGATGCTAACCAATCATGACGGCGCCATGCAGCTTCGTACAGGATCCACTTCTCTTCACATGTCAACACCCTGTCGAGAAATGGCTCCTTCCTCAGACGAAACAGCAAAGAAACACAGGTGTCTGGTTGCGTTGCCTTCTGATCCGGAATCAAATCAAGTGGGACCCACCCTCCCAACTTGTAGTGCTTCCCAAGTTGATAGAGGTGTTGCCGAATAGTTTTTCCACTCACACTGAATTGTAGTCTTAGTTCCTCACATATCTGGCTACTGTTCGCCTCAATTGCTGCCTGAAGATCTTAATTTTGTACATGTGTTGGTCATCCGACACGTGGTGCATCTTCGAGTGTTTCCTCACCGTCTTTAAACTTGCTAAACTACTGCTGCACTGTCCCCGTGGTCACGACACCCTCACCAAAGGCCTGGTATATCTTCCGCCCGGCAGGATCGTCATTTGACCCCAGTTTCAACTCGTACAGCATACATACCCTTATGACACTCTGTGGAGGTCCCATGTTCAATCTGTCCTTACACAAGTTCAGTGTATAACTGAACTGACAGAACCAGGTAGTATGTTGGATATACCCGCACCAACAACTGACCTTCGCCTTATCCCCAATCCCTTTCTCACGGTTTGAGGGCCAATGGAACACAGACCTTCACAAAAAGTGACAGAACTTTCTTGGCTACCTATATATCTCTTACTAGACGCACTCACTTTCCTCAAAACAGCTTTATATCCAAAAATATGTTAGGAGGATAATTTTTCCTACGAATATTAATACCCCTGTCATTTCCTGGTTACTTCAAGGACAAACTCAAATTTTGCATTATAAACTGATAACATTCCGTGTTATCAGTTAACAGATTCACTCACTTTGAGCAAGATGACTTTATATCCGAAAATTTGATAGGATGTAACATTTTCCTAGGAAATCAATACCCACTTGTCTGTTTCTAATTACATCAAAAACAGTCAAATGTTATTTTATAAATTGATAACATTTCATATTATTTCTTAGCATATGCACTCACATTTGGCAAGATAACTTTGTAGCTGAATATGTGATATGTGGATAATAATTTCCTGGGAAATTAATACTCCCTTGTCGGTTCCCGGATACTTGAAAGACAAACTCTAACGTACATTATTAACTGATAGCATTCCGTTTTATCTGTTAATCGACGCACTCCTTTTGGGCAAGATGACTTTATATCCGAAAATTTGATAGGGGGAATATTTTCCTAGAAAATTAATAGCCCACTTTGGTTCCTTGTTACTTCATTATATAAAGGTAACCAAGAAAATTCTGTCGCTTTTTGTGGAGATTTGTGTTGAAATGGTCCTCACACCGTGAGTTATGAGTGGAGATAAGGCGAAGGCCAGTTGTTTATGTGGGTATATCCAACATACTACCTGGTTCTGGCAGTTCAAATTACACCCTGAACGTGCCTAAGAGCAGAGTGAACATGGGACCTCCACAGAGTGTCATAAGGGCATGTATGCTGTACGAGTTTAAACTGAGCTCAAACACCGCTACTGCGGAGCAGAAGTTATGCCATGCCTTTGATAAGGGTGTCGTGACTACGCGGATGTTATTGCGATTAAATATAGAGCAATTTTGACGAAATTGAAATTTGGTACACAAGGTTTATGTCATACCTAGAAACGCCCCTATAATTTTTAAATTAATAGATTAAAACGGTGGAATTTTCTGCGTAATAATTGACCTCTGGAGATTGGTGGATTGGGATAACATGACTTCCCTATTAGTTGTTCTAGTTAATGTGGTATTTTGGCAGAAAATTTCAATTCTTGATCACATGGACGTGGCATGTGGCGAAAAACTTGGAATTCAGACCCACAATCTTGGGTCCACGGTATGTATATACCTGTCAATCTTGATACACAAAAGATTATGTATTGCTTACATTTTTTCTGGTCAATATACAAACCAACGGAGACTTAAACTCTGTGGCATACGGTAGATCTGTATGATTTAGATTTTAAACTTTGCGAAAATGCTGTATGCCAACTTTTCCTCGAAAATGCCTTGGTGCTCAGAGTATAAATGTATTTTTCACTGTATTTTTCATTGTAAAAAATTGGTAAGTTCATTTCAGCTCTTCATTTCTGCATTTCCTTTACTCTTACATAGTAGCGTATTTACGATTTTGTTTCGGAGGAAGGTTTTGCTAACTTTAGTCCTGGAAATGTGAAAATTCTGAAAGATATTTCATTTACTTTAATATAGTAAATAAAATTTCGGAAGGGGCTTAAACCCGGAAGCCCCCCTTAAATACACCACTGCTCTTACATGATTTACTTTTATCTGTGTCAGCCTGCATATACACGTATCTCTTATCTAACTTACGTATCACTTCACATATTCATTAAAAATATTTTAATATCTTTGATATATAATGGACATTATCTTCCATTTGAAAGATTCCTTCCGGAAACAATAAATATTCAATGAAGGAAAAGTAATATTTCGATTCCATTGAATACAATGTCATTGAGCTGAAAACTGTTGACTTTTAATTTGAAGTCTCAAAAGATTTAAATAAAACGAGAGACAAAGAGAGAGAGGACGGAAAAACTTTCTTTCATTAGACAATGACCTGTAGGGTAAAAATAAAACTAAGAGAAAAAGAAAAATGAAAAAAGAAAGTAAGAAGAGATGAAATTGAAAGGAGCAGTAAAAGAGTGGTTTAATTTAGCATTTCTTTAATTTTCTTTTTTTTCTATTTCAGTCGAGAAGGACTGCTATGATAGAAAGAGGGGAAACCAAAAAATGCTTTGCTATATTTAGGATTTTACTTTAAAAGAAAAGAAGAAAGAAAAGCTAAGGTAGAATAAAAACAAAATTATGTTGTATTCTTTCGTACTTTTATTGCTTCTGACTTGAAGATGATGTATTATTACAAGTATTACGTCATTGGTAGAACTGTACGTTATAACGCTAATTCTGTCGTGAACCATGTTACATATGCTCTGATTCTAAATGTTTATGTAATACACGAGATTATCTGGAATAATTCAACGCAATAATGTATTTCAAATATATATGATTATCCTTGAACGTATAACTTGTTCGACACCTTAAAATATTGTACATTCAGCTTACTCAAGATGGTTCCTCGTTACATCTATATCTTTCTAGTTACTATAGCAACGACATTAAAACAGGTAAACAAATCGTCGTAGCAACGATAACAAAATCTCAATATAATACAATATATTTAAATTATTTCTTTATATAATTTCTTCTTCTTCTTCTTTTCTTCTTCTTCTTGATAGCATGTGCCTTTTTAGGTAGCTTATTTTGCCCGTAAATACAAATAATACTTAAAAGTACATAAGATATACATTATCGTTGTATAATGGCTCCCGAATTATTGGGACTTCTTTACATTGATCACAATTAAAGATAGAAATCTGGACCGTTAGACATTTCGTATGCAATAGTTACCTTAGTTTTTGAATGACCCTTGTATATATATAAAATTACAATTCATAAAATAACATCATTTTCATTTTATCTCAATATCATTTTAAGTTTATTCCATAATCAATTTTAAGTCTATAAAATTACCGACCATAAAGAGATATTCAAAATATGGTACGTTTGTTGGTTATTTTTAGGTCCTAAATAAATTCTTTAATTCAGTGACATTTATACATATTAACAATAAAGTTGGTGTCCATTAAATCAACTTGGCCCATTTCATTTCTTTCGGCATATTTAGCGTAAATTTGATAGACAATATTTGTATCGATGCATAAATGTTAATTCGTAAAAGATGAGCGAAGTACAATTACAATAAAATCAGAACAATGTTCAAAGTGAAACAAAACAAAAACCAATTAATATCACAAAAGAATAATTGCACAATAAAAAATTGGTTACACTAATGATTAATCTGAAACTGATATTATCAATGTTAATCTTAGATAAAATTTCCGAAGCAACTAGCTTTTCAACTAATTGCATCCATTTATTTTTGGTATGCTTTGACGGACACCATAACTTTAGTTCATGAATATTTCGTAAACCCAAAAGTTTACCAGTCTTTACATCCTTTAATTCAAAAACCTTAGGGTTAACTTGTTTACTACATAAATAAAGTCCAGCGTATAGATCACAGAACTTATAAATTCTCTTCAACGATGCATCACTTTGTGGATGTAACCTCATAAAAACCAGATCATTGATCTGAACCTTGGATCTACCTGTCTGTTGATGGTCAATATTTTGGTTTCTCAAAAGAAATTTTCGTGTTCTACGAAGATGTACTATACTGACAAGGTGTGAATAATCTAATTCAGCATTCTCATTAAATTTGACATTAAAATGCTGTTCTATGGTGTTTATTGAATCAGTTTCATTATGAATATTCGTCGGAGCAACTCCCAAGGTATCAGAAACGGAATAGTTTAAAAGGTAGGTAATTACCGTGACATACTTAATCCAATCGGTAGGTTTATTTTTGCAAGTGTCGAAATAACATACCAAGATTTCGATGAACATTCTCAACGATAGAGCTGCTAGGATGGTATTGAGTAACAAAATGTACTTTAATATTGGCATTATTCATCGCACGGATAATTACATTACTACGAAATTGCCTACCGTTATCGCACAAAATATGTTCAATCGTGCCACAATGTGGTATGTACACATTCAACATCCGATGTACAATTGCAGATGAAGTTGTCTTTGGTAAAGGATACGCCACTAAATATCTTGTAAAAACATCCATGACAGTCAAAAGAAAAGTATCACCAGTAGGTGCTCGAGGAAATGGTCCACACAAGTCAATTGAAATGAAAAAATGAGGTTTTTCAGGCAGGATTGACATTATTGGTTTATATATAGATTGGAAGTTATGCTTAATTCTCATGCATTCCTCGCAATCATTAATATAACTCTTAATTTGAGTCCTAAGTGATTTCCAATAAAAGGATTTACTAATTAGTGATTATACTTTCAAATATCCAAAATGACCAAAATCATCATGATATGCTTTTAATATACGAGGCACTAATGTCGGGGAAATGCAAATTTTCCTTCTATTTTTAAATTTGAAATCTTTAATCAAAAGTACATCATTAGACATTTGATACAGAGAATTCCAATTACGAGGACAATTGCAATCCTGATGGCAAGAAGTTAAGTGATACATAATCTTGGAATGATCTTCATGATTCTTTTGGTGTTCTTTCAATTCCTCAACGGATATTTTGGCTATCTCATCCTGTAAAATTTTGACGGCATTTATAAATAACACTCAGTGATTATAGTCTGGAAACAATCTTGACAACGTATTTACCGGAACATTACTTACTCCTTTAATATGTTGTACTTCAAAATCAAATGATTGAAGTTCCAGTGACCATCGCAATAAACGACAGGTGCATCCTTGTACTTTCTTTAGATGGCGTAAAGAACTATGGTCAGTTAAAACTATAAAATGACAACCACTTACATATGGAGCGAATTTCTGGAGTGCAAAGCGTACCGCAAGTAGTTCAATTTTGGTCATTGTATACCCTTTCTCTGAACTCTTCAGTGTACGACACAAAATGCCACAAAATGCCAGAAATTCCAGACAAGGGTCCGTTACATTGTACATAAAAAGGACGATCAAACCTAGGGTGATTCAAACGCATATTCTCCGTAATACAAGTTTTCAATTTGTAAAATATCCTTTCTTGCAGAATACCCTATTGCCATGGAATTCTCTTTTTAGTTATAGAAAATAAAGGTTGAACCAATTCTGCAAACTGAGGTATAGATTTTTTGAACCAATTGAATAACCCTAAACCTTGCCGATTTTCTTTCAAATTTGTTGGAGCTGGCAAATCCTTTATAGCGTGAATTTTTGATTCACTGAAACACATTCCTTGAGCGTCTATTGTATACCCTACTAATTCAATAGAATTCTTTTAAAAAATTGATTTCTCTAGATTAACAGTCAGACCAACGTTTCCCAAATGTTCCAAGACGATATCTAAATTTTTCAAATAGTCCTCGAGTGTTTTTCCCATAATTAAGACATCATCTGCATAAAATATTACGTTTGCTCGTAGATTTTTCCTAACACTTTATTTAGACATGAAACTAAAGCAGCACTTCCATTAATCAAACCAAAGACTACTCGGTTGTATTCATATAACTGTCCCTCAAATGAAAAAGCTGTAAATTGTCTAGAACTTTCCCCTAGTAATATTTGGTCATACGCCATTACTAAGCCCAAGTTTCCAAATATTGTATGTTCCTGCAAGGAAGTAAGAATATCTTCAACAGGCGTATATCTAACTTGTAATTTTATGTGTTTATTTAATTTTCTCAGATCTAGCACTATTCTCAGACGTTTGCCATCCTTCCTAGGCATAACATGTAAAGCATTTAAATGATCGCTCTGGAGGGCCTTATTATATCTTGTAACATTTGACTAATTTGTTTTCTCACTTCTTCTTTAAATCTATATGAAATGATATACGGTTTAGTTACTTTGGTGTCAACTAGATTTTTGGTGTCAACTTCAATTTCATACACAAATTTTTTGCAACATACTGGACTTTTAGAGAATACATCTTTGTGATTATAAGGATTTCTTTAAATTGAGATACATAATTTTCATGCGCTTTATCAATACACCCTACAATTGCATTCAAACAACTGTCAAAATGAGGGTCTCTGTTGTCCACTATAGCCTCCTCATCCTTATGATTACCATTATCCGTCTTATTATCACTGCTACTATTTGTACTCAAAACAACATTATGCGCAAGGGGTTGACATTGGAATGCAAAACTATCGCTGACTTGAATCAAATCCTGAATAATTTTATCACTAAGAATTCGTATGGAAAATGTCCGGTTTTCGAAATCGAAAGTTGCTCGTAATTGAGTAAGAAAATCGAGGCCTATTAATACTTTTTCGTTTAATTCTTTTATGACCATTATAGGGACGGAAATTTCGTAATCGTATTGTAATTATGACCTGTGTCTTTCCCATAACTTTTCCTATGCTTACCGGTATAATCAATTAAAATTAGATTGTCTATCTTTTGCAAGGGTTTGTCTATCGAGGGTTAGAGTACTTTTGTGAGTTCACACCAAAATAAGTGATACAGATGCGCCGGTGTCAATCAGAGCTTAAACGGGAATATCATTAACATGTATTTTAGCTGTACAAAAGGTTTTCAAGAAAACAAAATCATTATTAGGTAAACACATATCTTCAACATCATAATCAAACATCCAAGGGCAATTACATACAGAAATATACTGTAGGTCATTACTATAATCTAAGGTTTTAGGAATTGTTTCATGTATTGAAAAACTAATCGCAGAATTCCCATATAAATTTTAAATAACTATTTTGCTGATTGCTAACATTTAAAGGATTTGGATCTCTTAAATTTGAATTACTGTTTTTATTTTCTTGCGAATACATTGCTGACATGGCATTAACCCGTTCCAGGCCAACCGAATCTAGTTTAAATTAGCATTGGCAGAAGATTCGATTAGGTTACATTGAATAGCACAATCTTGAGTACAGTCCTGCATGTTGTTTACTTCACTAATTCTTTGGTTTCTATTTCGAAAATATCTGCCACCTAGGTAATTATTACGAAATCTGGGATTTCGTGAGAAATTAGCTCGATTATTTACATTATTTCTAGAAACGGTACTATTATTATTTCTGTTTCTTCTGAAGTTAGGTTCTGTTATATTGTCGTTACGAGTAAATCTAACATTATCTCTTGTACTAGGATTACAATTCTCTCTAACATGTATATTTCGAACAGGAATATAATTAGATTGATTTCTATTACTATAACTTTGCAATCTAACCTGATTTTCATAATTTTGAACAATCATAATTAAATGATTGAAATTTATACATTGTGATGAGATTAATACTTGGTGAAGCTTAAACGGTAGTAATATTCGTACTGAGGCGATAATACGTGACTCCTGTTGGTAGAGATTGATTTGTTTCAAATCATTATACACGACGATCACAAAATCGGTAAGGTTTTTATCAACTTTTGGATCAAAATGTCGATTCCGGATCTGAGCATTCCTGTCTGCTAACAAAGTCATTTTCGAAATTAGTTAGCAAGGCATTTTTGAAATCAGAATAGTTACATAAATTACCGCTAATTGCCTTAAACCATACAGAACAAGGTGGTAACGAAATATGCGGTATTATCTTAAGAAACTTGGCCTTACTTATGCCTATTAACTCCCACTCTTGCTCAAATTTTTTTAGAAACATACTTGCAGGAATATCTGATTTGCCACTGAATTTGGTTAGTGACTTTATTTCACTTAATTTCACCTTTAGATTTCTTTTCTGTGCATGATTCCTGCGAGGTGTCCTCCTTTCTTCACTCTCCGTATTTGAAATGGTATCTAATCTGTCAGAACAGATTTCGGATGAATTGACGTGTTCTTCTCAGTGTCTTGGTTCAGGTCTCGTATATTCATCACGCACAGCATTGGAGGCAGGATCAGGATTACAGATGACCGCATTCATCTTCCCTTTAATAGTATGGATTTCTTCCTGCAATCTTCGAATTTGATTAGCATGTTCGTTGACTTGGGTTTCAACTACGTCAACATTACTTTTCACCAATGCAAAGCTATGAACAATCTGTTCCATCCTATTGTCAGTTACTTCCAATTTGGTACTTATCTGTTCCAATCTGGAATTCAATTCATATCCTATTTGTCGTGTCACTTGTTCCAACCTAGTGTCTAATTTGGAATCAATTTGTTCCAATCTGGTATCCAACTCATGTCCTATTTGTAGTGTCACTTGTTCCAAGCTGATGTCTAATTTCGAATCTATTTGTTCCAATCTGGTGTTCAATTTGGAATCAATGTTTCGTGTCACTTGTTCCAACCTGGTGTCAAATTTAGAATCCATTTGTTTCAACCTGGTGTCTAATTTAGAATCCATTTGTTCCAATCTGGTGTTCAATTTGGAATCCATGTTGGTTATAGTTAAGGGGAAGAACTTCATGGTTACGGATAGAGTAGAAACGCCATACTTTCAGGAATTATTCATTGAATATCTACCTCTTAAAAAGTTGGTAATATACCCAATTTTAATTAGTTAATGAGTGATTTGAAATAAAAGAAGACGTGTGTGTATTCCGCTCTCGTTGTATTTTGAACGTTGTTTATTTACATTGGCGTGTAGCGCTTTTCAAATGTTCGATGCCACGTCATGAATGGAACTGTGCTTGTGCGCATTGATGTAGGTGGCGACAGCTGTAGTCTGTAAGAAGAAGAGCAAGAAGACAAAGGAAATGGCGGGCGGTATCCTCATGTGCATGCCGGCGTGTTCTGAATGCTCTTTCTCAGAGTATGCCATAGTGGAAATGACGGTAAAACAAAGGAGAGATGAGAGTATAAAAGTTTTGCAGGAGCATAGCGTACTTCCTACAGGTAAGTTATGTTCCAAATGTTGTAGGGACGCGGTTTTTTTGTAAGGAAAGGAATGTGTTTCGTTGTCAGAAAACACGTTTCATTGGAAATTCGAGGAGGAAAACGAAGTGCTCCTTTTCCTCCTCACTTTTCAAGAGAACGTTTTTTTCTAGGGCTAAACTCGATTTTTTAACGGTGATGCGCCTTATGGGTTACTGGTGTGTGAATAGTCGTCCAAACATCAGTAATGCTACTATGAATCTGAATATTTCCAAACCCACATGTGTCGATTGGTTTAGCTTTTGTCGTGAGGTTTGCGTCTGCTGGGCTATGGATTCCTCTACTAAACTTGGGGGTCCAGGGATAACAGTTCAGATAGATGAGTCCAAGTTCGGGAAACGCAAAAATCACTGCGGTCGTGTGATCGATGGCACATGGGTTTTTGGAGGTTATGAGGTTAGTTCTGGCAATGTATTCATGTGTGTCGTCAAGAACCGAAGTGCTGAAGAGCTGTTAAGCGTTCTTCAACAGTGGGTGAAACCTGGTACAACCATTCATAGCGACTGCTGGAAGTCATATGATAGGTTGGCTGTGGTTGGATTTCAGCACTTCAGCGTGAATCATAGCTTGAATTTCGTAGATCCTGAAACTGGCGCTCATACGCAAAATATCGAGCGGTTGTGGCGAGACGCGAAGGACAGCATTCCGCGATATGGAAACAAAAGACACCATTTCGTCGGACATCTGGCCTCCTTTCTTTTCAAAAAAAAAGTATCCCCCAACAACGCGGTTTTCACAACTTCCTGTTGGAAGTGGCTAGATTATGTCCTCCAACCATTTGAGGTATGTGAAAATGAATGCTTCCTGGCCGTTATTCTCCTTTTCGTTGCATTTCTAAATGTTGCCCTTGTACTTAATATATATAATGTTGGTCTAGTGCCCTTGTACTTAATGTATGAGTATGTGTGGGGGCAATTGAACGCATATCGCATATTTCGTGCACGTGTATACTTCTTACTGTGGTAATACAACACATAAGAAACCCAGATCACGCTGCATTCTCACTGCATATTGGAGTGTGAATACAACATGATCTGGGTTTCTTACGTATGTGTTGCATTACCACTTGTACATCAAATAGAATCAATTTTGTAGCTAGTGCAACAGTAAGAAGTATCCTCGTGCACCGGAGATGAGAAGTAGCTGTTCTTAACAATTACCTCAATGTTTTGTGTCACTTGTTCGACCTAGTATCCATCTGTTGTGACATGGAATTCATTTGTTGTCCTAGCTCTTGTAAAAGTTGAACTACATCTGATGAAGTTTGTTTCAGAAACATCAACTTTTTCAATTCCGGTATTTACATTCATTATGGGTCTTCTGTAAATTTTTCTTTTATTACGAAACAATAAATAATACGTGGTGATGACAGAGACTTTGCTTTTACATCTAACTGATCTCCAAAATCCCCCGTTTCGCCACCATATAATATGTAACGCGAATCCTGTCGCGAACTATGTTACATATGCCCCGATTCTAAATGTTTATGCTATACACGAGATTATCTGGAATAACTCAACGCAATAATGCATTTGAAATATATATTATTATCCTTGAACGTATAACTTGTTCGATATTTTAAATATTGTACATTCAGCTTACACAAGATGGTTCCTCGTTACATCTATATCTTTCTAGTTACTATAGCAACGACATTAAAACAGGTAAACAAATCGTCATAGCAACGATAACAAAATCTCAATATAATATAAAATATTAAAATTATTTCTTTATATAATTTCTTCTTCTTCTTGATAGCTTGTGCCTTTTCAAATAGCTCATTTTGCCCGTAAATACAAATAATACTTAAAAGTACATAAGATATACATTATCGTTGTAGCGTGTGTCATTGTTAAGAGATATCAAATAGCAACACATACAATCTGTTACTTAACACTGTGTACGCAGTACATTAATAAACTATTTATTCCAGCAGAATAAACAACTAACTACTAGGTTAGGATTCGGATCAGGTATTGTCTTTCTGGGCTCCCAGCATCTATGGCCATGTTAGCCCGTCACGTATGAGGGATAACGTCCTTCGGCGATCACACTATTCGAGGAAAGGAAAGAAAGAAAGGAAGGGGCCTAGGACTTGTATCCCGAGTATCATCCCGGCATTTGCCTGGTGTGAATGAGGAAAAGCCAAGAAAATCTCACTGATGATGGTTGGCCTGAAAAAGCTTTTACAATTTTCCGATCTTATTACATTTCTGTGAGTGATTATTATTACTTTCATGTTATATCATAACAAGGAAGTATTCTATTACTGTCAAAATGCCTAATGTAAATGAAGATACGACCAGATTTGGGTGAAGTCCTACCATTTCCGTATTTATGTCTGTGTGTATATATGTATTTACGTTCACGGAATATTTCGTCAACAATAAATCGTTTAAAAGATTATATACACACACGGGGAACTGCATAATTATCTATTTTTTTCAACATTCGTGAAGTGCCTGACATTTAACATGCAATACCTTGCAAACGGTACAAGCTACGTTCAAATTAACTACACCAATGAATTTCCGAGAAAAATTTATATGAATTCGATGTATCACATGTACCTATTCCCATTTGAAAAACCGAAAGTTGAATCCAATATGGCGAATCCAATATGGCGCACGGGATGGGTAACACGTGTCAGAGAAGCAGTACTTTATCCTATTTGTTTTGTATATACCCACATTCATGTCCAATTAGATCTAAAGAAACTAAAAGCAATTTTGTGAGTGAGCTTTATAGTAGTGGTTGACTAAATTCCGGATATATGAAGGCCCATAAATATGCAAATTACCCGAATGGGCCGCTAAAATTAGTACAATATACATTGGGTCACGGAGAACTTTGCATTTAAATCAATTTTACACGAATCCCGAGGGGACACTTCGCGAATATACCTCGTTAGTCAAATCACGGAAACACTGTACTGTACTGATGACAGCACCTCAATCTTCCACCGCCCGAAACACAGAGTAAAAACAATTTACATTTGTTCTTCATAAGACTTTCAGCCCCTTGCACTGTCGTCTGCGGAGTGGGGAGGCCTAGGAGGGAAAACAGTGCAGCCACCACATCCAATATTGCAAACGTCGTAATGACGTTGCTCAGTAATTAGACATATTCCAATATAATCACATAGCTTAAAAAATAATAATATAAATTAGGAAATTTTAGTTATTCGAAAGGTTTTTTGTACCCAATGTACGTAAATACGGGACATTTTGGCGTCCCGGGAGAAGTTTTCGGGACACCGGTAATGGTAGTGAAGAAACGGGACAATCCCGTTTCTGCGGGACGGTTGGTCACTCTAATAAAGGTAGATATTCAGCATTCCAAGAATAGCTTCCACATTTATTGAAACCAGAAGTAACAGAATCTATCACTTCCGATCAATTATTGGATGATCGAAAAGCAAAAACTGTAGATTTAGTACTTCCACTTTCAGTCTTTGATTTCTGTAGTTTGGAAGTCTTAGTTTCACAATGTGTAACGGAACTCAGTTGTTCTTAATATTATATTTTTAGCTTTGGTGACGTTCTTAACTTAACGAGGAAAGTAGTACAAAAGCTGGTTGTACTCCCTGACCTTTCAAACAACCTAATACAGTAGATGTAAGAAACCTTGAGAGGGCATTGCTAAAGTAAACAGTTTAAGCCACTGGCGATTTGTAAACTCCTTTTAAAAGCTCTTTCTGATTACATCCTTTTCTTTCCTCTTTTTTGTCCTGTTAACGACATGAAGTATTAAAAAAAAGTACTAATAACCCTTTAAGGTCAAGAAGTAACAAGTCTTTCAGTGCTAACAAGAGCTTGTATATAGCTTTCAAAAGCATATCTTGTAAATAGTTTTCTTATAATTTTCATTCTGAAGAAAATGAGTACTACAGCAGCAGAGTTGAATATACTGCATTAGTATAAAATGAACTCTTTCAGTTTTCGTCTTACGTTTATACCCTGTAAGTTAAAGAATATGGATGATTTAAGGAACTGAATGATTGTGAATGGAATTTATGAAATGAGAATGTGGGAGAAAACAAGATACTCTGGAGAAAACCATGGACAGTGTTAACCACCACAAAATCATTTAGCCTGGGAACGAACCCGATCTCTTGCACCAGAGAGTGAGCGCTTTATCATTCAGCCACGTGCGCCCATCGCAGTAGTAGCGTTACTTAAACTACGCTATCAGTTATACTGTAGATTCCAACTGTCGCATGTATGACGTAGAAGCTCATTTATACGCTGAAGAGCGGGACGAGGAACAGGTTAAGCAAAAATGGGAAGGGAACGAGATAGATGGAATGAAATAAAACAATTGTGGCAGCGTTGTGATTAGTTATGTGTCTACAAGATTATTAGTTATAATTAGAATATGTGCAAACCCATCGACTACACTTAGTTTGCCTGTTACTACTGTTTTCTATCGACGGTTGGTTTACTGCCTTCACTTTGCAGTCTATTGTTTCACTGAGAACCCAAGCAGCAAACTGTAATGTCACATAGCATCTAATGCGAAATGACTGCTATAGATAAGAAGAATGACTGACGGTTTCTTCGTATTAACAATCTGGAGTTTGTAACTTTTATGACTATCTAGTTTAATACTATGACATCTCAAAATATACGTGATTTCGATACAGTTCAATTGAGTTTGATTCATGTCACTTGTATTGAACTTCAATGAGATGAATAAGATCTTCCGATTTCCATTTACTGTATAAGTATTTTATTTACTGTGCTCTCTCGATCTTATGAGCAATATAAAACAGGATTCATCATAGGTCTTCTGTTATTTTGGTAGGTCACTTACCGCAGCTGAGAAGCTTCCATCCTCCACCGTCTTCCGCTGACCTCTTCGTCTTCATGTACATTTTTTTCTGTTTTATATCGTCCATTAATTGTAGTCTCCTTCGGCCACCCTCCTCTTTTTCCTACCACCATACTATTAGCACGTTTTTCACGTACACTTCCTTCTTAATTAATGTCCTAACCAATTTCCCTTCCTCCTCTTAATACCCAAAACTGTTCTTTTCTCCCCTCCATTTCTAAGACCCTCTCATTCGTTTTCCTCGACCCAGCTAATTCTTTCCATTGCTGTGCACACCCACATCTCGAAAGCTTCCAGTTGTTTTTCATCATTCTTGAGTAATGTCCATGTTTCCGATCCATACAGTACAATACTCCACTTGAAACATTTTATGAGTCATTTTTCTCAAATCTTTATTCAAAGTTCACAAAATAGACTTTTCTTCTTTCTAAAGGCTTCCTTTGCCATTCTTATTCTTGCTTTTATTTCACTTTAGTAGCATACTTCATATCATCACTAATACTACTCAGGTATCGAAAACTAGTCACCTGTTCTATTTTCTCCCGTCTTACTTCTATATTTGACACCGGCTACTTCGTTCCAATCACCGTGGCTTTTGTCTTTCTATCATTTATTTTCATCCCATATTCTTCACAACTCTTTCCCAAGTATTCTAACATGTTATTGATTTTTCTTCAGATTCTGCAACAAGAGCCATATCATCTGCAAACCGTATACACCCAATCATTCTACCTCCTCCTGAAATACCATCTTCATTTTGTAAGCTCTTTTTCACTTGGCGAGAGAGAGAACCCTTGTCGAACTTCCCTTTCAATTGCACTTTCTTCTGTCATTTCCTCTCCTATTCTAACAAATACAGGAGTAAATCATGTTAATTTGCCTAATCAAGAAAAAGGTTACATACCAATATAACAATGTGAATGTATAAGCTATGTAAAACTATTATATTTCGGTATAGCAATACAATGCATTCAATTGTTTGAATCATAAGAATTTCTTCAGATCAGTCAGTCATGTAATTCTCCACAATGTAGAAAGTATCTCTTAACACAATTTCATTACTAATGATACCCCGATTGGAAGCCCTTATGACTCATGTTTAATGATACTCCAACTCATGAAACTAGTCTCAACGAAAACCTCAAAGTTTTAAGTTAATGCCACACAATTATATAGATCAGCACTCGAAGCGATATTGTTACTAATGAAAGCAAAAATGTTCCGATTTTCGCATCAATAGTCTGTTCTTAATGTGGAACGCAATCTTCGAAGAAACTTTGCTGAAGGTATAGCATTGGTCACATATTTCGTAAGTGATACCCAATTTTAAGGAAAGAGATTGTGTTTGTAAGCAAAAGTCCACCACTTAGCGTTAGAACGTGGAGCTTATCAATGGAATGTTCACTCGAAAACCTATTGGACACATGACTTCTGCCCTAGTTTGTGCATGACATTTCAAGCTTCATATTCCAGCAATTTAGGAACTCCTCTGTATTCACAAGACACATAAATAGGATAACACTAAACATTTTACTTGGCCGTGGCGCTCATGCCGATAGTGAGCTTCCTTGGCCACCTCATCTCTCTGACATTACTCCCTAAGCTTTTTACCTCTGGGGTAGTTAAACGGTCATATAGTCCAGTCATCAATAAGCTGCGAATACGCACCATATAAGCCATTGTAGCAATTGATTGCAATACTCACATGTGTATGTAGGAACTTGACTAAGTTTGATGTGTTATGTGAGTGATAAAGAGGAATCACTTAACCACCGCAATATAAAAACAATTTTAGTGTTTGAATGGAGTCTTTTTTTCTTGATATCAATTTTATAAATCAAGTCTGAGTCATTAAACATGAGTTCTGACTATTTCTAATTGAAAAAATGTAATAAATCTATTTTTTCGAACTATTATTTGTATTTACTATTAGTTATTTCTTTAATCTGTTGGATGATGATCCTGTAACGTACTTCCTTGTGCTACAGCAGACTTTAAAAAATAAAATATTGGAGAAACAACAGCTAGATCGTCTGTTTCTGTATTGTAATTCGAATTTTAAAAAAAAAAAAAATGTTTCTAATCAACTGTTTCTTTATTGTGGATAAGATTCCATTATATAAGCAGGCCCGTATTTAGGTAAGTGCTATTCTGTGCTTGAGCACAGGGCCGTGGAATTAGGGGGCGGCAAAATGTTGGATTTTATTTAAGATTCACAATAAAGTAATATTTAAAACTAGCAACCCACAGAGTCGCGCGCGAGAAAATATGTTCATGTGATTAATTCGCTCTAATTAGAGTAGTTACTAATTAGCTAGCTTATCTGATTATTTTTAAAAAGTCATCCTCTTCCACCCCCACCCCAAAGGGTAAGGATAAACTTGACCATCATGAAAACTGACACCATTAAACTCAGCTATCTCGACAACTATGAGTTCAACACTAATATCTGTCGTTTTCGGTTACTGATAAAATCTCGTCCTCTCCCTTGAGGAGTGGAGTATGACCTTGAAGTTGAATTGGATTAAAAGTGTTGCTATTCATCTCAGCGACCCCAAAAAACTATGAATTCAATTTAATATTGGTAGTTTTCGGGAGAGCGGCAAATTTTGTGCGGAGGGCGGCAAATTATTTAGAGCACAGGGGCGCAGAATATATAAATACGGGCCTGTATACAAGGCATTGTTAAAAACTTCTATATCACTTACGGGTCTCCGCTACGCCCCTCCCTACTATTTATTATTTTTGTAATTAATTTAATAACAATTAACAATTTTGGAAAATGGTTCATTTAATATTTACAAAAAGTATTGAAATAGTTTTTTCTTTCATGCATTTCATGTAACGCACGAAAATTTAGTTTTCAAAAATTATATCTAAAATTAAGCACCCACATCTCGGAGTGTAATAAAAAGGCCTGGACCTAAATTCTGTAACGGTTTTCGCCAAACTTGGCGAGTGTAACGCAGCGCGAACAATGCAATAACTGCAATGCCGAACGCAAACTAAAACTGAAATTCTGCATTAGTTGATTCAAACCGGCACTGAATGAGGACCCTGAAAGTACAGTATTGTTAGTGAAGACCGTAGCACCACGAAGGAATGATGGAAATGCAGCTAAACTCTCAGGATTTGCAGGAAGGGTACGACATATGAACCATTACAATTTAAGCTAAATGGCGCATATATGAGCGCAACGACATATACTGTTCGCTCCTAGTAGTACACCAGGTGGGCGTTGTATGTAGTACTCATATAGCAGAACGTAGACAAACAAACCGGTATGTTGCTAAGGTTGCTAGACATGATCAAAGAGCGCTATATAAACAGACAAGGTTCGAACCGAGCCGCATGTTTGGCTTACGAAATGAAACTTTCTCGAACTGCCAAATTTTTGCGTGTGCAGCGAACACCGGCACGACAGTGGTACATATGTGGCTGGTCGATTGCTTTGGTCATGATAGTGTTTACCCTTTGTGCGCCGATCAATGTAGAACAGATTAAAGCAAGACTCCTGAAAACACAACCACTCAATACGCTAGTGCCATTTTTCACTCGCTCGTTATACTATGAGGTTTTGTTGTTCTGTTCTGTCAACGAAAGCCGACACAAAGGCATCTGTGACCTCAACCCAACGTTCAAGGACGGGGCGCTGAACGTTGATGCAGATTAGTTTACATCCGTTACAATGCTTCAGGGTCGAACTAACAGAGGACTACACTACACAAGCCCTCACAGGAATGCAAGCAATATGTCAGTCATCCTGTGGTGTAGTGAAATTGCAGTGAATATTGTCCAATCGTTGCTACGTGCGATATTTTCTATCAATTACTTCCACTTTGATGTTCCTCTTCGGAAGTCCGATATGAATTAGTTAATCCTAAAACATACATATGAAGTAGGAATTCCAAAATTCATTTATTCTTACTTCATACTTACTAAATTATCATAATAAGATTAAAAAATTAGTCAGAAACGACAATTTTCCCATTCAGGACGAACAAAATCTGTTTCACTGTGGAGGTCCCATGTTCACTTTGACCTTACGCAAGTTCACGGTGTAACTGAACTGCCACAACCAGATAGTATGTTGAATATACCCACACCAAAAACTGACCTTCGCCTTATCTTCATTCGCATTGAGCTCACGATGTGAGGGCCAATGGAACACAGACCTCCAGAAAAAGAAAAGAACTTTCTTGGTTACCTTTATAATTGATGTCTTGCTTCCCCTTTCAATAGATCAGTATAATTGGTGATTTTTCTATAGATTTAGAAAACTTTAGAAGATTCACTTATGATTTCTGAAAGCGGTTTAGGTATGAGATTAATGCACTTTCCTGGAATAGATTTCAGTATTTCAACCAAGACTCGTCGTTCTGTATTTATTTATTTATTTATTAATGATGTTTTGGACTATATTACTTCTGTGAGAATTTTTCGAATGAAAAGACTCAGGTGCATATGAAAGTTTAGATGGTTATTTCTGAAGGTTTTACCAATATTTTTTTTCTATTATGGTAGATAGGAACGTAATCGGCTGTATCATAAGGATTAGTAATTATCTTATTTTTAAGATTAGTAGTTATCTTATTTTTAAGATTGTTATATGTATATTTACTTTTCCCTGTCTTATTTTCCATTCAGGTTTTATTCTATTCTTTTTTAAATTTACTCTATTACTTTTAACTAACACTTATTTCACTTATATTCCACTTACAATTATCAAACCTGTATTCTGAATTCTCGCAAACGTGTTTTCTCAAAGAATTTCCAAGATGTTCACATAGTATTGAAGTAGTACAAAAATGCTAACCAGTGTGGACTTAGAATGTAAAAATGTAAATCAATATTTTAATTTTATCGAAATCTTGGTTTATTTCACGCACGTAGATTTCTTAGTTTTGTTTTTCCTATCCGCTTATTAGATTGTGCAGACAAGCTGGAAAAGAATAGCATTAGATGAATTGTGTGTGAATAATGATGATTGTCTCCTCTGTGTAACTTCCGTATCATGTAAAACTTTGTATGCAACAAATAGAAACTTCCTAAATTAAATTATGCTGATGAACTTATTAGTTTCAAACGGACACGTTTCTGCACCTCTTGATATTTTGGATTTGAGACACCATAGGTAATACTTTTACACGTTTCAATACCACCTCTTCTGTGGTTGAAGAATTCCTACTTTCAGCCAATTCACTCTAGTCATCAGTATCTAGTAGATGATCACCTTGACCTTTCAGAGAAACAGCTCAGTCCGCAACGCCAACTCTGAACTCAACCTATCCTATGAAAAGTAGCATACTCAATTACCATCTATCCTAATTATCTGTTGCACTGGATAAGTAGTGAATCTAGTGGAATTGGCGTCTAATCTCAATCATCGAGATCTACAGTAGAGCTGTTTTTAGAGTCATAAGAGGGAAGCAATCAACATCAATAGCAAGTTAGGGAGAGAGAAATAATGTTCCTTACATACACAAATTCACTATAATACATTAAACACACTACATATCCTAGATGTTCAATGAAATAAACTCAAATACAAAACATGCTTCTGTGTCAAGCAATTCATTTCTGAATAAAGAAAGAACTAAAGTTACTAATACGAAATTGGTAAATTACGTGTATCTTTATAACACTAAATACTGTAGTATTTAAGCTCCACCTTCATCTCTTTAACAGTGTCATTAAAGGCGTGTCCGCACTATATTCTTATATTCCATAGAGATTGTATTGAAGTACCCATTGTACTCACTGAGGTTTAAAATGACGTATATAGTGAAAATTCAAGATGAGGAAACAAAATCCTTAAACGCGTTTAAAAAATATAGAACAATTTATCTTGTTAGCGCTCCCCACTGATCTAATTTCTAGCGCATGAACCTCTTTTGTAGGCCTATGTTAGATTTCCAATAGGGAGAACATTGAACGCACTATTTGTGTTTCACCGGATCTCATACAGACTGTGCTGAAAAGCTGAAGCTAAACTTAAAATCCGTATGATTAATAAAATGAAACACAAGGAATTATTGAGAGCATACATATTTATTTACTGTACAATGCATACATTAGACTATTTTAAAATTTGAAATTGAACAGCATACACACACGGAAAACAATACCCAAACACTCCAAAAGCATCACAACACTTAAAACTCAGGCTCTAATGTAACGTTGAACATCAAACATCTGAAAAAGAAAGAAGAAGAAGAATGTTAGCTGTGTGGATGAAATTATCTAAGAAACATATCCAACAGATTGTCATCGAAAGCTATGATACCTCATACATGATACCATTTAAAAATATAATTTATTACATTTATGTAGATAATAGAAGAAAACAGATTTTAGATTTAATTTTTACAGAGGAATGACAAATGGCCAAATGCGAAAACAAAACTAGGCAGTAACTAAAGATTTTAGGCTGAGAGAAAGAAATAAAATATTGTATTTTATTATATTCAAAGTACATTTTTTGTAGTTTATTATTGTATCTTTACATGAGTAGGTGATTAATGTACACTCATGTCCAAAATTATTGTCGCATGTCTATAAATATGTTGTAAGAATATAATTTGATAACGAATTCGCCCGGTATTTCTTATGTTAGTATGTGTATAATCGGCAAAGACATGTATGTGGCAAATTTCATATCAAAAGAGCAGTAAATAAGAATAAAACAAAAATAAAACTTTTTGTCCATTTAGCTATATTTTGTTTTACTCATTCTAATTTTCGTATTTATAATTCTTATCCTATGAAATTTAGCACAAATATACATTTCCCGATTATACACATCGTATCAGTATTAAAAGTACCCTAAAAACATTATCATATTATATTCTTACAAGAAGACAACTATAGATATGTGACAATCATTTTGCACATGAGTGTATATACTAAAAAAGTTAGTTGTTACAAATACGATATAAAAGTCATTGCATCAACTCAAAGAAAGGATATTAATTCGCTAAGGAAACTTTCTATGTAGTATTATTAAAAGTTGCCTGTAGAATTTATAATGAAAGAAATTAGCCGTTGCGGAAGAATCACTTGGATCAATTTTACAGAGGAATCAAAATTATCATTTTGAGTCGGAGAATATTAAAAATTTTTGATGAACTATTTTTGTATCGATAAGCATTTCCTTTACACAAACAACGCTACAGTACCAAAAGTGTGCTCAGTATAGTAAGATAATTTGTGTAGAAAACTTAAATTTTCTGCGTGCAATAATCTTTAGTGCCTGCTGTTTTACCTACGTGATCAAATGATTGCTAAGCTGAATAATTCATTGTTTAGTTCTATTATCATTTAAATAGTATGTTATTTCACCTGGATGTCGATTTCCCGGACTAGTAATTTGAAATCCTTTTCAGCATTAGTTCTTTTAACATGGCCATTTTCATTACGCTATAGAATCTAACCTAGTAGTAAGGTGCTAGAGATTATATTATTATTATTATTATTATTATTATTATTCCATTATAGAATAAGATACAAAGATTTTTTCTACTGTTGCATGAGTGACTCCTAGTAAACTGATATTTCTCCTTTAAAGTTTCGTAGTTACAAATATGCTCCTCTTTGCACAATATACCGGGTGCGTCATTTATAATGTCAAACCTTGATGACGGAGAAACCAAAAGAGAGAGAGAAGCAAAACTTTGCACGAAGCAACTATACCAAGGGGCACATTGGTAGACGTACTATTTGACATCACCGGATGAACAGTGTTGCCAACCCAATATAAAGTTATGATTTTTTAAATGGAACGACCTAAATTGTATTTCATAATTTAATTCAACACTAAAAAGGAAGACGAAAGATATGCCACCTGCAGGTCAGTGTTGCAAACTTCTCGAGAAATAACGTTAAATATGTGTCACATTTAAACGCCTTTTGCACACACAGGGAATGAGGTACACACTAGTTTTGCACAATAATTTAAATATTGGCCAGAACGGTTTAAATTGACATCAAGTTTAGATGGGTCCGTTAAACAGTGTTGACATAACAGAAAAGACAAAAGTCGAGTTTGGATATGGTGCAATAACTCGAAAAATGCCATAAGTACATTACGGTTTAAAATTTATAGGACAATTTGTTATGTCATAAGAAGCATTCTCACGTTTATTTGAAGTCGATAAGTCAAGTAGTTACGGAGATATTCGGAATTTTGTAAAAGCTGAGAATTTTGCGCTGTAGAAGTTGGCAACGCTGTCTCAAATTCCCACTTTTCCCCTCAACGTTGAGGAATTAGTAAAGAAGTGGTTGAAACAAAATATAAACATTAATAAACATACATACGATGAAAAAGAAACTTTTTTTAGTACTTGAAATGACTAATTAAGCGTAATTTACTGGATATGAAAAAAAAACGTAAGAAAGTAATAGAACTTCATATGACAAGATAATACAAAGACGTAGAAAACATGTAGATACCTAGTAGCTACTTTAACACGATGAAAATATTTATCCTCTTATAATTTTGGGACACCAATATCAAAACAATCCAATACTCACTGTGTACATTACCAACGTGTTACCAATTCCTGTTAACAGATACATGGAAAAAGTATTGAGCATGTCAGGAGTCACACATTATTTAAAAAAAAAAAATGTACAAAAGAATATTCCACTTCAAAATGAGAGGGTAGAAAAGTGAATACCTTGAAAAACAGTACATGTACTCCTAAAAGAACACGTGTGGTAACCCTACATATCAGTATGTGAAAATTTTTCAGACACATGATACATACCTTCGTAGCTCAATCCAGATTTGTCACAGTAAAGCACCTTGACCTGTTGTATCGTTTAGTGGTGCGAGTATTGGATTGTTTTGATTTTGGTGTCCCAAACTTATAAGAGGATAAATATTTTCATCGTGTTAAAGTAGCTACTAGGTATCTACATGTTTTCTACGTCTTTGTATTATATTGTCATATGAAGTTCTATTACTTCCTTACGTTTTTTTTTCATATCCAGTAAATTACGCTTAATTAGTCATTTCAAGTACTAGAAAAAAGCTTCTTTTTCATCGTATGTATGTTTATTAATGTTTATATTTTGTTTCAACCACTTCTTTACGAATTCCTCAACGTTGAGGGAAAAAGTGGGAATTCGAGACAGCGTTGCCAACTTCTACAGCGCAAAATTCTCAGCTTTTACAAAATTCCGAATATCTTCGTAAGTACTTGACTTATCGACTTCAAATAAACGTGAAAATGCTTCTTATGACATGCCAAATTGTCCTATAAATTTTAAACCGTAATGTACTTGTGGCCTTTTTCGAGTTATTGCACCATATCCAAACTTGACTTTTGTCTTTTCTGTTATGTCAACACTGTTTAATGGACCCATCTAAACTTGGTGTCAATTTAAACCGTTCTGGCCAATATTTAAATTATTGTGCAAAACTGGTGTGTACCTCACTCCCTGTGTGTGCAAAAGGCGTTTAAATGTGACACATATTTAACGTTATTTCTCGAGAAGTTTGCAACACTGACCTGCGGGTGGCATATCTTTCGTCTTCCTTTTTAGTGTTGAATTAAATTATGAAATAAAATTTAGGTCATTCCATTTAAAAAATCATAACTTTATATTGGGTTGGCAACACTGTTCATCCGGTGATATCAAATAATACGTCTACCAATGTGCCCCTTGGTATAGTTGCTTCGTGCAAAGTTTCGCTTCTCTCTCTCTTTTGGTTTCTCCGTCATCAAGGTTTGACATTATAAATGACGCACCCGGTATTCTTTTATTACTATTTCCTAAATGCATTAGTCCCTGCTCATACATAAACCAAATTAATTGTTAAAAATTCATTCTTTGTGTAGTAAAGAAAAGCATGTACAGAAAACAGTTTCCCTTAAAACGATGACGTGTAGAACTTCCTGTACATGCTTAGATGAAAAACTTTTTTAAAAAGGGATATGATTATTTAAAAGTTTTATTTATTCCAGCAATGTTTCCCTTTGGTTGTCAACATACAATATTACTTTTCCCACATTGTAGGCATTTTCGTTCTCATTAAATGATTTTTTTTTTGTGTTTTCTTCTATATCTACTACATATACTGTAAATATATAAAAATATACATCTTGCTTTACGTGGAACTGATTTTCATTTAAATTTAATTGATAGATGTAAAAAATACCTATGAACAAATCTGATTTTTTAATTAAAATATATTTCAGCTAATTTTTTTTTTAAATATTACAATTATGATTCGTACCGTCAATGGTGTTAAACTTGATCTTGTCAGTTACATGAAATGTAGTATGTATAGCACATTTAATTTTTTTCATTAATATACTAACAAGAGACGTATGCGAATCTTGACAGCTAGATTTTTATGAAAATTGGTACCCTGACTAATTATGGATCACTAATCATAATGGTGATAGTCACTCGGTGCCGAAATGCATTGTTTACCCGCTGTGTATAGCAAGCAGTGACCGCGTGATGGTGTGCCGAGTTATAACGTAAAAATGCCAGAAAAGGCAGAAAATGAAAATATATATGCAGGTAACCTGATACATACTAGCGGAGGACACGTGACCAAGAACACGGCAATAGTGTCAAACAAGCAGTGTTGCCATCCCAGCACATATATACAGATGGTGATCACAAAAATGGAAACACCTGAACCAAATTGCAACTTACCAGATTAATATGGTGTGGGGCCACCTTTCGACTTCAGAACAGCCTTGATGCGACGTGAGATGGAGGCATAGAGGTCGTGAATGGTAGCAAGTGGAATTTTACACCATTCCTCGTGCAGGGCATCGGCCAGTTCTGTGATTGAGGATGAAGGTGGAAATCGTCGCCGGAGTCGTGTTTCCAAGACGGACCACAGATGTTCAATTATGTTGAGATCTGGGATTGGGCGGGCCAGGGGAGGTGTTGAACTTCATCCCGATGTTCCTCAAACCACGCTGCAACAACGCCAGCTGTGTGAATGGGTGCATTATCATCCTGGAAGATGGCATCATTGTCCGGGAACAACATCCGGACCATAGGATGCAAGTGGTCTCCTAAAATTGCGACATAATCGTTGGCAGTGATTCGTCCGCTAAGTGTGACCACAGAACCAAATGAAAACCATGATATGGCTGCCCACAGCATCACCGAGCCGCCGCCATGTTTCACAGTTGGGCGGAGACACTGCAGATCATAAGCTCCTTTGGGCGTTCTCCACACATGAACACGGCCCGTGGTTGGGAATAGGGTGAAGGATGACTCATCCGACCATATCACACGTTTCCAGTCCTAAACGGTCCAAGTTGCATGGTCGCGGCACCATTTGCAGCGTGCGAAAGCGTTATAGTCCCTGATGAGCGCTTTGGCCCGTGCAAGACGACTCCGTAAGTTCATGTCATGTAATTCGCGGCGGACTGTGATTGTCGAAACAGGGTGGGGGAGGTGCTGATTGAGTTCCTCCGTCACTTGCTCCGCAGTGGCACGACAGTTCTGCGTTGCAATGCGCTTTAATACCCAGCGTGACCTGTCACTCATGATTTTCTTCCGCCCACTGTTCCGCTTCCCCGATGTGGTTTTCCCGTGTGTTGTGTAGGCCGTCATCACCTTCGACACTGTCCCACGCGACACACCTAACACAGTAAGCCACTGCAGTCACACTCACTCCACATAACCACGCACCAACAATTTGCCCTCTTTGAAAATCTGAGAGGTCTCCCATTTTACACTACCTCCGTCTGCTGCAGCCACTGGACACTGCTATTCCATTGCGCCTGACGTAGTATGGAGACCGACTTAACGCACAACCACCAGCGGTCCGGCGCTGCGGGCGCCACGACACCACTGCCAACCCATAAATCTGACGTGTTGCCAACTACAGGTGTTTCTATTTTTCTGATCACCATCTGTAGTTTTCCAAATAGAATATATACCATTTTATGGCATTAAAATAATTGACATAAAACGTGAAAGAAAATAAGCAAAAGGTGGGTTATCAGTGTTGCCAAATAAGGGATATATGAGGGTCTAAAGTTGCGAAATGATGAGGTCTTACAGAAAACGAATAAATGTACAACAACAAGATTGCAGAAGTAACAAACGTACAGTAGGGAGTAAACTACAGCATAGATAGCATCCAGTGACTAATGGGCTTGATACAGGTTCACCCCCAAAAAAGGGCATATGTTAGAGTAGCCGTAAAAAGAAGTAGTCCTATGTAACGTAATGCGGAAATGTGAACAGCAAATTTTCCTGTAGCGCAGCAATTCCAATTGCGTTTATATAGAATCGGTATGTCGAACCGTTCCCGAGTTATAAAATGAACCCTCTTGAGGTTGCAACACTGCATAAAATCCTGTATACCTTAGAAATCACAGAAACGACGGTGTAGCGCTTGAAAACAATACAGAAAAGTGATGGCATGAAAAGTGAAAAATCTATGACAAGAAAGTATGTCAGAATCGGTTGGCAAAGATCAATGATCTGTGATAGGTGTCAGCCGAGAGTATAGTAAACGTTAGCATGTGAGACAACGTTGAAAACAAAACACACTGTATTCAGGTTACCAGTAATACACAGGCACAAAATATTTAACATAATACACCAATACATACAACAGAAAAGCCATCGATAGTATTGCACAATACGTACATTTCTCGCCCTAGCTGCACATTTGATATGACGTATCAAGAACGTTAGTCACTCGATGCAATGGTTTACTCCCTACTGTACATTTTTCCTTTTGCAGTCTTGTTTTACCTTTGTTCGTTTCATTGTACGGACCCCATAATTTCTCAACTTTAGAGCCTTATATCTCCCTTACTTGCCAACACTGGTAACTCATCTTTTGTTTATTTTCTTTCACGTTTTATGTGAATTGTTTTAATGCCATAAAATGGTATACGTTCTATTTGAAAAACTAAGTTTGTGTTGGGATGGCAACACTGCTTGTGCGACACTACTGCCGTGTTCTTGGTCACATGTCCCCCTCCTGTAGGTATCAGGTTACTTCCACACATTTTTCATTTTCTGCCTTTTTCCGGCGTTTTGGGGGTATAATTCAGTACAGTCTCTCTCGGTCACTGCTCGGTATATGTATCATACATAGCAGGTAAACAAGGCATTTCTGCACCAAGTGACTTATCATGATGATGAACAATCCACAATAAGTATGCGTACCAATTTTCATAAATATCTAGGTGTCAAGATTCGCATACGTCCCTTGTAAATAAATTAGCAGTTTCAGTAACCTAAGTAATGTTACGTAATATGATTTGAGACTTGTAGAATTGGAATGAATATATCAAATAGAAAATGTTATATATACACAAGGTATCAGGACCGGATCCAAGATTGTTTGAGGAGGTGCACCAATAACTACCAAAATAACCAATCACACTGAAACTCTTCAAAGTGACATGTGGCAATATTCTTTACCCCTGAAAACACATGCATAGAACGGAGGAAAGTACTTTAAAGAGTGTCGCAAGGGTTATACAGGAAAAATATCTTGTTCTCTCCTCCTGGCTTCTGTTTTCTTCCCTACTTGACAAATATATTGTTTCCCTTTGTGAATCCTTTTCGTCCAACGTTTTGAAAATAGACTTAAACTATCGCTTTTGCAAAGCTCTGCTTTATTTAAGCCCCAAACGGAAACATGATGGCAGAAAGTTTCGGTAGGTGTTGGTATTTTCACTGCTAGCTTCTCGTTTTAGATAGGTTATATTTACAACGAAGGGGGGGGGGGACGTGCACCTTTACATCCCCCCCCTGCAAGGTATACACTAATCAAAATACAGAACGCAGAGTCTAATTTGAATGAGAGTTCAGAACAGTAGCGTACACAGGTTGTCATCAAGTGGAGAATTTAAACTCAACCTTAAGATTTGTATTATATCTTAATAAACAAAACATTAATTTTTCATAATATTGTGTTCAATGAGAGCTAAAGCTGGGAAAACCGTTGAGGTTGTCACCAGTTCTGTAACCAAAAAAAGAAATTAAAATAAAAACGAAAATACTAGTTTGTCAACGCAAAATTTAAGTGGATTTCCAGTAGGCTATCCAATTTGTTTAAAAATGTGTATATTTCTGGTAAAGCAGGAAAACTATTTTAAGAGGAATTCTTTACGTCTTCTGGAAACCAAATTTAAAGGCTATTTCAAACTGAACTCTCAGTTTATGTGGGGTTTGAAATGTATGTAGGCCTAATCCCGGATTGTTGTTGTTCTAATTTACTCCAAACCAGGTGTTTGAAATATGTGCTGCGGCTCTAGAAACTTTTTGCAACACTGGACTAAACTAAAACAATTTTACATAACTAATTTTTATATGATTATTCTGTTTTTATAGTAAAAGCATACGTGTTTTGGTGATATGAAAAGCTTCAATCTTTATTTATTTTGTGCTCGGAATGGTACTATTTATTTTCGTAATTCAGGTACAGCACTTAGCCATTTTACAATGAAACATAGCAGCAAAAGACAGACAAAATACTGTAACAATAGCAAAAAATGTTTGGATCGAATTGAAATTTAGCGTTAGTTTCAACATCCATGCTATGCACGACATGGACCTATAGCTTTACGTAGGATTCGAACCATAAGAACTCCCGTCAGGAATGGCCAAAGGTCCGAACGCTAATCATATCATCATCATCATCAACAACAACAACAACAACAAATCAACAAAGCAAAGAAGAAGAATATTTTCAACTTAATTTTTCACTATACTGATCGAATGGAAAGGCAACTGGGATAGATAATATACCAATCGAATTCATTAAAAAAAAAAAAAAGGGGGGGAGACAAAGGAAAGAAAGAATTGTTCCGACTATGCAATGAAATACTGTATATGAAACAGGAGAGTTGACCAAAAGACTTACTGAAGACGATCATGATACCTAAGAAATCGAACCCAAAGAGATGTGAGGACTATAGAACTATTAGTCTCATCTCATGCAGCTAAAATTTTGTTCCGAATACTGAACAGAATGTTATATGGAAGAACAAATGAAGTTGAGGAGGAGCAGTTCGAGCTCAGAAGAGGTAAGGCTACAAGAGATGCTATTGGATTATTAAGGCGATCGGTGAAATTTACAGAAAAAGGAAAAGAGGTGTAGATTGTATTTATTGATCTAGGAAAGGCTTTTGAAGTTCTAAAGAAGATCGGGTTGGAATGGAAGGATTGAAGACTCATAAGAAACTTATACATGAACCAACAAGTAAGTGTTAGGATAGGGGAAGAACTGACGGAAGAGAGTGCAATTGGAAGGGGAGTTCGACAAGGATGCTGCCTCTCGCCAACAGTATTTAATATCTATCTAGAAGAGATAGTAAAAAAGAGTCGACATGATGATTATGGCATTTCGGTAGGAGGTACCTAAGTAGAATGATTAGATGCATAAGATTTGCAGACGATATGGCGCTTGTTGCAGAATCTGAAAATGAAATCAATAAAATATTAGAGAACCTGAGGATGGGCTTTAAAGAACATAGGATGAAAATAGATTTTAGAAAGACAAAAGCCATGGTGATTGAAACGAAGAGGTCTGTATCAAATATAAAAGTCCGAGGGGAGCAAATAGAACAAGTGAATAGTTTTCGATATCTGGATAGTATTCTTAGTAATAACATGAAGCGCGAATGTGAAATAAAATCAAGGATAGGAATGGCGAAGAGAAGCCTTTAGGAGGAAGAAAAGTGATTTGTGGGACCTTGTATAAAGAGTTGAGAAAAAGACTCATAAAATGCTTCGTGTGGAGCTGTTGTACTGTTTGGGGCGGAAATGTGGACATTACGTAAAAGTGATGAAAAACGACTGGAAGTATTCGAAATGTGGGTGTGGAGAAGAATGGAAAGAATTAGTTGGCTTGAGCGGAAAACTAATGATAGGGTGTTAGAAATGGTAGGGAGAAAAGAACACTTTTAGATATTGTTAAGAAGAGGAAGAGAAACTGGTTGGGACATTGCCTAAGAAGAAATTATATCATGAGGGACGTCATAGAGGGTATGGGGGCGGGAAAGAGGCAGAGGGCGAAGGAGACTACAATTAATGGACGATATAAAAACAAAGATCATACGTGAAGACGAAAAGGTTAGCGGAGGACCGTGGAGCACGGAAGCTTCTCAGCTGCTGCAAGTGACCTGCCAGTAAGGGCAGAATACCTATGATGATGATCGAAAACTTTCTTCATGGCTTAGGAAGATACGGTAAAAGGCTTTTCTTCAAACTGTGTGTGGATCAAACACTTCACTGATGATTTAGGCATAAAAAGCAGTTAAATTCGGCAGTTAAGTTGTTGCATTAGCAATGAGTTTTTTTTTTTGTTTTTTTGCTTGTAAACACAAAGTAGACATACCATTGTTTCTTTCTGCCACATTAGCATGAATGTGGGTGTATACTAGACAGAGATGAGTTGATTATTTGGAATTGAAGCAGAAAACAAAATATTTTTTATGATCCCACAAGTTGCCATACTTAAAATTAATATTGAATGATATAACCCCCTGCTGAACTGAAAATCTCTTGCCATATTGTAGTTGTAAGTTCCTCTTCACAAACTTTCCTTATTTTTGCAGAACTTCCTACTAACTTTTTGCTATGACGTCAATAGTGATGCACCAATTTTTTATTTTTTAAACTTTAGCACACTTCATTTTTAGATCTTCCTTTTTGTAAATGTCTACTAAGAGTGATAGTCATTGACCCTTGCCTCCTTTTCCTCCCCCAAAAAAGAAATTGCTTGGAACCTTCCTTAACCACTAACTGTACATGAAAGGGAAGTTATTCTGGTGCCACTCTTTTTTGTCAGTTAAGGTTTGAAAGCGATGAAAACTTTCTTTACATTTAGGGATCTAATGGAGATAAATTGAGGAAAAGTTTTTGTGTAAAAAATACTTTGGGTGAGTAAATGGTTGGAAGAAGACTCTTGGGTTTATAGAAGAGTTTTTATTGGCTGACTTGCTAGAAGGTAAAAAGAACTTTGACCTGAGTTCGTTCGTGTCTGACCATAATATACTGACTGAATTTGAACTGAAGACTATAATATTTAGATGTTTACATAGTATGTTTCGTTTGAGGAAATATAATTTATTATGAAGAAACTTGTAGGCAATAACAACACGGAGGTTATTCACTACTATGAATAACAAACATTTTCTAAAAACATTTTTCAATCTTGTTCATATTACATACACTCATGTCCAAAATTATTGTCGCATGCCTATAAATATGTTGTTATAGGAATATCATTTGATAACGAATTCGCCCGATATTTCTTATAATGTTAGTATGTGTATAATCGGCAAAGACATGTATGTGGAAAATTTCATGTCAAAAGGGCAGTAAATAAGAACAATAAAACGAAAATAAAACTTTCTTGTCCACTTAGTAACATTTTGTTTTACTCATTCTAATATTCATATTTATAATTCTTTTCCTATGAAATTTGCACAAATGTACATTTCCCGATTATAGACATATTATTATCAAATTATATTTTTACAAGAAGACAGTTCTAGATATGCGACAATCATTTTGGACACGAGTGTACCTATAGTACGGAAGGTATAACGTCGTTAGCTTACCGCGAAAACTTGTACTGACGTGTTTACGGGGAGTGGCCAGCTTGGTTACTCGTGGCTCGCTGAGCGCAGTAGACGGTTGATGCTAATTGGCTACCCTCTTACCACACTCCCAGTGACGAGCAGGTCCAAGCGCGGGAAGCTAACGACGTTATACAGTCTAAACTTTAGTACATAGGAAGTAAATAAAATTCAGTGTAACTTTACAGATTTAATTCCTTTGTACGAAACAGAGAAATAATATCCTAATTTCGTTTGAGAACTCTAAGCTCTAAAAAAATCTTATATTTTATATATATATATATATATATATATATATATATATATATATATATATATATATATATATATATATATATATATATGTATACAGGGTGATTCAATAAGAACGTACCAGGCCTATATCGCAACTAATACTGCACGTAGAGCCTTCAAACAAAAAATTGCATTACCAAATCGCATGTGTAGAATGCAAAAAAAAAAAAAAAAAAAAAAAAAAATAGTAGCGAGACCAGTGGCGTCTCGTGAATACCTCCAACGGGGGGCAACTTCAAAATTTGAAATGGAAAGTGGTATAACTGTTGGAATCGTTCGAAAAGACATAAAATGTCATGCAACTTTTAGACGACAAACTTTGTCGTATCCTTTCCCATTTAGCCGCTAGAGGCATTGTTGCAGACTTGTATCTGACTACCCGTAGCAGGCCTTCATCTGGACTAATAATGCACATAGAGTCATCAAACAAACAACTGAACTACCAAATCGTATGTGTAGACGTCAATAAAAATAGCGACACCAGTGGCGTATCGTGAATATCTCCAACGGGGGTCATCTGCAAAATTTGACATGGAAACAGGGGTTGGTTGTGCTTCCATTGAAACAAGCGCACAATGGAAGAAACGTTGAGAGGAAACACGTTGGCATATTTTTTCCTCTGTGGCAGCAACACGATCGCATTACGAGGTTAAAGTCAGATGATGCGAAGGTTTCTGCATGCGGAACCAAAGGGAAGAGTAAATACTGGTCTGAAACGAACGGGACGTACAACTGTACATACGCGGAATCACAGCGTGTAAGTTGCGACAACAATGGCGTCAACAAGAGACCACAACGGGGGAGGGTACATAGTGTAACAGTAAGAAGAGGTACATTTGCTGCCGTTGAATGAAGCTCTAAATAGGGGAACCAATGACATACGCAATATTTGAAGAGTGGTTTCCGTATGGCTGCGACAGAAGCGCAGTGGATGGGGAGAACTATGATGAGGGACACTGTACGATGCTATAACAAAACGGAAGAAGAAACTATTGGTTGCAACGAAGAAAGACGAACCAAATGTGCTGTTGCCAAAGCATGGAACAAAACATGGGGACAGAAAGCTGAGGCGTTGCAATCAAGCCATTGGAGAAAGATGAGTAAAGAACTAACGAATCAGCTTACCTTCTGCGGAGTGTAGTCTACGCCCCCTGGCTTTCACAAATGTTCAAAGTGATGTCCCCGAACAGCAATACAGCGAAATTCGCTGTACGTAATTGTGAGTAACAGCTTCCAACTCGGCCACATTGATGGTCCGGAATGCGGTTGTAATGCGGTCTTGCATGTTGCGAACTGTAGTTGGTCGGTTGACATACACAAGATCCTTAATTCGAGCCCAAAAAAATAGTCCATACAAGTAAGGTCGAGCGACCGCGGAGGAAACTGTGGATTGGAACCTTTTCCGATCCAGCGTTGCGGAAAGGAACATTTAGCTCTTCCCTACACATGGCAGTATTATGGGCTGAACAACCATCTAATTGAAACCACAGCGTCTGACGTATATGGAGCGGTACGTTTTCCAACAGCGGCTGTAGATGGTGTCGCAAAAAATCACGAAACATTGCACCTGTTAAATGACCAGCAAAAAACCATGGCCCAATGACCTGAGTCCCTACAATGCCACCCCACACATTAATGCGCCACCAGTGTTGCCGATTGACTTCTCTTATCCAGTGAGGGTTCTCCGCTGCCCAGTAATGTGCATTGTGGAGATTCACGTTGCCATCACTGCAGAATGTCGCTTCATCAGTCCATAAAATAAAGTGAATGAAATTCGGATATTCTCTTACGCGGTTGACCACTCAGTTGCAGAACAGAAGCCGTAAATTACAGTCCGCATCACTTAGTTCTTGATACAGAGAGAGGTGGTGAGAGTGAAAATGTGATTTCCACAGAATACGCAGGACACTACCATGACTGATACCATGATCTCGTGCGATCTTCCGCGAAGATACAGCAATAGCGGCAAGTACATCAATGGCAACGTCTTCATTTTGTACGACTCTTCTCCGGACACCATAGCGTCCACACATGTTGCCTGTTTGCCGCAATCGTGCTGTTAATCTCCGCAGCAGATTGGGGGAAATAGCTTGTCGCTGTGGATAGCGTTCAGCGTATAATCGAGCTGCAGCCCTATAATTTTCCCGGCATTCCCCCAAAATCATGAGCATTTGAAACACCTCCAAATTCGTATACCGCATGAATGTTCTTTACTACCGACACTTCCTACTACAATCACTCAAACAACACAATCAAAGAGGTTTCACTGTTTGTGGAAGTTTCGTATTCGTCCCGTCACGAGCTTGTAATGCACAGGGATAATAGAACTCAATGCACGACACCTTGTCCAGTACACTGACCACTAACTCACTGCAGAGATTAATCACTCTCGGACTCTACACGCTTGTGTTACCTGTTTTGGCTACAGCATCGCTCCTTCTGCCCTCTGTCTGACATAGCAGCAATCGTTTGTTCGAGGCCGCATAGACTGTCTTGAGTAAGGTCATGTACGTGTTAGCTACTGGATCTACAAGAGTACCACCACACAATCACTGGCAACGATAAATGAGTGTGCTTTTCTAAACAACGACAAACAAGCCCACGACACATACTCACGGATTTGGGAGATATTTCATATTGTACGTACGCACACAAGATACATTGCGCGTCCATGTCATTGTGGGTCTGGGCTACCCTTGGCTTAGACCACGAGTTAAACCTGCAAAGGCGTCGGCGGTTGTTTGCCAGGGCATGGTTTGCACGTACCCTCCCGTCATTCGCCTGGTGTGACTGGGGACACCCTCGCACCATCTGACTTTCACCTAGTAATGCGATCATGTTGCTGTCACAGAGGAGAAAATATGCCAACATGTTTCCTCTCGACGTTTCTCCCATTGTGTGTTTGTTTCAATGGAGGCACAACCAACCCCTGTTTCCGTGTCAATTTTTGCAGATGAACCCCGTTGGAGATATTCACGATACGCCACTGGTATCGCTACTATTTTTATTGACGTCTACACATACGATTTGGTAGTTCAGTTGTTTGTTTGACGGCTCTGTGCATTATTAGCCGAGATGAAGGCCTGCTACGGGTAGTCAGATACAAGTCTGGAACAATGCCTCTAGCGGCTAAATGGGAAAGGATACGACAAAGTTTGTCGTCTAAAAGTTGCATGACATTTTATGTCTTTTCGAACGATTCCAACAGTTATACCACTTTCCATTTCAAATTTTGAAGTTGCCCCCCGTTGGAGGTATTCACGAGATGCCACTGGTCTCGCTACTATTTTTTTTTTTTTTTTTTTGCATTCTACACATGCGATTTGGTAATGCAATTTTTTGTTTGAAGGCTCTACGTGCAGTATTAGTTGCGATATAGGCCTGGTACGTTCTTATTGAATCACCCTGTATATATATATATATATACAGTATATAGGTTGTTTAAAATGGAAAGATAAGATTCTTCAGCTGTAAAGGGCCTAACCCCTTATGCATAATGCATCTGGGTCGATCACATTTTATGAGCTTAGCGGATAACATTATGTTTTTGAGTTTCATCGGATTTGTTTATTTCGACTCCTGTAATTCCAACAATTCCTTCATGAACATTTCCTTTCAGAATGAATTTATCATGCATTTCAATAAATCTCTCAATATAAAAGTAATAGTACTGATTGATTGATTGATTGATTAAACATCGCCCGGGCCAAAATACTTAAGCTAGAAACTTGAAATTGGACAGGGTTTAGAAGTTGTAATGTAAAGTTCCACTAAGGAAGATATTTGGAAATTCTTCGTGGAAGTGAGAAAGAAGTGTCAATTCTTATTTTAAAATTCTCATTTCTTAGTCTCTGAACCTTAAACATATGAAATTTGACATATGAATTTTCATTTAAAATAACACATCTTTCAATGTTTTTTATACTTGCCTTAGAAGGAAAGAAAGAACGTGAACAGGAAAAAGGAATGGGAATTACAATTATTATAGTAAGGTGTCCATATCTCGGAATCTTAAAGATATTAAATTCGTATTCGGATTTCTTGTTTAAAATAATTAGACATGTATTTCATAGTTTTGATAATTGCCCTAGAAGGGAAGAAAAAGGCGAAAAGGAAAGATGGTGGGATTACAATTGTTATAATTAGATGACCATATCTGGAAATTCGTTATATTATATATATATATATATATATATATATATATATATATATATATATATATATATATATATATATATATATATATATATAACGTTCTGTATATATAATATACAATATATATTAGGGTGGTCCAAATTTATATGGGGAAAAATAAATTTAGGAATTTCTTTGGACTAACCCCCTAAAATGGTTCCATATGGAACCAAATTAAGCCAGGAGAAAAATTAGTTCCATTGAATAATTTTAAATGGTGCCCCAAACAACCTAAAGTTTTGAATGCGTTTACAATACATAGTGTATGGGGAAAAGCTGGAATAAACTCTCGTAATTTAGAAACGGCTCAAGGGAATGAAAAGATGTCTTGGATAATGGAACTAGAGGAAGAGACCAACTTAATTTTGTATACTTTATCAGGGCGGCCGTCTTGAAGTCCGCCATCTTGAATTCAGGTCAAAATTTTTAAATAGGAAGAGGGTCATGTGACATCTTTTTGAGGTAGCATTTCACCTGGTATTATTTTCAAGTTACCTATATTCATGTAAGAGTTATTACGTATGAAAAACAAAATGCTTCATGTAATGTTATTTTATTGCAGTTATGGAACACAGATATGTAAGAATTTTGGAAGTCTTACATAAACTGAAACAAACTGCTTGTTTCGCTTTGAACTACAAATAAGTTTTTTCCATCAAGATGATTCATAGAACATTATGAGGAAAAAGAAAAAAATATAACTTGGAAGAAATTGAAATATCCCTTATTTATGTAGTATCTTTTTGGTAAGTTATGAATCTTATTTGCTACATAGTTCACTTTGTCGCATATAGGAAAAGATTGTCTGTGGGCCTTTATTATCTGCAAAAGAAACTCTTTGTGCTCCTCATTTTTCGTAAGAACGTTGTTGTAATCTTCTATTAGTTACACTCCCTTTTCTGCAGACCGTTTGTTACGTGGATGAATTAAACTATTGTCTTTCCTTGAAGATAGTCATTGATATTTGGTCATGAAGTCTGATCAAACTCAAGAAATCCTTTGGGTATTTTAAATCTCTCGAGGAAAATTTGTTTGTTGTAACAAAATCACTGATTTCTCTTTTCACAAGAATTTTTATGGTATCATCTCTTGCGTGAAGCCTCTTTGCTGCTTCACGGTTTTCCCTTATAGTTTTAATTCTTTCAACCATTTTTTGCTTTTCCATTATGATAAATCCATCATCAAAAAACCCCAATGCTACGTGTTTCTCCGTCAAGTACCAGAGTCGGCGTGAAAATTTAGAAAGAGCCACTTCAGATAATTCAGCATCTATTTGTCTTTAACTGTACAAATCTTTCAAAAATTGTAAATCTTGTAATGGTGAATGGGATGTTTGATCACATTTAAGCCAACTATGAACATATAGTCGGATCAGAAAGTGCATACTCCCCGAAGACCCGTTTCTATTTGCTTCGTTAAACGAAATTGTTGGCGAAAGAGAAATATTTTAAATAGTAGCTTGCTTTACTCATCCACCTTACATGGTGAATTGCTCCAGGCAAACGAAAGGAAACTCCTCAAGGAGATATGCCACCCAAGAATATGATGGTCAGTTCTAAAAATTCCCTGTAATCTTGTCTGCAGTGTCCTGCTTCTACAAGTTTGATAGCAAAATTCAACTCTTCACTTCTTACATCGGAAATATTGTTTCTTACATCATCAATTCCTGGAATAAAGTTAATGCAATCTATTCTAGACCACCCGTTCTGAAAACACTTCAATAGGAGAACGTCCGGTCCAGATGCAAACGAAACACAACAGATATCAAATACACATTTTAAAACTAATTCATAAATGTGGTGTCTACAAGGAAGGTATAGAAGGTTATTTCGGAGCTACTGCTCTAGCAGAATGCAAGCACCGTTGACAAGATCCATATTGCAAGGAGTAGTGTCACAAACTGCCTGCACGAACTTTACCAAGTTCCACTCTTCAAGCGAATATACTATAGTAGAATCAATATGTTCTTATCTTGATGACGACAAAATGGGAACATCAATTACCATCTCCTGTAATAATTATTGATAACCTGCCGGCAGTCTATCTGCCAGTCAAATTCAGCAGTAGTTTTCCGTTCCAATGCACAACTAACGCACTTGATGCACTCTGAAATTGCTTCTTGTAGTTCTATGCAACTTCACTACAGGTTTTCTCTCAGCATCGGTGAATAGAAGACCCATTTATTGCTAGTTCCTCCACATTATGGCCTAATGCCTCTGCCGTCGCTGTCAGAATATGTATTGCTGCTCTATGACTGATCTTTTATCGATTAAGAGCAACACCAGTCTTTGAGTAATAAAATTAGTTTTTCCCCCCTTTTACATCTCTTGGACGGTCCGGGCATACACGCATTCGTATTTACATTTTCTATAACATTCTCGACTGGGTTTTCCTCTTCATTACTTGAACTGCTCCATGTCTTTTGGCGTATAAAGTTCAAATTATTTTCAGAAGTGCATTTTCTTTCGCGTTCCTCTTTCATTTGAAGCCGTGGATATTCCTTTCGTTCTTTCCACGCCAAACTCATGTCTTTACTTTTAGTCGTGTAAGAATTATTAATTTCAAAAGGAGAAATCTTTTCACAGGTAATAATTCTTACATGACTAAAGCTATCTTTAAAATAGTGACAGTTTTGTGTTTCTAGTAAAACCATACCTCAAAACGATATGTCACATGACCCTCTTTCTATTTAAAAAAATTTGAACTGAATCCAAGATGGTGGATTTCAATATGGCCGCAATGGCAGTACTATACAAAATTAGATATGTTTCTTCCTCTATTTCTATTATCCAGGATATCTTTGCATTACCTTTAGCAGTGTCTAAATTACATGAGTTTATTCCAGCTTTTCCTCATACACTATGTATTATAAACGCATTCAAAATTTTAGGACGTTTAGAGCACCATTTAAAATCATTCAATGGAACTAATTTTTCTCCTGGCTTAATTTGGTTCCATATGGAACCATTTTAGGGGGTGAGTCCAAAGAAATTCCTAAATTTATTTTTCCCCATATAAATTTGGACCACCCTAATATATATATATATATATATATATATATATATATATATATATATATATATATGGGTTATTCCATTATAAATCATCAAACAGTCCCCAGGTGACCATCTGAGATTTTGATGAAATTTGGCACACAAGTACCTACATCCTTCGTAAGAAAGTCTGTAATGTTCTGTTTTCCTACCGCTACCTGTTCCTGATAACTTGACCTAGAAGTTTGGCAGTCCGCATTGTGGCTTGCCGAACGCGCTGGCTTTTGTAAGTTTGTAAAGAGCAAGAAATCGGTTACTAATTACGTTACATGGATCAAACTTTTTATGCTATAAATTTACGCATCGTTGTAATGCAGTAATATGTTGAAAGCGGTATGACCATCTTATGTTCGGATATATAAACTATCAAAGTCAGCACTTTTTTTTAACATGTCACAGATTTCCTAGATAAAACAACAAATGTCTGTGTTTGTGCGCAGAACCTTACAGGGTAGTGAACTATATGCACCAGTAATGCAGAGCTGTTTACACTTTATTTACAGTATTTATTGGAAGTTAAAATTGGTATCATTGTAAAAACATCAACTTGTTGCTTATTTTCAGAGCCCTGATTAACTATGTTGACAGTTAAATATGAGTATGATATTTTGGATGAATATTGCTACTTATGTAACAAATAACTTGTGTGAATTTCAAAACCCTGATGTATTTTCTTCCATTTGAAACATCGCCTTTGTCAAAAGGTGTCGGTAGTCTTTCAGGTTTAGAACGGATACGGAGAATGGAAGTAAAGAAGTACATATACGCCAGGTAAAATCATTTACACTGATTGAGCACTTGAAAATATATATTGTAAGACTATAAGAAGAAACAATGTGCCACATAATGAAATTATTTGTTACAAAATAATAGAATTCTGTGGTTCAAAATTACAGTTCAATATTAGTAATAAGAAATTGAGCGTTCAAATAAATAAAGAAACATGCACACAAAGTGAAAAGGAACATAATAAACCTGTGGAATAGGATAGCCCCTATAGCCTTCCCATGGAGAGGCTATTGCAATGCAGGGTTCCATTATCTTTATAGAACACCACGAAAGGATGCACAGCTGTCTGGGATTTCTCCCAATGGCACCCGTGAACCTCGTCCTGTATAACGAAAGTGTAATTTTCGGCAAAATCCAATAAAACAATTAGCTCTGCTTTCTGAAGTGAAGTTTTTATATTACTCATGTATGCAGCTTGAGCCTTGGCTATGTAATGGTGCTGTATAAGACTATCAATTCCCTGAGTCAATGTGTCCCAAAACTCATTCACAGAGAGCTGTAGGATTTGTAATGTCAACCGGTCTGTGTGAACCTAGTTTTTAAATTTAACACAGTCATCGCCTTCAAGTAAGTGCTTATTAAAACGTTTTACTAAATAATCTTGCACAGCCTTCTTCCTTCCACAGTTGCCACAGTAATGTAACCTACACTGCTCGTTGCATCACACACTGCAATGTTCAGCAGTGTCTTGTAGATGTGTCCTGGTCCAGGAACGGCATCGATCATCAGTTTCATGTTTTGATGATATTGACACACACACATACAGAATGAGTGCCAGTTGCCTTAACTGTAATGCACCACTTTGGCCTTAAGGCAGAAAACTTTGCAAACCCAATTTGAAACTGGGTTTCTGTTAGCAGAATTCAACATGTTTCATGTATATTCATTAGTAGTAACCTTTTTTGAACTTGAACTTTACCTTCATCTGTATGCACATAAATACATTTTTTCATTTCAGGACAGATTCTGGAACATCCATCGCTTTCATAAATGAAACTACGTCATTCACTGTTACCTGGGGAATTATTTTCCGAGGCTTCTGTTCTTGAAGTGATAGGATTCCTTTCTCATCTTAAGTTCTTTGCTCTTCGCCCTAAATAATCTGAGGCTCTAAAACTATGCAGTTTTTCTGATACTCCAAGTTGCAGGAGCAATTCTTAAGATTTGGACTTTCTGTTTATAGGAAAATGTTTTATGATACTTTTCTACAAGCTGCTGTATAAGCATAGAGAAATTAGCATACCTGTCACATGTCTTTTTAGTAGAGAAACATAGTGCTCGGTATTCCAAGAACATTTTCTCCTGTACGACATTTGCTATCTGCTTCACCTTTCTCTTGCTGTATCCTTGTCTGTCTCTCTTACTTACATTCTTCAGTGGTGAGCAGCCTAGAGATTTGAGAGACACGTTTAGTTGCTCCTAGTGAACAGTGTGTGGTGTGTAGCTAGGATGATACTTATCATCATTATCACTGCTGTTTCTGGAACTGGCACATCTAACATGTTTAGCAAAACTTCTGTCCTGGCACGAGCTTAACACTGAAGCTCATTGATTTTGTCCTCATCCAGAGTGGAGAGGGACTCGAAGTAAAATTACTTCCATTCTCCATATCCGTTCTAAACCTGAAAGACTACCGACACCTGTTGACAAAGGCGATGATTTCAAATGGAAGAAAATACATCAGGGTTTTGAAATTCACACAAGTTATTTGTTACATAAGTAGCAATATTCATCCAAAATATCACACTCATATTCAACTGTCAACATAGTTAAATCGAGCTCTCAAAATAAGCAAAAAAATTGTTTTCTTGCAATGATACCAACTTTAAAATCTCATAAATCCTGTAAATATAGTGTAAACAGCTCTTCATTACTGGTGCATATAGTTCACTACCCTGTAATGTACTGCACACAAACACAGGCATTTGTTGTTTTATGTAGGAAATCTGTGACATGTTAAAAAATGAACTTTATAAACGGTAATGTAAAAAAGTGCTGACTTTGATAGTTTATATATCCGAACATAAAATGGTCATGCCACTTTCAACATATTACTTCATTACAGCGATGCATATATTTATAGCAGAATACGTTTGACCTATGTAACATAATTAGTAACAGTTCTTGCTCATTAGAAACTTAAACAATCAGCGTGTTCTTCAAGTCATGATGCGGACTGCCTCTCTTCTAAGTTAATTTCTTAGGAACTGGTAGAGACAGGAGAATAAAAAGTTACAGGCTTTCTTAAGAGGGATGTAGGTACCTGTGTGTCAAATTTCATCAAAATCCCTGATGGTCGACTAGGGATTTTTTTCTAATTTCGGTGATTATATATGGACTGACCCATATTATATATATATATATATATATATATATATATATATATATATATATATATATATATATATATATATATATATATATATATATATATATGGTATTTAGATTTTTCATTTATAAGAATTAAGGACATGTTTCAACTTTTTTTATATTGTCGCTAGAAGGGAGGAAGAGAGACGGGGTCACAATTGATAAAATATGATGGCAGTATTTTGTGAAAATTGGTGTTTAACATTTTATTTAAAAATAAGTAAAGACGTGTTTGAGACTTTCTTTTTACGTTTCCCTTAGAAGGAAGGAAAAAGTGGGAAGAAAAAGGATGGGAGTTGTAATTGTTAAAATAACATGACCATATCTCAAAATTCCTTAAGAGTAGAGACATGAAATTTGGTATTTAGATTTTTCATTTAAAGTAACTAGAGACGTGTTTCAACGTTTTGTTAAAAGTTTCCCCTACAAGGGAGGAAGAAAAAAAGAAAAAAAAGAGCGAGATTTACAGTAATCGTTGTAATACGATGGCCATATCTCGAAATCCCTTAAAGTTAGAGACATGAAAGTTGGTATTAGGCTTTCAATCTCTCTATATAAGCGAAGTGCTAACTGGTTGACTGACTGACTGATCAACACCCAGGCCGAATTGCTTGAGCTAGAAACTTTAAATTTGGACAGGGCATAGTATTTGTGATGTAAGGTTGCATTAAGGAAGGATTTTTGAAAATTAGAAGAGGAAAGAAAAGAGGTTTTACAATTATCATCGTAAGATGTTCACATCTCGGAATCTCTAAATGTTAGAGAGACATGAAATGTGATATATGGAGTTCTCATTTAACATAATTAGATATATCTTTCGGGGTTTTGGGACTTTGACCTAGAAGGGAAGAAGAGAGATGAGAAGGAAAAAATAGTAGGAATTACAATTATTATAATAAGATGTTCATATCTCGAAATATCTCAGAATGTATACGAAAGGAATAATTGATTACGAAAGAAAATAGAGTTATCATTAATGGGGAATGGTTGAAACCAGTCCAAATTGTAGAGACAGAATTCAAACGGTATATGGTAGACGTAAGCGTGCATTTAAAGGACAATTTGGAAATGGTGAGTAAAGAAAAAAAAACATAGTGAATTGAAAGAAGCTTTTGATCGGTCAAAATAATTGAGAGTTCTGCCTATTATTGTGGGTAGTAGAGGAGCAATCCAGAAGATAACAGAGAGATGGGCGAGGAATTAACCATTATTCATTTTGATGATATGAATGATTGCATTGATATCTTCTATCGAAATTGCTAATTCACATCTCAATTGCTAGTTATTTCTGGAGTGTAAGCATTTTAATGTGTAAGTGTATAGTCCTTTAACCTTTCCAGGGAAATTTCTGAATCAAGCGCGGACAGATGCCAATCTGTAAGAGAAAAATATCCTAGCCAATTAGAGACACAAAATTCGGTATTTGTATTTCTCATTTAATGTAATGAAAGACGTGTTTCAGTTTTTTATATTTGCTTCTACAAGGGAAGAAAAGATGGAAAAAAAAGACTGAAATTATAGTTTCTATAATTGCATGGGCGTATCTCGAAATTTCTTTATGTGAGATGAGTGAAATTTGGTATTTCGACTTTTCATTTAAAATACTTAAAGAAGTTTTTCAGCGTTTTTTGATGTTTATTCTACAAGGGAAGAAAGAGTTGCGGTTGCAATTGTTAAAATAAGGTGGTCGTATCTCGAGATCTCTTATATTATCATACCAAGTTTAATCCATATCGGATGAGTTAGTCTGAAGTCATATATAGTCAATAATTTGTTAATGAAAAATCAAGTAAACGAAGTTTAAAAATAGTTTTTTTTTGGGGGGGAGAGCGGGAAGGGGATTCATTTGCAGGGTCACGTCATAGCATGGACAATACTGCTTCCTGATAGTAAAAGAATGTAATTCAAATATTGATCGAACAGAAAAACGCATCCATTTAAATATCCTTGGGGCAAAATATCTTTAGAAAGCATTCTTTCAGATACTCTCACCACAGAATTTTATATAGTGAAAAACCGGGACAGTAAAGTATTCGATAGAAAATTAAGATATGTTCTATTGCTATTTTCATATTTCTATTGCTATCTTATTTGAAAGGAGATTATCTCTTCGTAGAAGAAGTATTTTTATCTAATCCTGTAAATATTTTAGTTTACTTACTTGTGACCGGACTCTTTTGTAAGCTGTTGTACATGTTCTTTCTGCGATTGTTGGAGGTAGCGTTGTAGCAAGCGTGATGGGAGTAGAGGAGAGGCAGATCTCCTTCAACAGGTGGTCTCGTGAACATACAGGACACATAACACACCCAGAATAGAAAGGTAACAGACATGAAAAATGCACACGTTCCCATAAACACCAGAAGATTCAGCTCCTCGTATCGAACTTCCTCCTGCTCGGTTGGCGGAAAATAACTTCCATTCCTTAATACTGAATCCATCTGTAAAAGATGCATGAAGTAAAATATTAATTTTACTATTCTTTAAAAAGGATATTTTATTGTTTTCTCCAAGATTTGAAAACTACATAATCCATTTAAAGTTTTTTTTGTATGTTATTGAAAATGACAGTAGTTGTAAATAAGTTTACATATACAGCGTGAACAATTTGTCTTGAAACGCTCTTGTAACCTTTGAAACAAGAAAAATGCTATAATTTCTACGATACAATCGGCGAAGAGAAATCGTTTGACATACTATATATCATCACCAAATTAACACAGTAAACACTGAAAAATTGTATTTAAAAGAAGTACGTTCAATTACTACACATTTCAGATGTACAAGGTGCAAGAGTCAAAAGTCAGATTACCCCTTATGTAGGCGAGATATAAGTGTATGCAATGTAATCTGTATATGTTTCTTTGTAGATAGTGATTTACTGTTGTGTTTCATTGTAAGTACCTCTCATTGTTTGTATGTAGTGTATTTTATTATTTTTTCTAGATAGTACGCTCGATGCGACAACTATTTTGGACAGAACTGTACAAATCTACAATCGCTTAATAGGATTAGTTCAAGCCCTTCAGGATTGGGTGCGACAGCGTAACTTAATGCAAAATTCATAAATTCACATAATCCGAAAACCAGCTTAAAATCTCAGAGTGTGCAACTAAACTTAATGGGTACAAGATGTACTATAGTGCGTCCAGTAAGAGAACGTCTCTGACAGCTCGCAGTGACATTGCCACTACTCGCGTGTCAAGGTTTTTTTTTTCGGTGCAACTGTAGTGGCAATTTAATTAATGGTATAAGACAGAGTGATCGTGGTTGGTAACACTGGTATCAAAGTAGGGGCTGCAATGTCCCACCACATGTGGTAACAAACGTCAGAGACCATCTCTTGTTGGCCGTGCTATAGTACTTTTATTTTGGACACTACTGTTTGGCAAAATTCACAGTAAGGCAAGGCTTTGGAAAATAGTCTTCTTAGACTTCTGATTGCGGATCTGGCTCAAGATACGTTAAAAAGAAACCTTGACTGTTCGGAAATGCAGAGAATTTTATTTAGCATTGATTCGTCCCAAAACGAACTTCCCGATCCGCCTTCAGAAAAGTTAAACGTGCTGTACGGAATTTAGTTGGGTGCATGGTCAGCACATTATCTTTCACCAGTGTGAAAGATGAAAGTTCACTACGTTTTTATGTCAGGTGATCCTTAATTGTTTTAGTATATTGAGTCAACACCGATATTTCTATGTTGTATAGGGAATCGAATTCTGAGTTAGGTTATAACAGGCTTGCGTCATCATCTTAATCTTATTGTCAAAATTTGGCTTTTTATCTTATTAGATTTTTTTCTGTAACGGAAATTATTTAAATGTGTGTGTTTCTCAAAACCACACTATTTGGAAACTTTTGAGAACAAAAATTTAGGCTTTAAGAGCTTGTGAAATTAAGATCGTATCTTATACTTCGTCCAGTTCATCACAGCCGCATTTTTAAAAGTTTAGAGGATTAGGTTTTTAGTAGTGTTTTCAATTTCATCAGAGTATCATTTTGGATCAAGTTAGCTGTTGCACTCCTTAATATACACAAGTGCCTCTTCTCTAGGAATCGTGACGACAGTGTCTAGGACGAAACATTTTCTCCCTCCTAAACTGACATGATATCAAATATATTTCTTCGATATTAAAAAAAAATGAAATTGCAGTTTCTTGATTAAATTTAGAAGGATAAAAAATTGATCTGTTGCAACAAAGCTCCTCAGGATCCGAAAATTCGTTCCCATTAAACATTACAAACTAAATCAACTTTTCTAATCAACAGCAAAACTCTCAAATCGACGTTACAGCTACGCATGGACTGTCAACGCATGGACTACCACCATAATACGTAATTGTTAACAATTTATCATTGTTACTAGAAATAACCTGTTCTTCTCGTGAATAATTGTGCCTGTAGGTCTTGAATCTTCAAGCGAAAAGGTTGGTTTTGTTTGTGTACATAAAATACAAATATGTAATAAAAATTTCTTTAAATATTTAAGTTAAAGTTTTAACGTAAATACGAGTAAACGTATTAACATTAAAATTTTTCAAATGTTGACTAAGAAAAGGCGCAGTTAATTTAACTTTTTTCATATAGTTTTTCATAATAATAATAATAATAATAATAATAATAATAATAATAATAATAATAATAATAATAATAATAATAATAATAATAATAATTATAATAACAACAACAACAACAACAATCGCAAAAGTTTTGAAGGTCAAACATTTTATAGAAACCAGTATTGTAGCAAAAGTAAAAAGCCGGGGGGGGGGGGACCAACTAGGCGGTTGGGAGTGGCATTGGTTGAGAAAGAAAGTAGTGTCTTCTGCTTTAGCATCTACTTTTTTACACTAAGCGTGTTCTAATTTAGTTCGATTTTTCAAAACAGAAATCAAAAAAGCACTAATTCAAACAAAACATTACAAATAGGCAAGTTAAATTACTATATTATAACAAATATAAATTAACATTATGAACTACTTGCCTTTATTGTTTTTTTAAGTATTAATAGAGAATGTTGATGCTAGTTTTAATTTCAGCTCCAAAGTTGAAGCAGCGAGAGCTCACTGCTTGTTCTTCACATTGTATTTCTTCATTCATGTGCTTTATTTTGATTGATATGCCTCACTCACAGTGATAAGTTCAGAGGTTACCACAGAGAGTTCCCCAGAGCTTCGAAATTGCCCTCCTGGAGCATTCCTTCAATCATGATTAACCTGGCTTACTATGTTCTCGCAGCACTATTTTCAGCCCTGTTTGCTTAAACCTCCCGTGAGGGAATCTTCTGAAATGATCACTGCTCACACGAAGAAATGTCCTGGTTTCAACAAATATTTCAATTATTTTTGTTAAGTTTAGTATGTTTTGAACTTAGTTCTCAAAGCTTTTCATAACATTTTTGCAGATTGAAACATGTCGCACTGTGGTTATAAACTTTGCTTCTGATCACCCTTGAGTTGTTTTAGTATAATATTTCCTGAATAATTGCTTAAATATAAGAATGCTTTTTATTTATTATGGGTTGCGGGAACAGGGGAGATAAGAACACTTTAGTTATTGTGAGTTGTACTGTGAAACATTTCTGAGTTCTGTACTGCCAGCAAGATTGAGAAAAGAAATACTAAAGGTAGTTAGCTCGAGGACAACGAATCTCGATGGTCTTTTTTTTTTTAATTATGGATTAGTAAAAGTATTATAGTTATATTGGTTATATTTGTACGCTAAAGAATTATTAGTGAAAGTAACCAATTATGAAAGAATTACTGAACGAAAATTCTGGGTGGAAATAGGAGAACCCAAGGAAATTATGTCGTCCATAACAAACTCAGTTGGCCAGAGAGATCGAACTAGAGACTCCTCGCAGAGAGCACATCAGCGCTGAGACATGGTGTGTTCATAATTATGAATTCGAGTTTACCATTTCTTAATGATCATACTTCTAAATTGTACGCTATCGGAACAGCAAATTTATCAAGAAACTATCTTCGATATTTCCAATATTGAGCATTAACTGATTTGTCTTTGTATTTTTCCAACTATTAGTCGCAAGTACACTATATTATTTATATATATATATATATATATATATATATATATATATATATATATATACCGTATTTACTCGCGTAATTTTCGCACTTTAGACGAAAAAAGTTATGAAACAAAGGTGCGTAAATTACGCGGAAAAAAAATAGCCACATCAGTGAACATCTAATTTCTTTCCTCAGTCAAAATAACACGAAAATACCGGCACACATTTTCTTTGTAGCAAGAATTGACTAATTCTAAATTTGTAGAAAAATAACATTAACAAATTGATTAAGAAGTCGTGTGGTTTCTTATCTTAGAAATCACTATCAAGTCCTCGCGTGCGCAAATTACGCAAGGAAAATAAAATATACAGAAATTGCCCTTCAAAATTGGGATGCGAAAATTATGCGAGGGCGAAAATTACGCGCGTATTTACGGTATATAGCATTCAATGCCGTGTATGGAAAGTTTATCACTCAATCATTTGAAGATGAAGTACAATTACTTGATGTAAAGTTGAAAAACATTTATCTTTTCTACGTATACACACATTATTATTTACAAATAACAGCTAATTTTGTATCAGGTTTCCTAAGATACGGGAGGTCATATCGGTCACTTTGATACCTAATTAGATAAGCTTGGGAAATATTTTCTATTCATAGAAACGTGATTCTCATTACTATCTTATTTTCCCCCTAGATGAGGACATTAAAGAATCGTTATTTTGTACAGGGTGTATAAGTTTGCTTGTATTTTTTAAAAATGACTTTAGTAGACATGAAGGTAGGTATCGTAACGAACCTTAGAACTGGATCTAGTCCGAAAACAATTGAAACGTTGGTGTAAAAGCAGTCGCATAGTCAAACTAATGTTTGTAAATTAAGGGAAATTTTCCTAATCTAGAGAAATTCGCTACTTAAATTTAGCAAATAGGGATATAGGGATTTTTTAAAGTCGAATATTGAAATCGAGGGAAGGTTCCTGCCTGTTCTGCCTAATACCTGTTCTGCCTAATGACCATCCAGCACTTTGTAATGCATTTTTGAATTAATCTTATCTCTAGGCAGAACAGGAATTCCTGTTCTGCCTAGTACCTGTTCTGCCTAATTCACACAAAAGGGATATTTAAATTTGAGGGAAATTTATTAGTACCTATTTTCCCTTAATTTTCAAATACCATTCAAGAACTCTTTAGATTGAACACGCGAGTAGAACGAATTGTTTCATGAGACCAAATATCCCTAAAAATCATTTTAGTATAACAAATGTAGGGAAAGTGTCCGGTATAATGTTAAAAGCAAAACACCACAATTACGTTGAGTAAAATGATTACACAATTTACTAGAGATAAATACTTCCAAATATCTACAAAGGAAACTTTAGAAGAACAAAGTTTGCTCTAGAATAACAAGAAGTTTTAACTTCTTAAAGTCACATATATATCGTTTCAATTTGAGAGAGAACAAAACTTCGAAACTTCGAAACGCATACTAAACCCACACACAACCTTCATTGTTATAAATGTAAACTGTAAGCTACAGGGTCTACATAGGAAATCAAATCCAATTGACCCGACTCTAATCTACTTTGCAAGGACTTGATTCTCTGCTGAATACGCTTATATTTTAGTTTCTGTTCTCTTGGTTTCTTCCCAACTTCAAGAAGCATCATTGATCTTTCATTTTCGTTTTGCTCTTGCTGTAAAAGCTGGACAAGGGTAAACATATTCGGATGTTCCTTTGTCAGCCTTTTATTAAACTTCGAATGCCAGCCCTCCACTATATTGGTTGTCCTTTCTTCTCCGTTGTCATAATGGTTCCATACTTCACTGGAAAACATTTAAGAGAGCATTAGTATTGAACAACACTAAGCAAACAAATTGTAACGTTTACGAATAGATAATTGTCTGAAATATCTGTTGAAGTTTCAACGAAAAGCGCATCAAGTTTCCTGCCAAAATGTATGAAATTCAGCGTGCAGTAAACAGACTGAAAGTTCTAACACACGGTACAAAATCGCCACAGTCAAAGTGGGAGGAGACAGAAGTACAAAAGAATAATCTCTTCACACTGAAATGTATCGACATGGGGAGCTCAGATATTTGAAAATGAAAATGAAATCTCTGAGTTTTACGTCCCACGATTATGCCAGTTAGGCTAAAGGAGACGGTGATGATGAGTGATGAATGAAATGGTGGAATGAAGAAAGTGGGAGGAAACGGGAGAACCCCGAGAAAATCCACACACACGGTGTTTGTCCACCACAAAGTTCACTTGGCGGGGGCTGGGATCGAACCCGGGACCTCATATTTGAATATCCATAATTATTACACTTACACAGCTTACCATTACTTCAGCCATTAATAACATATGAAATATACGTAAATTACATATGAATTACTGTAATTAATTTGCGGGCTTTTGAGAATGGTGTCAGTGTCACTTTATTCAGTGACAATCAGAGCCATTTCCGAAAACTATATGTTTAAGGAAATACTGGAATTGATCAACATAAGCAAATAGTTTTGTCTGTCTTTTTTATTGCAATTTTGGACCAATATACTAAACTTGACTGTAGATCATTTCCTAATGCTACTGTTCGTGGTTGTTTCTTCCACTATACTTAGTTCATCTGGAGAAAACAAAGTCCAGTAACTGGGTTTATCTTCATTGTGCAGTCAAGATATGCAAGTTAGAAGGTGGATACGACAAGCTAGTGCTTTACCACTTGTACCCATTGATAAAATTGGTGATATGTACTTACACATACAAGAAGATGCACCAGAAGTGCCGAATCGAGACAATTTTCACGATTATTTCGTTGAAACGTGGTTGGACGATACAGATGCCAAGATCGCACCGTAAGTACTGTATAGTTAGGTTTAGTTTTTCTTACGAATTATATAAAGTATATGTAATTTCCTATTGCAGTAATTTTTCCTCATTACCGATTTGGGTTTAGTATATTGGTCCAAAATTGCAATAAAAAAGACAGACAAAACTATTTGCTTATGTTGATCAATTCCAGTATTTCCTTAAACATATAGTTTTCGGAAATGGCTCTGATTGTCACTGAATAAAGTGACACTGACACCATTCTCAAAAGCCCGCAAATTAATTACAGTAATTCATATGTAATTTACGTATATTTCATATGTTATTAATGGCTGAAGTAATGGTAAGCTGTGTAAGTGTAATAATTATGGATATTCAAATATCTGAGGTCCCGGGTTCGATCCCAGCCCCCGCCAAGTGAACTTTGTGGTGGACAAACACCGTGTGCGTGGATTTTCTCGGGGTTCTCCCGTTTCCTTCCACTTTCTTCATTCCACCATTTCATTCATCACTCATCACCACCGTCTCCTTTAGCCTAACCGGCATAATCGTGGGACGTAAAACTCAGAGATTTCATTTTCATTTTCAAATATCTGAGCTCCCCATGTCGATACATTTCAGTGTGAAGAGATTATTCTTTTGTACTTCTGTCTCCTCCCACTTTGACTGTGGCGATTTTGTACCGTGTGTTAGAACTTTCAGTCTGTTTACTGCACGCTGAATTTCATACATTTTGGCAGGAAACTTGATGCGCTTTTCGTTGAAACTTCAACAGATATTTCAGACAATTATCTATTCGTAAACGTTATAATTTGTTTGCTTAGTGTTGTTCAATACTAATGCTCTCTTAAATGTTTTCCAGTGAAGTATGGAACCATTATGACAACGGAGAAGAAAGGACAACCAATATAGTGGAGGGCTGGCATTCGAAGTTTAATAAAAGGCTGACAAAGGAACATCCGAATATGTTTACCCTTGTCCAGCTTTTACAGCAAGAGCAAAACGAAAATGAAAGATCAATGATGCTTCTTGAAGTTGGGAAGAAACCAAGAGAACAGAAACTAAAATATAAGCGTATTCAGCAGAGAATCAAGTCCTTGCAAAGTAGAATAGAGTCGGGTCAATTGGATTTGATTTCCTATGTAGACCCTGTAGCTTACAGTTTACATTTATAACAATGAAGGTTGTGTGTGGGTTTAGTATGCGTTTCGAAGTTTCGAAGTTTTGTTCTCTCTCAAATTGAAACGATATATATGTGACTTTAAGAAGTTAAAACTTCTTGTTATTCTAGAGCAAACTTTGTTCTTCTAAAGTTTCCTTTGTAGATATTTGGAAGTATTTATCTCTAGTAAATTGTGTAATCATTTTACTCAACGTAATTGTGGTGTTTTGCTTTTTACATTATACCGGACGCTTTCCCTACATTTGTTATACTAAAATGATTTTAGGGGTATTTGGTCTCATGAAACAATTCGTTCTACTCACGTGTTCAATCTAAAGAGTTCTTGAATGATATTTGAAAATTAAGGGAAAATAGGTACTAATAAATTTCCCTCAAATCTAAATATCCCTTTTGTGTGAATTAGGCAGAACAGGTACTAGGCAGAACAGGAATTCCTGTTCTGCCTAGAGATAAGATTAAATTAAAAATGCGTTACAAAGTGCTGGAGGGTCATTATGCAGAACAGATATTAGGCAGAACAGGAAGACACCCGAGGGAAATAGTCCCGTTGAGTTGCAGACTGATTTTAGAGCTGTTTTCCTATCTGCATTCTATGGATGAGTCAGGTAATTTCGTCTCCTCTACTATGAACCTAAATGTAAGGTTCCGAAGTTTACATTTTCAGTTCCAGACAACGCGTCTGGTAGGTAAACAAAGCATAAACAGGTGTGTTTCATCTAATTTTCACGTAAGTTTATTTACCTAGCTTATCTTTGACCTATTGTCTCTTTAAAGTTTCTTTTATCGGAAACTAAAATTTTAATTCTCTGTCATTATAATATGTATAAGCCAATCCGAAACTATAGTTTTAAGTTCCATATGTTGCTCATGTGTGTGGAATCCATCGAAAATAAATGCTGGAAATACTGGCGGAAATACGTCATGCTTGACTCATTAAGAAGAATCGATAAACCTCAATTATCTTTAGTTCCATTCGTAGTCTTTTAGTAAATAACCTTTCTCCGTGTCTCAGTTCTTCCATTACTGTGAAGAAGGATAGAGTATTCGGGTAGTGGACAAGTCAGAGCGGTTACACCATGTGCCGCTGACGGAGTTACAATGCTTCAGATGTGATTTTCGCTGTCCTAGTTGTCCTATGAGAACAAAGACTCGAAGAATTAGTCAGGTAAGCATGGGTGCCAGTGAATTACTGCGGCTTTGAATTAAAAAAAATAATTGAAGTTGAGTATTGGTTGGGTTAGTGTTTGAGCTAACTGAGGAAAATCCATCAATAATATTGAACAATATGACCTGATCATTTTATTTTAGTAATTATTGAAGTTAGCACATTTGTCACATAAAACAAGTAACAGTGTCACAGTGTACACCTCGGGAAGGAGTTTGGTTTGCTACTCTGTACACAACATGAAAATTGAAGTTCGAATTTTTTTAACGGCTCAAGAATGGAAGTTCCTTGAAGCCATTAATTAGCCCATCACTCTTCACGCAAAAACTAATGTACTTGAGAGGACACTAAACGAAACAGTACATATTTAAATTGTGCGCCGGCTGTAGGCTATCGTCAGCAATGCATTTCCCATTACTGTCCATTCCCCACTCAAAAACTTCAATGTTGCCATGGCGTCAGATTTTTATTATATTTAACATTTACTAATGACGTGATATTTTCTCAATATTGAAACCGGAAGTTGATAATATATTTCTCCGCTGCCAGATTTAATGAAGAGATTAGTGGAAATTAAATATATTCTTTGGACACTTAATTGTCTGCAGGAAACCACTAGTCGCTATCTATTACTGTTTTTACTCTATAGCGATCAACGCTAAAACCGGAAGTGGTTAATAACTATTCCGGTTCGAATAGAAGGTTAAGAAAGAAGATTTCTAGCACTTCTGATTTTAGTAAAAAGTTAAGGATGGAGACAAAATGTATTCGTGGGACAATTGGTCGACTGAGGGAAGTCACTTCGTGCTGTCTATTATGCTTTATAGTGATTAACATTAAAACCGAAAATGGTTTTCTATCATTTCTAGCGTAAATAACATATCCATCGGGTTCTGCTCCTAACTTTTGATCACCCAACATTCAGGTCAAAATAGATGAACCATCAAGAGTTTGAGACTTGTTTTCTCCCAGACGGATAGATTGAGCAAATACCTAAGAGTTTTTGGTAAACCAAGTTCCTTAAAAATTCATCTTTCTCTCAGCACTTGTGAACTATTGTCGTAAGAGCAAAAGTGCCAACATTCACACACTCTAAGGAAAATTTAACTTAAAGTATGAAATTGTGTGTCGTTGGGAATTTGAGAGAACTTAACCAACACTGGGTCAGACGGAAGTAGCTTCTATGCCTTGTCCCCTGGAAAGGCTACAGTGCTTATAGACTTTCGGATTTCCGATTAGACAACGAAGCTGGCTAGGGCCGCAGAATTCAAAGAAGAACATTTTGATTTTTTTTCTATTTTTTTCTAACGTTTTACGTTTTGTTTAGTTTGGTACATTTCACTACTACTCTAAAATAACTAACCTAAACACACAGATATTTTTAAATATCTACATGTACTGTAAAATACCGTACTTCCCTGTGGCCAAAGCAAAACTGTCAAAGATATGCCGAGACGAATTTATAAGTGGACAATTTATGGCGGATGGGTGTAATGGCTAGGGATGCGCACGAGACGAGTCGAGACAGGATTTTCCTGACAAAATTCGAATCGAGACACGGCTCTTCCAATAGAGAAATATACATTTTTCGAGTCGAGACATCACTTTTACAGCACTTTTTCGAGACGAGACAGCCACAAATCTTGTCTCGTGCGTATCCCTAGCATCGGCGAGTGAGGGATCTCTGGCCGTAAATTGCTTAGGGGCACAATATGCCGTAATCGTACATAAATCAAATTACAACTGACTACAAGAAAGCTCAATATGAGGCAGGCACGTAGCCAAGGAGGGGTCCTGACCCCCCCCCCTTCGAGACCAGAAATGAAGAAAATAAGGAAGGACGAAACAAAATGAAATGAGAAAAAGAAGGATCAGCGTTAAAAAATTTTAAAAATACAGTAAGCTTTGGTTACTCTTTCTTTTGAGGAGATTTGTATTATTTGCAATACATGGTGGTGAAGTGAGCGTGATATCCTGGAAGAGTCAGGGAATTTGAAATTTCTAGAAAAGTTACGGAATTCTCAGAATTTCTGCTACTAGTCAGGGAGATTTCAAGCTTTCGAAACCATAGTGCCGTTGTGTAACAGCGTGGACATTTTTTATCAATTTTTCGTCATCGCATCCTTGCAGTATCAAACATTTTATTTCAAAAACAATTTTCTACTGCTCCTTTAACCTTTCATTTGGAACAGACAGTAGTTGACGGAATAATAAAAACAAAATTTTATGTGAAAAAAAAAAAAGTTTTGTTAACATTTGATTCAACAGAGGAAAAAAAAGCAGATATTGTATAATGTTTTACAAGACATTATTGAGTATGTACTTTTTATAATAGTGAATATGTACTTTCTATAATAGTTGAGGTCATAATGAAAGGACAATGGTTATATTTGAATAAACAGAGGAAGGGCGTAAATATTGTAAAATCTTTTTCAATTTTTTTTTTATTATTTTACTCGAGATTTCTTCATAGTTTGTTATTAAAATACTTACCAACATATCCTCATTTTATTGTTCTAACAAACCAATATGTGTTGACAGTAAAGATGTTTAGATTGATCGAGCTCCTGAGCTTTCAGAACTTCATGTCACTCCCCCCCGTTACGAAATCCTGTCTAAACGAACCAATATATGTTCCAGTAAAATAGTTTAGAATGATCGAACCTCTGATGTGATGACCACAGTATTTGATGTCATGGACCCCTCCCACTTCACGAAATCCTGGGTACGTACCTGCATGAGGTATACTTAAAATAGGTTGGGGATCTGCGTTCCAGAAATAAGTACTATTCCATTAAGCTATGTGATCCAGAATTAAGGAGGATAATCTAAAGGAAAACATGTAATTTAATGTAACTAATTGCAAACTAGTATAAGTTTCTTATTATTTGGTTAAAACCGTGCTCCATTGACATTAAGTTCGTGTATTTATAATTATACATTGCTAATTCCACATTCCTTTTGCTTTTAACGGGGTTGTTCATTAAGAACTTTCCACTTTCTATATATATAGTTGAGGCAAAGACTAAACTTAATCACGGAGAAGTTCAAAGTTTGACTTCAAATAAAGTGTTTTAATCAATGAACAGTTTCTGTCTTGACACATGCGTTTGCTCTTTCCTGAGATTTTAACCACATTTAAGAACGAAAGAGACTGAGAAGCTTTCTTGGATGAACATCTGCTATGCTTATAAATTTGGGTTATTAATGGTATTTATATTAATTTATTTATCTCTAAGAAAAATATTTATTTCCAATTAGGTGTATGTAGATATGAATAATCACAATCAAGTCAAAATGCAGAAAGCATTAAATCTTACTTCGAATGCAAAGGCAAAATATTAAAATATTGATGAAAATACAACCTCTGTCCAGAAAGTTCGATGTCTTACTTGAAACAGCAGTTGCTGTCCTTCGAAGTAATCCCCATTTATGGTAATGCACTTTATGGAATGACTGTACTAGAAGTACTGGGAACTTCCTGTTGTATTCTTCTTTAGGGGTGACCTTCAGCTGGGTCGTAACATCACGTTGGATGTCCGAAATGTCTGAAAACCTTTGACCCTCCAGGAGCGATTTCAATTTGGGGAACAAGAAAAAGTCTGAGGGAAACAAATCTGGGGAGTAGGGTGGATGATTGAGTGACAACTTCCCTGGTGGCCAGGAACTGTTGCACCAGAAAGGCAGTGTGTGGCCGGGAATTCTTGTGTAGCAGAGTCTAGTCTCCTTACGTGGTGTACTGGGGGCGTACCCGCTTGATCCGTTGCAGCACACTTTTCAATATTTTCACATACATGGCGGCATTTAACGCGGTGCCCTCAGGGAAGAATTATTTATGGATCAGACCCTTGGAGTCAAAGAAGATGAACATTGTTTTAATGCAAGATCTCTCAGTTTGTATCTTCCTGCTTTTTGGCGAACCTTGGACCCTGCCACTCCAAACTTTAACGGTTACCTTTGGGGTCGTAGCTCAGGCACCAGGTCTCGTAGCCCGTGACGATGATATTCAGGAAGTTTGGGTTTCGATCCGCCATACCGATGAGGTCTCCACAAGCGTCAAGCCAATGCTGCATTTGTTCCGGCGTCAAAGAGTGGAACACGAGTCGGGAGCAAAGAATGTGTTTACCCAAATCCTGGGTCACTATGAGGTGGGTTATCTCACGAGCAATTCCCACTTCCCCCGCTATCATTCACACAGTCACGACGATCCTATGACAAAGGTTCCTTCACTTTCTTGTACGTTGTCCGGGATGCGTGCAGTTGAAGGCCGGCAAGTTCGGAGGGTATCTTCTGCGGTGTCCTGCCCTTCTCGGAAACGTTTAAGCCACTCAAACACACTTCAAGGTTACAGCACGTTCTTAGTAAACTGGTGTCTTTAGATGATTTTCCAAGTTTGAAACTTACAGCATATTCGTTCGCTGCTCTATTTTGGTATCCGTTTTTGGTTTCGACGAAACCATACTTTCACTCTACTATGTGCTGTTTACACACGATAAGCACACTTGCAGCACCGCCGCTCGGGAACTTGTTCAGACATGTCTTTACCTATCTGGCGCGAGATGCGGCGGTGGTGCACTTGTACGACCGTGAGCAGTATAACATTCACTGAACTTTCGGAACAGAAGTTGTGATTATGTTTACCCTCTGTCTAGACTCGTGGGCAACCTTAGAGAATCTGAGAAGGCACAGCAGAATATGCAAGAATGAAAATAGTCATATATTTAGCTATGATTTATTATCAAGCACATGTTAAACTGAGGCGTAAGTACCTATAATTTGTAAACAGTTATGGTAAGAGTAAATTTTAGTGTGGCGAAGAGAAAGAAGGAATGACATTTTACAACGTGCATACTCATTTTAAATATACTATTTATTACTCATACGGATGTCACATGTAAAAAAAAACAAACAAACAAAAAAAAAAAAACGAAATAATATGTTTTCACTATTTGCGCCCATTGAGCATTCGTAAAATCATATTCATGTGTCCCAGCCACCTAAGTCCTGAAAAGGAGCTTAGAAACATCCAAAGAACAACTTTCTTTGAGCACTCGAGATTTTTTGATGAAATACTCCTTTACGTTCATCTCTGGTCTTGTCGGTGTTTTCAAATAAGTAGGTCTACCTCAATCTTTAGTATATTTTCAAAGAAAATAATCACGAACGGATATATCAGAGGATATCACCTCTGTAAATCACTTGGCAATGAAATACCCAGCAAAAGATGGTCGCTAAACGCGTGAAATGTGTGAAGTTGTTCTCATTTTATAACCAAATAGCTTTTCCATATCAAGAACATATTCGATAGAATGGAAGTCTATATGATTAAGACCTACATTCAAGTTCCTAGGATACGCGAGTCAAGAGTACGGACTGAAATAATGTAGGTGAAGTATAACATCTGTTCAGCACCAGGTTAAACGAGACGGACTTCATTCCTGATTTTGATACGCGTTCGTTTGACAGGAAAGGACTGCGAAATCGTGGATTGAACAGATTAAACTGACATATGTGTCCAGTTAGCATGGAGAAATACACTATCCAACAAGTCAAATTTGTTATAAAGCTTTCCATACACTGGATTTATTGCTCGAAAACTCCAAGGGCATATTTTGTCCGGAAATTGTGAACAAACCGACCAAATCGTGTGATCTACTTCAGATTATTTTTATAGTGTTATCTTAAAACTTATTCTGTGGGAATAGGCCACGGAACCAGGGCTGGACTTGAGCCGATTGGATAGATTGCTTCCGATCGGGTCCCGCGCTAGAATAATCTACAGTACGCTCGGCCCGGCTTGTGAAATTCACAAGGACACTCAATAATATACGATTTTGTTGATAGCCCTAGCGACTGTAGAAAGATTTTTTTTTTAATTGAAACTGATTAAAACTTACTTGAGATAATCAGTTCAGCGAGAACGTTTGAACACTTACATATTAGAGGCAATTTTGTCAATTGAATCTGAAATGAAGAGGAGTTTGAACTTAGACAAAATTCTAGAAGATAGTAGAAAAAAGGAAGAAAACTTACTTTCTCATAATAAAAAGGTATAATTAAATGACTTTCACACGTTCAAAAAATATAATTTATATCTAATAGTGCACTTAAATTTTCGTTTTCCTTCAACAAAAATAAATTATTAAAAATTCACAGTCAATGAAACAAGTGTATTGTGACCATGTACTTTCCGGAGATGTATGCAATTTTTTGTTAAATGTGGTGATTCTTTATGGGGTTTACAACTTCAATAACTTATTATTCTTTACTTGAACCACATACAGACTTGGTTTATATGTCATTATACTGCAAAATACTAAGTTTGACTCACGTAGTGAGTAGTTGCGGAGTTGACTACACGCGGCGCTACCAGTCAGTCGTTGAAAATTTAGACTTTCACTGGTGCGGAAAGAGCTAAGTGCGTGCTTTGATTTGAAGAAACGAAGTCAGTAACGAAAGTACAGCGTAAGTTTCGCACACAATACGCCAAGGAATCACCCAGCAGACCAACAAATGGCAGAAATGGTGTACAAATGGCACCATACATTTCTTGAAACAGGTTGGTCTGTGCAACACACAAAGGCTCCAGGGTGCTCACCCGTGACTGACGATGTGGTGGAAACAGTTAGGGAGAGTTTTGTCAGCAGTCCTAAAAATCTACACGACGTTCATCACAAGAAACTGGTATCCCTCAGACCACTGTTTGGCGTGTATTGCGCAGACGTTTGTTCATAAAGCCATAGACTGTCCTTGGTTCAAGTACTGAGTGAAGCGGATATCAGACATGAATTCTGTGTCAGTCTTGGGAAGTAACGTAACGCAAGTAACGTTTCCTAGTAACGCGTTACATTTTTCCAAAGTAACTGTAACGGTAACGCGTTACAAATTTTTAAGTAACGTACCTAGTTTGCGTTACTTTTTTCGCGTTACATTTCGGATGAGTAACTACAATATATATATATAATGTATTTTTCGGAAACAAATGTTTCTTTCCTGTAAGTGAATTTCTCATAATGGAGCAATGAACGATGTCAGTGATCAACAGTTAGTCATCAAAGAAACAGATAAGATCATAGTACCACTTGCTGTTTTTGGAAGATGAGGACAGCCTCAGGGAAATCACGTGTACTGATTGCATGCACTTGGAAGGTTTTGTCATAGATTTTGACAGCTCCAAGTCCATTCAGTGAGTGAACTAGGAGTGCAATTGTACCGCTAGTCTATTTTACTTTGATTGGAGTTGTTTTTAGAAAGATGGAGAACGAAACTATTTTACCGTTCGAATATTTGAAAGATACTTCTTGAAAGCTGAAGATGATGGTGGGCAGAATTGAAAAGTAAAGTGGTGTCCCGGCAGGAAATATTTATCAACGACTAGGGTGTCATAATTAACGATATACAGTAAGGGGTTAATATGAATAAACTATGTTCTGATGAGCAGGCCTACTTTATTACTAGAAAAAAGTTTGTTGATGGTATGTAATATTGGATTTCTTTCAGATTAGGTTGCGTATCCTAGAGTCCCGTTGATTATAGAGTTTGGAACAAATAGCTTTAAAAAGCATGTATCGATTTTAAAATTACTGGCAAGTTTTCATTCACCTTCAGTTAATGTGTTCTCATTTTATTAGTTGTAGTCTAATGTTTCTCTATATTCTGTATTTTTAATTTTACATAACATTGTTATTATCAGGGGCAGATCCAGGACCAACTTCTGGGGGGAAGCGGTGGGTTGTCATACTGCTACTTTTAAGGGCTCCAAACTTTGGAATGGGTTTTATTTTTATATATATATATATATATATATATATATATATATATAAAATAAGCAAGTTTCCTCTTCTGGGGGGGCAATCGCCCCGATCACCCCCCGGATCCGACCCTGGTTATTATTATATAATTATTTTAGCAGAAGAATAATAAGTAATCATTTTTCTAACCCATGTTAATGGGCAAGAGTCGAGCTAAAACTCGACTCAGATTCAAGTCGAGTCAAAGGTAATATTCTCGAGTCGAGTTCCGAGTCGATTCACTGCTTTTGGCGTCGAGTTAAGTTTGATAAATGGTTCGCTCGTTTTAACTCGTTTTGAAATCCTGGCCTGATTACACTGGAAAGCGAAAGCCATGAGAAATTTAAGCTAAGCAGTAATAATTTAAGCTTTAGTGTTACTCACGAGAGGGGACACTGCTCGCATCTCTTCTCGTCTCGATATCGAGACCACAAGAGATTTTTATAACAAGCTCAGCTCTGCTCGGCTCAACTGAAAGGATGGCTCGAGCCGGCTCGCTTAGAGTGAACCATCGGCTCGAGCTGGCTTAGTTCGGATGAGCCATCTGCTCGGTTCGGCTCATCTGGGTCAAAGACTCTAGCCGACTCGGTTGGGTGAGCTGTTGGCTCGGCTCACTTCTCGGTTCGGGTCGATAGTGAATGAGCTGTGAGCAGAACTGCTCAAGTCGTTGACAATTCTAAACCCGGGCCGAGCAGTATTGAAGATATTTGTCAGTGCCCTATAACTTTTAACAATGTTTGGCTCGAGCCCGAATACTCAACCTAGACTCTCAACCCAAATTCAGAAGCTCATGAACAATGTCCTTCACTCCTATACTTCACGACTACCGAGGTTGGCAATCAACTAGTTTTTTAGTATTCAAATACAAACCGCCTATCTTTCATGTTTCAACACAGTGTTGATATAATAATAATAATAATAATAATAATAATAATAATAATAATAATAATAATAATAATAATAATAATTGTAGTAGTAGTAGTACTAGTAATAGTCGTAGTAGTAGTAGTATCATTGATAACCTATATTGTCTATGCAAGATACTTGAAGAGAGTACTCGAAAGTACACACCAGATTTGGCTCGACTCAACTCGAAACTCGACCCGAATTCGAGTCGAGTTGCAGGAAATTTTTCGAGCCGAGTTCTCAGGTCGAGCTCAAAGATGTCTTTCTAGTCAAATCGAGTTTCAAAGAAAACTCGCTCGTACTCGCTCGTGCCCATCCTAGGGTGACCAGATTCTAATAAACGAAAAGTAGGACACAAGTATAATAGTATATGATAGTTTACTACGTCGGCAATACGCATATCCATATTTCATTTAATGTTAACCTTAAGTTAATCGTTCGTTTTTGTTAAAAAGAAGAAACACTGAACAAAGGTATTAAAGGAATTCAACACAACTCCAAAAGCTTTGATGAATGACAAAATGGTTTATTTTTATGAACGTACAGTGAAACTTCGTGTTTTGCTTTTAAAAAAATCGAAGCGTGGTATTATTTTAAGAAATGAGAGAAAATTTATACCGGCACAAGGGAACTTCTACAGGTACTTAACTTGATCATCACTATCATAAGTTGAAAAATAAACTTTTCCTACTTTACCGATATCTCGACAAGCCCTTCTCAGCAATGTATTGTAAAAAAAAAAAAAATGGTTTGTTGATTGTTCTCCATCCCTAGTCTTTTGAAGAGTGTTAAAAAAAAACCGCGGTCCATCATTCAGGTAAAGTGTGTCTGATTCAAAATATTGTGAATAAAGTATGAAACATTAAGATATTGCAAATAAATTAACTCTGGACATTTCGCAGGACATTTTAAAGAAGAAGGATATTTCTCGATTTTCTACGCGTCTTCGCAACACGCAGAACAGCTCTTTGAAAAACAGTACGTCTGGTCACCCTAGTCCGTCACTACGAGTAACGCAGTATGGAATTTTAGTCAATGTTACATTATATGAAAATATTCTTATAGCTGTCAAGTAAAAATCTGTCCTTACATTTACATAAAGCGATCCAGAATGTGCAATAATAATAATAATAATAATAATAAATAATAGCGGTAGTAATAGTAGTACGGAAAATTGAAATAAGATATTTTCACATATTCCAAGTTTCGGACCTAAAAGTAACGCGTTACTTTCGAAGTAAAGTAACAGTTACTTTTTTCGGAGAAGTAACGCGTTACATTTTAAGAGAAAGTAAAGTAATTTGTAACGCGTTATATTTTTACAAGTAACTTACCCAACACTGTTCTGTGTTACCATGTTGGATCGCATTAATGGTGATGAGTCATCCTTGAACAATGTGGTATTCAATGACGAATCAACTTTTCACCTTTCCGGCCGAGTCAACACACACACAATTGTCGTATTTAGGGCACGAAAAACCCATATGTGCACGTAGAGTTGGTTCGTGACAGCCCCAAAGTGAACGTGTTTTGCGATATTTCCAGAGCAAAGGTATAGATCTATGGACCATTCCTCTTTGCTGAGAGCACCATCATCGGCATCGCGTATCTTGATATGCTCCAAAACTTCCTTGTTCCACAGTTAAATGAAGATAACCAGGATGGCCGCTTATGGTGGCAACAAGATGGCGCCCCGCCGCCTATCTGATAGACGTAAGGAAATTTCTTGATCAGCGTTTCCCGGATAAGTGGATAGGTTGTGATGGACCAATTGCCTGGTTGCCACGGTCTCCAGATTACATGCGATTTGATTTCTTTCTGTGGGGGTTTGTGGAAGATAAGATGTACACCCCTCCCCTATCTGATAATGTTAATGAACTGAAACATAGCATCACAACAGCCATCGCGGACGTTACCCCCGAAATGCTGGCTACTGTTTGGCAGGAAATAGACTTTCTTTGGGATGTGTCCAGGATGACCGCAGCTGCACACTGTAGAAGGCCGATGCCCCTCTCCATCATCTGCATATCGAAATGCAGATGAGGGGCACATTTGCATATGGATATGTAAATATAATGATTTTGTGGTATAATTATTTGCTTAACATTAGCATATTCTGTGCATATTATTTCAGTATTATTTTGATTTATTAGTAATGAAGTGTGAAACACCAGCATAGTACGTAAATATTAATACAATATTGTATTATATTGTATTTATTTCATTTGTGTGTATTTCATTTATAGGCATTATATAGTGTATTAATGGGTTGCATAAATTACTGCGTCGTTGCATAATGTATAGTTTACAGGGGATGATGGAAGGAATGATATTAAAAGCAGAGATGGAGGATTAATTAAATAGGAAATGAGAAGATTCTATAGGAATCAAACATGAGTTTTCAGAACGCTTGGAAGAGAGCTAGCACTGAGAGAAGTTTTTTTTTCCGACTTGCTGTCGCCTAGACTACTAGATGTGAGGTCTCTCTCAACTCAACATGGAAAGAAATTACCAGAATAGGAGCTAAATAAGTATCTTAATACACAGGAAGTAGCCTATGAACTTCCTTGGTGAATCTACACTGAGTTTGATACAGTGTGTTGAAGCAGAGCGTTTGTATTGTTTCAAAAGCCATAAACTTTTTCGCTTCTCCATGCGAAATTTTAGTTTTCAATAGGTGTGATTTCCAATGCACCGAGTTCAAGCGTCATTTACTCCCCCCCTTCTCACCAGAGACCAGTAACCTGGCCAGCGAGCCTTTTAGTTAGTTCCCGAAATGCAACACCAATTTGAAAATGTATACTCTGATTTGACTTATTTTCTGTGTTTACTATTAATATTTACGTACTAAGCTAAACACGTTCTTGGAAATACCGCACAAAATTCTGATTTATTTTATCAGCGTGTTTCCCTTATCGAACAAGACACTTGGATCTTGTATTTGTGAAAAATAAATAATTAACAAAGATGTTTCCTTCAATCTCTCTCCAGGCAAACATGGCTGCATTAGTAGCAGACAGTTTTGAACGACAGCCACAGAAATTGGGTCACTGCTGCTTCTGAGAGAGATGACAGTTCATAAATTGTATATATATGTATTCCTTGTATGTTTACCTTTATTTTGATGTATAATATCATATGTTTCTCAATTTTATTTGTATGTAACAAGTGAAGAAAAACAAAGGTGTGCGAAAAACTTTCATAGTTTCTGCTGTGAGCAAAAAGTTCAGTGTTGGCCGTTCCTTAGAGTGGGGGCAGCATGTGTCAGCCAAGAAAGGGTGAATTTGGCTACGGATGGTAGCTGAACAAGTACATTGTGCAGGTCGGACCACACGCAAATCGCCTCAGGGCAGAGAACCTTTTGTCAAAGGTTGCTTGAGGAAGCGAGTTTCTTCGTTTCCTTGTTTTTGCCAGAAACATATACTCGTTTTCCGGAGAGAACGTGGTAGTTGAAGCCTTATTCGTGGAGCGACAAGATATAGTTTATCGGTTCGAAGGAAGTCACCTGACTTCTCTTAGAGAGTGTTCGATACCCGGGACGAGGTGTGAGCAATTTGTTTCCGGCTCCCCTGGATTTGTCCTGTGAACAACTGTAATACGCGAGTGTGTAGAACTCAGTTGTTTATATGAAGCTATAATCAGATTACAAAAATGTGTAAGACCTACACATATCTGCAGTTTGTCGTCAGTGGTGCTTATTGCATATAGTGACAATGGAAGATAAAATTTGAGATCATCAGTTTATAGTTGTTCATTCTCTGAGTGCACGCTCAATAGAGACCACATAGTTTGGAACTCATCGCACATCCCAATTTTAATATGGGAAAACCCAGTTTTTCAAACATGGAAGAAATACATACTTTACGATATCTCAGTTAGAGATATAAAACCTAGGCCAGTAACGTCTCTAAGCTGTGCCTGTCCTTGGACATTTAGTACAAGGTTTCAGTAATTATATTTTGCTTGGTTATAGGAGCTACTAAAGTTCCTTCATTGAACGTGTGAAATCCAGCTTGCCGTATCTCCTACAGAACATTTTACATTTCAGTGGAATTGCAATCTAGGAGGACACTGTGTCATACAACATAGACTTGTGAACAGCGAGTAAATAGCGGAACAGTGAACCGGTATATTAAATTGTGTTTAATTTTATCTTCAATCTGTGTATTTATATCACAGATATTGAAATATGTTCTGTGAAATACATCTCTCCTCTAAAAACTGTTAGAGACAAGAAACTCAAAATTATGAGGAGAAAAGAATGTTGTAAATATCTCTATATATAAATTTTTTTTTTCTTTTTTCTTTTTTTTCTTTCTTTTTAAAAAGGTCAGACAGACCTTTATAACTTCAGGTTCATCCTACCTTCTCCTTTTTGTTATTTTTATAAGTATGAAATAGTGTGGGAAATTATCAAGCATATCTATATATCTAAAAAGTGTGTGTGTGTAGTGCACTACGAAAAAGGTGATAAGTATTAGTGTATCAAAGTGTGAATATCAACAAGTCCATCCTATTTTATGTTCCTGATTCCATGTTGGAAAATAAAACTGCCAGCTCTTACCAGAACAACTGTCTATTCAATTTGCTGTATGGTGAGTACCTGTGCTAATGATATGTTTGTTTCAGGAGTGTGATTCAAGGAGGCATTTTCCCCTTGATTGTGTATGTTTGACCACCTCTCTGTATGGGGCTCAGAGAGAATTCTGCCCAAGGAACCAAATAACAGCCATGAGATAGTGAGCTCCAATACAGGCTGCTACCTGTAAAATTAAAAAGTTAATTTTTTTTTACCTTATTTGAAATATATAACTAACTCACTATTGTAGCATCTTTGAGCATGGCTGTTATGCAGATTGCCCTGAGATCTGCTGTTCCACAAAACGTAAATATTATTGCTCTACCGACTTCATAAGGGAGTGGTGGCCCTTACAGGAGAGAATCTTATCTCCAAGAGGGGAATAAATCTTTTCATAATTTTTGTATTTGCATTCTATGCAAATATTTCAGTTAATTAAAATATTCCCAGCCACTCTCCTTCATTATTTTTCTTTTTATTTGTGTTGGTGTTCTTAGGTAAACAGTAGTTTCGGCTCTGGCTACCTAGCACCTCACAATAAAAGTGGCTACCCAGCTGCAGGGCACGATACTTCACGCTTTTGCGCCAAACAATAACTTGGCGCCATCAGCGTAAAGGGCATGAAGTATATTTTATATACTAGTTGGTCAACATACAGTTGGTGTTAAAATTTCGGTATATGTTTTATTTCTCTTCCCGGAAAATTTCCAAGAACGTAGGTGTCTTGTGTTTTGAAATTTATTTATGTCTTGAATATTTAGATAACCATTTCTGTGTTTCGAGAATTCAGTTTTTTTTTAGAACTTTGGGGGGAAGAAACTTTGTAATCCCGTTTTGTATTTGTAAATGGTTGTAACGCGAGCACAGGCTCGAAGAGTAGGAAATATGGACACAGAGTTTGTATTTGAAGAGTTCGCTCAGAGAGCTGGGGAGCTCTCAGAGGAGAATAGTGTTGGTGACGCGCAGAGCACTAGTGAGCGTCCGGTCAGCGTAGTGGGAGACGCTGATGCGGTGGATACCGTTCCGCCAGTCCCCAGTAGGGAACCGGAAGTACCATTGCGGGAGGAAAGGGAGGTAACCACAGAAAATACAGAACAAAGTAGAGTTAGCCCAGCCAGTAACACTAGTAGTGCATTTGAGAACATAAATAACGGAAATATTGCTGCCATGTTAGGGGAGATTTTGTTAAAACTAGAAGAAAATAGTAGAAGTATACGGGAAGATTTTAACGCAAAACTAGAAGAAAGTACGAGAAGACAAGAGGAGAATGTGAAAACTTTAGAAAGTAAATTAGTAGAAAATGCACAAAGTTTAGAAAGGAAGTTAGAAGAGAACTCAAAGGGTGTTGAAAAGGCTATAGAGTCGGTCAATGCTCGTCTTGAAATGCGGTTAGAATCCATGACGTCAAGACTTGAGCAGAGTGAACGGGAATTGACAGAGCGACTGGAGATCACCACTGTAGAGCTGAGGGGGGAGATTGAAGGCGCTCGGGAAGATCTAAATTCTCGTGTCACGGAAACCACTAGGAGACTAGAGGAGAATTACTCAGAGCTTTCTGAGAGTGTTAGACAGGTCTCGTCATTGTAGAACAGACCACACTTACTCTGAATAATCAGGTCAGGCGAGTGGAAGTGAATTTCGCTTCCCAACTAGCCAGGATCCGGGGGGAACTAGAGCAGGAAACGCCACTCGATGAGATCAGGTCGGAATGTAACGGTAGCATCCAACAGATGCAAGAGACCGTTCATGACGTGTGTGCACAACTCGAGAAGAAAATGGAGGAGTGGAAGAGCTCCATCCAGAAGGAGACAAGCGAGGTGATAGAGGGGAGACTCGCTAACATCTCTGTCTCCGGCACACAAGAAAGACCGCCATCTCCGAACGACATCTCGAGTCGCGATCTGCCTGGTTCTCAACCTGGGAACCTCGCTACTTCCCGCGAGACAGAACCTGTCCCGTCAACGTCTCGCTCATGTAATCATGAGACGAGACAGCATCTCGCAACAGCTTTTGGACTCATACACAGGGACGTTACCTTACCTGTGTATGCTGGAAATGAATCTGAGACCGAAACCTATAACTTTCTCCAAGATCTCGACCGGTACTTTGAGGTCACTGGAGTACCGGACGAGATGAGACTCAGTTTCATACCACGAGCAATTCGGAATACTTGTTACCAGTGGTTTCAAGTTAACCGGAACAAGATCCACACCTACGAAGATTTTGTGCAAAACTTCAAACAGTGTTACCTGAGCGAAGAGCGGCTGGCAAACCTTCGGGCTACTATTCTCACCTCCCACTTCGACAATCGTGTACACAAATCCCCCGCAGAATATCTGCTGGATTTGTTACACAAGAATAGCATATTAGAGCCAAGAATGTCTGATGCTACATTACTGAAGGTACTTCCGCGTCATTTCCCGAACTGGCTATTTAGGGCGATAGTCTCTTCTCGCCCAAAAACAATAGCAGAACTTTTAAATCTAGTACAGGAACTGCAGTCGTCGATGACGAATCGCGACCAGTTTTTCCAGAGTAACCAGAGGAAAGGGGTCAACATGCTCCAAGTGAGCGTGGAAAATGAGGACAATAACCCCTCTGGCCACAGTGGTAAGCACGCTGCTCGTAAAAAGAATAGAACGAGAGAAAATCAGCGTCCTTATCAGAGAACGAGACATCAAAACACGAATCAAAACAACCACCAGCGATCCCCGCCTCGCCACCAGAGCAGCGGAAGTGGGTCGTCTGGCTGGTCACGTGGGGGGAACTCCCACTCCTCTCACAACAACAACGTTCGTGGAGCCCGCGGTAGGAGGGGAGGGATGCGCCAAACGGATAGACCGCAGGGAAATTCCTTCCGTCACGAGGACCAGGAAATCCAGCTGTTGGAACACTATGACCGGGCGCCTCCTCCTACCAGCCAAAATCATAACATTACCAGGAGTAACCAATCCTCTTCTTCTGCTCCCAGAGAATGAGGATTGTCCGCATGTGCTTGGAACAACGGTAAGATGACTATGGAGAATACGAGTACATCTGAGTTGACAAATGAAAATTCCAAGTATGTGCGACATTTAGAAGAAAATGTAGAAAATAGACATTTATATGAAAATTCATGTGAAACCGCAGTTAAAGAAATTTTTGAAAATGTAGAAGGAAAAGAAGAAGAAAATTGTAGACTTTGTTTAGAAATTAGGGCAAAGAAGCATTTCAGAGAAGGCATGTTCAAAAATAAGTTAACCTTGTTAAGTAGGACTGGAGAACACATCGATTTAGATAGGGCTGTATATGAAGAGGCCAATGGCATTTTTAAGAATTTATTTGATTCAAGTAATGAAGAACTACCCAGTAATAACGTCATCTCACTGCCAGAGATTAATGTACTTTTGTTTGGAAAGGAAGTTAATTCTTTATTAGATACAGGGGCTACTTGCTCCGCCATTTCAAAAGAAATTTGGGACTCCGTCTCAAATAGCCACCCCACACCCGCATTTTTGAGTGCTAAGAATATACGGGTTACGTCTGCTTTCGGAAGTAAATCAGCGACGATCATAGGCCAGACGCTGTTAGTCATTCAGATACATGGGAAGGAATTTCATACGCTAGGCATCATTATTTCAGGTCTGAACAGATCTTTGATTTTAGGTTCCAACTTCTTTATAGAATCTCGTGCCGTGTTAGACTATGACACCGGCCTTCTACATCTCAAACATCCTCATGATGTAGAAGTGAAATTTAGATCTGTAGATTGCGAGACTGAGGATCTAGTAGTTCGTTGTTTAGAATTGAATGGTGAGTGCGAGAAACCATATAGTTTCATAGAGGAGTTAGATACTTTTGAATGTAATTTTCCCCGTCAGATGAAAGACGGAAGGCCATACGGGTTAGCGCACAGAATGAGCATAAGACCTGCAGAGAAAAGGCTGCTCGTGCCCCGAACTTGGATGATGGTAGATTCCCAAGTGCCCAAGAAATGGCAGTTCATGTATTCCCACCAGAAGAGTGGTTGAAAGTGAACACACGTGCCTCCCATTCAGATATAGAAGATTTTGTCTCGAACTACTCAGATCTCTCAGCCTCACAAAGAGAGAGTTTGAAAGCTGTTCTTTTAAAGCACCAGGCGCTTTTTGATATCAAGCCAGGTTGCATAGCTAATTACGAGCACGAGGTTGGAGTAACGGACGAACGTACCATAAAAACTAAATTGTATCCTTACCCAAAGAAATTCAGGAATTTAGTATCGAATGAAATTTCGCGTTGGGAAGCCTGGGGTGTGATTAAGAAGATGCCTACTGCTTTTATAAACCCTCTGGTAGTGACGCCGAAAAGTGACGGACGTATTCGAGTTTGTATAGATGGAAGAGCTCTGGCCAAAATTTCAAGGGATCTCTCCGACAGACCTATGCCACCCCTATCTGTTCTCCAAGATATTTGCGACAACTCTTGGTTCAGTTGCGTAGATGCAACCGAGATGTTTTTACAGATTAAAGTGAAAGAAAGTGGCCAGAAATATCTTGGGTTCCTACATGAAGGCATTTCGTATGTTTTTCAAAAACTTCCGTTTGGAACAAAACAGAGCCTTGCTTCTTGCGTAAGAGCATTAGATATGCTGATTGGATCAGAAGCTAGAGAGTACTGCGGCGCTTATGTAGATGATTTAATTCTAGCCGACAGGAGCTTCGATGATCACTTAGTACACCTCGACAGAGTGTTGGGTTTACTCACTGCGGGCGGCCTAACTCTCAGGCTAAAAAAGTGCAATTTTGCGAGAAAATCACTGAACATACTTGGTTTCCATCTTTCGCAATCCGGTATCGGTAAGGATCCGGCGAAAGTGAAGGCGGTGTTAGATTTTAGGACACCACGGAACGTAAAGGAACTGCGTTCCTTCATTGGCTACTGCCAGTACTATCGTTGCTTTAGTAGGAAGTACTCGGAAGTTCTCCATCCGTTGTTCCAACTTCTAAAGAAGAATGTTAGGTTCAAATGGGAACCAGTACATCAGGCAGCGATGGACAGGATCAAGCAAATCTTCCAGGAGGAAGTAGTACTGAAAACCGTCCTGCCTGACAAGCAATTGATTCTTGAATGTGATGCGTGTGATATTGCGTGTTCTTCTCTGTTGTACCAGCGTGATGACAATGATGACATTCGTGTCATTGCCTTTACATCACGTGTGTTCAATGCCGCACAACGAAATTATTCGATAACGGAGAAGGAATTTTATGGACTCATAGATGGCGTTGTTAAGTTTAAACAGTACTTAGTTGGTACTAAATTCATAGTACGCAGTGACCACCTTGCTCTTAAGTTTATTCTCTATTGTAGACTTACAAACCAGCGCATCACCCGGTGGGCGATGTTGCTCTCCAATTTCAATTTCGAATTCCAGTTTGTCAAGTCCAATGAGAATCTGAGTGATTATCACTCTAGGTACCCTCCTCACACAGAAGACCTCAGTGTTGCACGGAAGCCTATCCTCCAGGAGTCGCTGATGTCCATCCTGACGGAAATCCCATGTGAGTTGAGGAAGATGATAGCCATACTACCGGAGATGCAGTCTTCAGATCCTGTCTACGGCAAGATCAAGAAAGATGTCGAAGAGAAGACGGACTCACCAAAGGTGAATGGTGCTTGTCACCGTTTTGAAGTTTTGAACGGGCGCTTATGCAAGCGTGACCGGGAAGGAGTCCGAATATGCATCCCAGAAGTGTTAGTAGTTCCACTGCTCGATTATTACCATTCAGATCGAGGGCACATGTCGGCTAGCAAACTACTTCCACTTCTATCAGAATTTTTCGTATGGCCGAAGATGAGGGCAAGTGTGAGGCGGTTTTGCGCTTCCTGCGAATTATGCCAGAAAAGCAACCCCCCCCAATGTTATCGTCCGGGACCACTGAATCCCGTGGTAGTTGAGAAGCCAGGCTATTTGGTCTGCGCTGACTGGTTAGGGCCTCTAACCAAGGGAATTGGGGGAGTCCATTACATATTGGTATTTTATGATGCATTTTCCAAGCTAATTGGCTTGTACGCATGTAGAAAGGCAAACACTACCACTGCAATAAGGAAACTGAAGGAGTATCTGAAAGTTAACCCTAGTGTGGAACTAGTCTTGACAGACAGAGGGTCACCTTTCCAGTCTAACCGCTGGAAAACAGAGTTAGCAGATCTTGGTATCAGGCACATCACTTCGACGCCATATTATCCGCAAGGTGAAATGGCAGAGGTAGCTGTCAAGGCTACGGTACGTTTACTACGTAAATTGTGCCATGATAACCAAAGATTGTGGCCAAAATGCTTGGAGAAAATAGAGAAGTGCTTAAATTCGGCCAAACACCTGACCACTGGCGTGTCAGCCTTTGAGTGTCACTTTGGGCAGTCTATGTCTAGAGACATAGCCAGGCTGTTTGAAATCCCAGAAGTGGATCAGCGCCATGACGTGCAGTACTATGTAGAAATAGCAAGAAAGAACCATAAAAGGAATGCTGCTGCACGAAAACGCAACTTCGACAAGTCACACCGTACTGTAGAGTACAAAGTGGGTGATCTTGTTCTAACTAGAGTTTTTCCCAAGTCGGATGCTCTAGCAGGTGTGTCGAAGAAGCTCTTGCTCTTGTACTCGGGACCATGGCAGATTGTCGCCGCCACTGGTCGTAACATGTACACACTAGGGGATCCAGCGACTAAAGAAGTCAAGATGACAAGAAATGCTTTTCTATTGAAACCATACGTTTCTAGAGAAGAGAAGGATCACAGTGGTACTGGTAAATAGAGAAGACACAGATCACACATCTAAGCATCACGTAACCGGATTTGACAAAATGTGTATATAGTGTTAGTGTTAGTGTATATTTCAGTGATCAAGTGTATTAGTGTATTAGGGTATGTATTGGGAACCGATGTCATTTATGTTTTACGTAACTCAGGGAACACTGAATTCTCTATATTTAGCTTTTGTGTATTGATTTTCATTTATTATGTTTACTGTGTGCTTAACGTTGTTTTTTTTTAATCTTGGATGTATTGTGTACCTCTAATATTTCAGGAACGAAAATGTGCCCTCCGTATGATCTACGTCCTGTACTAGAAAGTACAGCACCTAGAATCATAGGGGGGAAATTACTGTAGAAGGCCGATGCCCTTCTCCATCATCTGCATATCGAAATGCAGATGAGGGGCACATTTGCATATGGATATGTAAATATAATGATTTTGTGGTATAATTATTTGCTTAACATTAGCATATTCTGTGCATATTATTTCAGTATTATTTTGATTTATTAGTAATGAAGTGTGAAACACCAGCATAGTACGTAAATATTAATACAATATTGTATTATATTGTATTTATTTCATTTGTGTGTATTTCATTTATAGGCATTATATAGTGTATTAATGGGTTGCATAAATTACTGCGTCGTTGCATAATGTATAGTTTACAGGGGATGATGGAAGGAATGATATTAAAAGCAGAGATGGAGGATTAATTAAATAGGAAATGAGAAGATTCTATAGGAATCAAACATGAGTTTTCAGAACGCTTGGAAGAGAGCTAGCACTGAGAGAAGTTTTTTTTTTCCAACTTGCTGTCGCCTAGACTACTAGATGTGAGGTCTCTCTCAACTCAACATGGAAAGAAATTACCAGAATAGGAGCTAAATAAGTATCTTAATACACAGGAAGTAGCCTATGAACTTCCTTGGTGAATCTACACTGAGTTTGATACAGTGTGTTGAAGCAGAGCGTTTGTATTGTTTCAAAAGCCATAAACTTTTTCGCTTCTCCATGCGAAATTTTAGTTTTCAATAGGTGTGATTTCCAATGCACCGAGTTCAAGCGTCATTTACTCCCCCCCTTCTCACCAGAGACCAGTAACCTGGCCAGCGAGCCTTTTAGTTAGTTCCCGAAATGCAACACCAATTTGAAAATGTATACTCTGATTTGACTTATTTTCTGTGTTTACTATTAATATTTACGTACTAAGCTAAACACGTTCTTGGAAATACTGCACAAAATTCTGATTTATCAGCGTGTTTCCCTTATCGAACAAGACACTTGGATCTTGTATTTGTGAAAAATAAATAATTAACAAAGATGTTTCCTTCAATCTCTCTCCAGGCAAACATGGCTGCATTAGTAGCAGACAGTTTTGAACGACAGCCACAGAAATTGGGTCACTGCTGCTTCTGAGAGAGATGACAGTTCATAAATTGTATATATATGTATTCCTTGTATGTTTACCTTTATTTTGATGTATAATATCATATGTTTCTCAATTTTATTTGTATGTAACAAGTGAAGAAAAACAAAGGTGTGCGAAAAACTTTCATAGTTTCTGCTGTGAGCAAAAAGTTCAGTGTTGGCCGTTCCTTAGAGTGGGGGCAGCATGTGTCAGCCAAGAAAGGGTGAATTTGGCTACGGATGGTAGCTGAACAAGTACATTGTGCAGGTCGGACCACACGCAAATCGCCTCAGGGCAGAGAACCTTTTGTCAAAGGTTGCTTGAGGAAGCGAGTTTCTTCGTTTCCTTGTTTTTGCCAGAAACATATACTCGTTTTCCGGAGAGAACGTGGTAGTTGAAGCCTTATTCGTGGAGCGACAAGATATAGTTTATCGGTTCGAAGGAAGTCACCTGACTTCTCTTAGAGAGTGTTCGATACCCGGGACGAGGTGTGAGCAATTTGTTTCCGGCTCCCCTGGATTTGTCCTGTGAACAACTGTAATACGCGAGTGTGTAGAACTCAGTTGTTTATATGAAGCTATAATCAGATTACAAAAATGTGTAAGACCTACACATATCTGCAGTTTGTCGTCAGTGGTGCTTATTGCATATAGTGACAATGGAAGATAAAATTTGAGATCATCAGTTTATAGTTGTTCATTCTCTGAGTGCACGCTCAATAGAGACCACATAGTTTGGAACTCATCGCACATCCCAATTTTAATATGGGAAAACCCAGTTTTTCAAACATGGAAGAAATACATACTTTACGATATCTCAGTTAGAGATATAAAACCTAGGCCAGTAACGTCTCTAAGCTGTGCCTGTCCTTGGACATTTAGTACAAGGTTTCAGTAATTATATTTTGCTTGGTTATAGGAGCTACTAAAGTTCCTTCATTGAACGTGTGAAATCCAGCTTGCCGTATCTCCTACAGAACATTTTACATTTCAGTGGAATTGCAATCTAGGAGGACACTGTGTCATACAACATAGACTTGTGAACAGCGAGTAAATAGCGGAACAGTGAACCGGTATATTAAATTGTGTTTAATTTTATCTTCAATCTGTGTATTTATATCACAGATATTGAAATATGTTCTGTGAAATACATCTCTCCTCTAAAAACTGTTAGAGACAAGAAACTCAAAATTATGAGGAGATAAAAGAATGTTGTAAATATCTCTATATATAAATTTTTTTTTCTTTTTTCTTTTTTTTCTTTCTTTTTAAAAAGGTCAGACAGACCTTTATAACTTCAGGTTCATCCTACCTTCTCCTTTTTGTTATTTTTATAAGTATGAAATAGTGTGGGAAATTATCAAGCATATCTATATATCTAAAAAGTGTGTGTGTGTAGTGCACTACGAAAAAGGTGATAAGTATTAGTGTATCAAAGTGTGAATATCAACAAGTCCATCCTATTTTATGTTCCTGATTCCATGTTGGAAAATAAAACTGCCAGCTCTTACCAGAACAACTGTCTATTCAATTTGCTGTATGGTGAGTACCTGTGCTAATGATATGTTTGTTTCAGGAGTGTGATTCAAGGAGGCATTTTCCCCTTGATTGTGTATGTTTGACCACCTCTCTGTATGGGGCTCAGAGAGAATTCTGCCCAAGGAACCAAATAACAGCCATGAGATAGTGAGCTCCAATACAGGCTGCTACCTGTAAAATTAAAAAGTTAATTTTTTTTTTTACCTTATTTGAAATATATAACTAACTCACTATTGTAGCATCTTTGAGCATGGCTGTTATGCAGATTGCCCTGAGATCTGCTGTTCCACAAAACGTAAATATTATTGCTCTACCGACTTCATAAGGGAGTGGTGGCCCTTACAGGAGAGAATCTTATCTCCAAGAGGGGAATAAATCTTTTCATAATTTTTGTATTTGCATTCTATGCAAATATTTCAGTTAATTAAAATATTCCCAGCCACTCTCCTTCATTATTTTTCTTTTTATTTGTGTTGGTGTTCTTAGGTAAACAGTAGTTTCGGCTCTGGCTACCTAGCACCTCACAACACATTGAGCCATAATGGATTGTCACAAAAAAAGAAGTGTTTTGCAGTACAATGACATATAAACCAAGTCTATATGTAGTTCCAACAAAGAATTATAACTGATTGAAGTTGTAATCCCTATAAAGAATCACCCTGTGTATATCAGGCTTTCCAATGCTCCTATATTTCCTATATATATATATATATATATATATATATATATATATATATATATATATATATATATATATATATATATATATATATATATATATGAGTTTCTTCCTATAAACTCCTATATTTCCTACATTTTAAAGAAGCCACCTATATTTCTGTGGCATTCTACTTCCATTTCTGAAAAATAACGTAAGGAAATAAGGTGTGGGTAGGCCGCATCCTTGAAGATGAATGAAGTACAGAAAATTCAAGACTAGCGGAACAAAGAGAAACGGAAGATGGCAAATAAGCATATTCAGACACTAAAGAAAATTAAACTGTAACTGATACTTTTACTGTTGTATATATTTCCCTAGATGTATTTAGAAACTTAACAAACCAACTCTTTTTATCATGTGTTTTGTGATTTTTTAAAATGCATTTTGTATTGATTTTTACAACTTATGTATATTATATTTTTAAAATGAATTAACATAGAAGTGATAGGGTCTTGCAAGTGATGTAATTATTCACATCTTGGAGATGTATACTTACAAATACTGATTTTCTGACACAGATCCTTTTTACACTTTCCTTATGGTTGTTGCTTAGTACTGGTGATCTACGTACGGAAAAACTAAGAAACCCGTATAAAGTTTTGCAACGAGATTATTCCCGTTTAAATTAGAATGTATGTTTATATAACAATTGGTACAATTTCCATGTGATTTTTTTTTATTTCTAACTATTGGATAGTTGAAATGTTCCTTTTTTCACAGCTTCACGAAACCACCTTTATTTTTTCGTCGTGATTTATTTTTTTTTTCTAAGCAGTTCATTTCTGCGAAAATAATTTGTTTCCAATACGAGATTCGGAAAGTACGTGTGTCTTTATGGCACTGAATATTGTAGTATTGAAGCTCTATCTTCATCCCTATAATAATATCACTAAGGCATATCAGCAGTGGTTACAAAAACTGACGACGGAACACATGATCTGACTGACGTGGATGTACATCGATGGCCACCAATGGTGTTTATACTAACGGAACCGAATGGTTTTGAATTTTGGCACCCAACCAAAATCAACATATTAATTTGGCGTGCTTTCAGAACCGAATCGAAATTGGACCTTCAGAGTCCATTCTACCCATTGGGCACATTTGAAAAATATTATCTTGAAAACATGATACCAATACATACTTTTCACAATAATTAAAAAATGTATGCATCTTCATTATATCTTGTGGTTTTCATATATTACAGTTCTGATGTTCTTATCGGTAAACCTAGATATGCTGATTTTGAAATATCCTATCATTTGTTTATTATTTAACCAATACTCGTATTTAACGTTCTGGATAAAACCAAATCTCTTCTAAATGTTTTATCTTACCTTTGAAAGACAAAAATAATTACCAATTCTCTCTCCCAGTTATATTACATTACATATAACAAAGAAAACAGTATGGGTAATACTATAATAATTACTTTATTATAGAACTTGTTTACTGTTGATAGAATGGTGCAATTTCGTATCGAATTGCATGCAATAACTATCAGGTTAATATCCTCAAATTGTTGGCCGCTAATTGGTTCTTGATTGTCTGGTACACGTAAACTGCAAATTACTATTACAATGAATTCGACTCCAGAGGGCTTCCAAATGTGTAAGTTCTAGTTTATATTACTTGCTTAATTGGATATCTCTTTCACTGACTGAGTAAACATTGGTTACTGTGAATGTTGATCGACGCATTGCTCGTTATTTGCTGCTTGTGAAGAACAAAGAGAGGCTGTTCATGTTCTCATAGAACTATTCGCAATACGCTAGTCTCTGCTGCGAAGAGTCCTAGGTTCGATCCATGATTATTAGTCCTCATATAAATCCTCGTATTCAGGGGTAAACGTGAGGGGGAACGCGGAGGGACCCCGTCACCCACATCGAAAAAAAATATACACGGCATCCTCCCAGTTCTTAAAAAATTGCAATGGGCGAAGATAGGCAGGGGGAACAGCGTGGGGTCATACCGCTACCTACCACCTTTTTTTAAACCCATTTTTACCCCTGCTCGTATTATATATTAATACAATGGTCTCTCTTAACTGTCTGTCGGATTAATCACGTATGGCAAGATAACCCCCCCCCCCCGACTTTAGAAAATTAACACAATGACTAGGTTTGTACTACACTTGTACCATTTTCGTTATAGAGTTACTTGAGAGAACTGGTGGGGCTATCTTGGCGCCAAGATAGCCCCCCATATCACATCACAAAAAATTGAAATACGCCATTCGAAAGCAAATAGTTTGTACCGTTTGTATTGAAAAAAGTTTTGTTTGTACCCTGATAGTTTTCGAGAAAGAGGGGATGACATTTGGGGGCCTATCTTGGCGTCAAGATAGTCCCCCCCCGTATCACAGCACAAAAAATTGAAATGCACCATTCGAAAGCAAATCGTTTGTACCGAAAAAAAGTTTTGTTTGTACCCTGATAGTTTTCGAGAAAGAAGGGATGACATTTGGGGGGCTATCTTGGCGCCAAGATAGCCACTCCCAGTTGACCTCTTAAGTAACCCTATAAGGAAAATGGTACAACCAAAAATATTTTCGATACAAACGGTACAAACGTAGTACAAACGAATGACTTAGTCATTGTTTCAATTTTCTAAAGTCGGGGGCTATCTTGCCAGACGTGATTAATCGCCATCTTCCAAGAAATAAATGAAGTGAAATGAAATTGAGTTTTTACGCCCCATGGTTATGCCGGCTAGGCTAAAGGAGACTGTGATGAGAAGTGAATAAAATGGTGGAATGAAAAACTGGAAGGAAACAGAAGAACCTCGGGAAAACCCACGCACACGGTGATTGTCCACCACAAAGTTCACTTGGCACGAGCTGGGATCGAATCAAGGACCCCATGTACCAGACGTAAACGCTCTACCACTGAGCCACCGCGGCCCCTTCCAAGAAATAGATAATTTTTGTTATCAGCTGCTCTTTATTCAACACTAGTTGAATATACCCATGCTTCGCACGGGGGCTGTATTTGGAAGTCAACGCCTGTGGGAGTATCACCATTGATCTCAGCGACCGCGAAAACTATAGATTTGATACTAATATCGGTCATTTTGGGCTTTTTTTTTTTTTTTTTTTTTTTTGCATATCTGTATCCCCGGCCCGCATGCAATTGTAACAATTTGCAAGTCATCGCTAACGGACGTGTCACCACTGATTTCATAGACCGCAAAAATTATGAATTCGAAACTAATATCTGTCATTTTCTACTACTTTTACATGTTCCCCTGAAATCCCATTGGTTCGAATTTTGACAAAAACGTTTAACTCTGGTCTGGAGCCTGGACCAAGGTATTCGTGACTAAAATTTGGTAACTCTCGGTCAATTAATTTGATTCCCAAGCCGGTTCCAGTGAACACCCCCCCTAATACCCCCTGGTTCGAAATTTGAAAAAAGAGCTTCGTCTTGATCTGGAGCCTGGGCCAAGGTACCCTTCACCAAAATTTCGTAACTCTCAGTTCAGTCGTCTGGTACCCAGGCCGCACACAGACAGACAAACACACAAACACTATTTTATTTAGATTAGATTAGATTGCAAGCTCCATTGTATTTATTCAGTGTTATGCTTTGCTTCAATCAATACACATATGTTGTAAATAAGTGTGTAGATATTGTGATAGTCTAGCGTATTTCGTTCAACTGAGTTTCGTCGAAACTTGTTATTTTGGTAAGTTAAACTTACTGAATTATAATATTGTAAGATGTTTTCTTAATCATTACAAAGATGTTATACAATTTAGGGGCTATGACATTGTGATTTGCGTTTTCACATGTTTTCGTTACTTGATCATGGCCCGGTCTGGTAATAATTAGTTAACATGGAGTTTACTGTATTATATATATATATATATATATATATATATATATATATATATATATATATATATATATATATATATATATATATATATGTGTGTGTGTGTGTGTGTGTGTGTATGTATGTATGTATATATGTGTGTGTAATATAAATGATATTGAAGTAATGGTGAATTGATTAAATAAATATGTGTAAAGGGTCTTAGTACCTTACCCTGAACGGTCCTTGGTTGCTATAGTTCCGAAATATCCGATAAATGTGAAATGTAAATGTTAGAAAATACCGCCGCATGATATACCATTCTCTTCAATCTTTCTGATATTAGGTAACATATGTAAGGACTAACATCATCTGTATTAAACTGCGTGTAGATGGGATTTAGCAGGTCGTCGTAACCCTAATGTATCCTTAAATCAACCATCAAGCTAGTAAACTAAAATCCTTATGTAAAACTACATTTCGATTCCATCCCTCCCATACGAATCCTCAAACCTGACCAGTGTTTCCGCCTCAGTAATCCTGTTTTCAATACAAACAAAAGTCCTTCTGAACTTGGAAAATTCTCGTTCCTTTAAATATCGTGTGGATCTAACGATGTTACCTGGTAGTGTAAGGTGATATTAACTAAAAGATCGCCCATGAATGGGATAGTAAGCGAATGACAGAATAAGTAACATTAGTCACAGTGATATCAGTGACGAAACTTAGTTTTTTTTTTAACCCCAGAAATGGAAGAAACATATTCGATAGACACTTCGACGAACAGAATATGTGTCAGTTACAATGAGTAAACAATCTTATGTGTGTTTATAAGAAATGAAATGAAGTGAAATGTATGGACACCAGAAAGGATGCTTTGATAATACATACAATATTATAGCTCGTCTAGAGCTACGAGAGAGGACTCGTATAATTACTTCAAAAATTTTTCATATATGAGATAAAAACTCATTTCTAATCATCACCTCAAGTTGTTTTCTTTCACTAATCATATTGTAGACTGTAATTATTCTCGGATTTACATATCATTTTACCAAAAGTTAAATAATAATTATTTTTTTTTCTCCATCCGTCTGTTAACGTATATACACACCATTACATTGCTGCTGTTCAATTTCGTATGTGAATTAATATATTTATATGTATGTTTATTGCATGTTTATAAAATTCTGTGTAATTTCTTCATAGATGTAATAAATGTTCACCAAATTGTAGTTAGATTGTTTCTTTTAAACTATTTTCACGCTTGTCGATACGCTGTCCTGTATGTGTGTGCGTGTGCGTGAATGAATGACAAATTTAGTTTTTAAGTGGTAGCATTAATATTGATTTACTACGATAGTGTTTATAATAAGTGTGAAACAGCATGTTATATATAGTAGTGTATGACCGAGGTCATGAAAGATAACCAATTTTAAAGTAGTCTAAATCGGCTCTGGAAGAAAAGACAAAATAACAGGATGAGCCTGAATAACGACAGCCTTTTCAGAAATCTCAAAAACTTCTATTTGTGGAAAATATATACATTATTTTTTCTTGGCTAATTCAAATGTGTGTTCGATCTCCATTACAAAAATTCAAATACTGGATAAAGGTTATTTAACATTTCGAAATAAAAGGCAAACAATTAAATTAAAACTTCTCGTCACCTGGGCTGGGTTAGGGCAACTCCCACTTGTGCAATTGCCTGGATAAAGGTCGGGATAGTATAAGGGAACATGTGTCTCTTCGAGATCACTTCAGAATTGATCCTCAAGTATCAACATTCGAATATAAATCACCTTGTAATAACTATTCAATTTCCTTTACCATATTTCCATAATTATGCAGTAATCCTTTATCTCTAGTTCCTTCTTCCTTTCTCCTTTTCCTCCTTTCTCCTACTTTCTCTTCTTCCCCACTATTTTCCTCTTTCTAATAAAACTGAAGAGGGATCATGACTGGGAGTTGCCGCTATAGACACGGTCATTAAATAGGTTTAATGTTTCTCTTCGGAAGTCCGATATGAATTAGTTAAGCCTAAAACATATATGAAGCAAGAAATTCCAAAATTCATTTATTTTTAATTTCGTATTTGGATAAATTATCATAACTACAAGATTTCAAAAGATATAGCGACTCCACGTGCCCACTTACGTTCTTTTTCACTGGTGATTTCAGAAAATACCTGAGAGCTATGGCCCACACTTAGAATCTGGACTTACAATCTCCTGTGAAACTACTATACATAATGATGCTGATACCTCATTGCTAGTGTGTGGTATATACTAACAGTACTACATAGGCAGATATTTAAAAAAATACTACAAGGTGAAGATTGATACGAACTTTATACACGCCCAAACAATTGCTCCTTAGGTTGGGGTTCTAACTATTACGCCAATGTCAGGCTTGGAAAAAGTACGAGAGAAATCTTATTTAATCACTTATGTTACTATGTATGTGTAATAATAATAATTTAATTATGACAAAATCGCAGCAGATTCAAACATAATACTCCCTTGTTGATTGCAATTATCACAAATCGCAATTGTCGCAAACATCGTACAGAAAAAGGAAGCAGTTACCTAGTTACTTACTTGGCCATGAAGGGACAGAATCGATTCAACATAATTGTCGATTAAACATAATTTAACAATCAATTGAAGATAGTGTCTTCGGATTGATTGCTTGGTTGCCTTTTCGGAGTTTAGAGTTGCTTTCAGCCCCAAGGCTATATGAAACATAGACGTAACATAACCGCTTAACGTGAAATTCGAGCTACATGAACTCAAACCGAGAATTATACTCTGTTTGAGCAACACCAAAGGTGCTAATGATAACCATTTAGCCATGAGGGAACCATATTGTCTTCGGAAAAGACCACATTTATACAACTGAAAGAAAGTTGATTCCGTAGAATGAGAAAAAATTAAAAGGAAAATTTGATCTGGGCGGAGAATGTAATACACAGGAAATCAAGTTATAGATTTTTGAGTTCCCTGGGTGCCTTTTAACCATTCCTTTGCTACGAGTATATCTAGCGAAACGTTTGTAATTATGTAGTAAGATTGGTTATGCATAACAAATGAAATACATCAGTAGAAAAACTTTTAGGAATTGACATTAATATTCGGTGTTACGACTTCTCCAAATCCAAAGGAAATGGAAATCTTTGAGTGTTATGTCCCATGGTTATGCCGGCTAGGCTAAACGATGCTGATGAGAAATGAATCAAGAAAGTGAGAGAAAACGGGAGAGTCCTGAGAAAACCCACGCACACGGTGTTTGTCCCTCACGAAGGTCACTTGGCACGAGCGCCAAATCCAAATTATTTAACTTCAATGTATTTAGTATTCGCAAGTAGTTGAATCCAACTATATAAGGTTGGGAATCGAATGAAATAGATATAACGTACACGTTGAGTAATGATAATAAATGTAACATTATTCAGCTGTGGTATGTATTTAGCTAAATAATTTAAAAGAAAAGTGCATCTACTGAAGCCTGTACAGGGAATAGACTGGCCATTCTCAGTTTTTGCCATTTTTAAAATCCGATTGAGGATACGAAGTCATATGATGCATTAAAAATTTGCCAAGTTTCGAAGACTGATTATATTCAGTGAATCACAAGAAAATCCTTTAAACTTAAGAAGAGGATGCTGGGTATAGTCTAAATCAATGTTGTGTGACTAGAGGTAACGATGTTCGTGTATTCGTGAGCCTAACGACAGAGCACAACCAAGCCCCTTTTCGAAGTGAAATGAAATGAAATCTTTTAGTTTTATGTCCCCTGGTTATGGCGTGTAAGCTAAAGAGACTGATGATGAGAAACGAATGAAATGGTGGAGTGAAGAAAGTGGGAGGGAAACTGGATGCTTGCCCACCACAATGCCCACTTAGCGTGAGCTGGGATGGAACCAGAGATCTACACAGAGCTGAACACTCTACCACTCAACCACCGTGGCTCCCAACCCTCTAATCAGGGGCGGATCGAAGGGGCGCTATCGCCCGACCCCCAGAAGAGGAAACAGTTTCTTATTTTATATATAAATAAAACCCACCACAGAGTTTGGAGCTCTTAAAAGCAGCTCTAAGTAGCAGTATTACGACCAAACGCCCATCTCCAGAAATCCGTCCTGGATCCGCCCCTGCCTCTAATCGAAAGCTTCGAACAAAACGTTTCAAATTAATGAAGTGATATTTCTTGTTTATTAGTTCACTAATTATCAGTAACGCGTATGCATCTATGGGAATACTACCCTCGTTATCTTACCCCTGCCGCTCTTACCTGCCAGGTAGTTGGTGAACACTTCAAATTATAAGCCCATAGACATGCACGTAGGCTGCCCTTTCATCTAATAGATTACAAGTCCTTATGGCTTCTGTTGCAACCAGAAGTGGTAAAAATATACTATTTTTGTATTACTATAAAAAAAAGTGAGTTTTTATGTAGCTTCAATCACCTTTATCATCCTACTGAAGCAGAAATGGCTGAATTGAAATTGACCGCAATTTCAGGTTTCAAAAATGGTAATTAGCCATTACCATAGAGCAGAAACGATAATAGAATGAATATGAGATAAACTTCGAAGAAGGAAATGAGGAAGGGACAGGAATAATAATAATAATAATAATAATAATAATAATAATAATAATAATAATAATAATAATAATAATAATAAGTAAAATCCTTTTCATTTAAATGTTTCTACAGTCTGTCTATTCACCATCCGTAATTATTCCACTATATTAAAATAACTGATACAGCTAACCAATAGTTCCCCCAATTAATTTTATATGAATTACTGTAATTTGCAAACTTCTGACAATAGTGTCACTTTATTCATCCCTCCAGTAAGCTGTTAGTGGGGGGGGGGTATTTTTCGTCCAAAAATATTAAGCGGAGGATAACTCACCCCAAGTCCCGAGGATTTTGCACCATGATAGTAAAAGGGAAACATGTGTTTGATAGTCACCGTACCAAGAAATGTTCCGTCTGCATTCTACTATTTCTACGGAAAACTTAAGTGGTAGAAATCTACTGCTACTCCCGATTTTAATACTGACCAATGGTAAAAGAAACTTTTACGGATGTGAAAAGCAACCCTCAGAAAACAGATGTTTATTTAACAAATTCGAATATCAAGTTTTATTTGGTGCACGGATAGAAATTGAAACCAATACAATTCCGAGCTTTATATAGTCCGTTTTCTACACTGAATATCATACATTAAAAAAAAATGTTGGTTGGATTGGGAAAAAAAATTAAATATCTATTTTACGTCCCACGGTTATGACGGCTAGGCTAAAGGAGACTGATGAGAAATGAATGGAATGGTGGAATGAATAAAGTGGGAGGAAACTGAAGAACTCAGAGAAAACCCACTGTGTTTGGCTAGAGCTTAATGTTTCGTTCGACACAAACCATATGAGACGTGAGTCTACAATTTAACGTGGGATCCGAACCGTATGAAATCCCATGGGGATTCGAACCTGGATTTCCTGCGCTGCTGAAGTAAAGTATGTTTAACCAGTAACACGGAGATAACAAGAATGAGCAAGGCACATTAATTGCATGGATTATAAACACAGGTCTACATATGGCTCTACGTACTTTACGATTCGTAGGAAAGTAACTGTGAGTAACGCAAGAGAGTAGTAGGTGAAAGGATAATATAGAATAGGAACTTAGGTGATAATCTTGACTTGATTGGTTCTACATTTAATTAAAAGCAACGGCAAGAAGTTTTTTTCTGCGAAGTTAAAACTTCGGCTTTTTTAAATTATATAGATAGTACTGCTATACTTTATATTATCGTACGAAATAGTTTTTTCTTTATTGTGTTCAATTAAGCTGTACAGTGGAAATATGCAAATATTAATAAGATCTGATTTTTTACCTACCCATGTAGCACAGAGAACATTCTTGATACCGGGATGTGCCACTTTTGCTAATGGATACCTCGTGTGTGAAATATGGAAAACAGAACGACGTCTAAGAAAGCAAATATTGATTCTTCACAGGTAAATCTTCTCTCCCTTAGCCTAAAGGGCATAATCATGAGATGTTAAATTGGGAGATTTCATTTCATTCCATTTTTAACGATTACATCCTATTAAAAAAACGAAATAAAGTATTTCAGTTTCACATCCCACGTTTATGCCTATTATGCTCATGGAAACGGATGATTATAGCAAGTGAATGTGGAAGAATCTGGTGGAATGAGAACATGGAAGGAAACTAGAGTGCTACAAGAAAACCCATAGACACAATGTTGTCCACCACAAACTTAATTGGCTGGGGATCGAACCAGAAACCCCGCTTCCCAGGGGCAAGTGCTCTACCACTGAGCCACCTTGCCTCCCTTGATCCTATTGAAATTCAAGGAAAGTTTCGTAGATAATTCCTTTATTTATAAAGTTTGTATTACAAGCTTTAAAGTTTCGGAAGTGGTATGGAGCTTGTGAGACGTACGAAAAACGTCCCGTAAATGTGCACTGTACTGTATGAATAAATTAACCTTTAATTCAAAAGTTTCTAGCAACATGACTGAGACACTACAGCATGTGCTTTAAAGTTAACTTAATTCATGTGCTTAGAATTACTGTATGACAGATTAAAAACAGATTACATTTATAGATATCAGAAAAAAATTCTTGCTAGACAAATTCCTAAATGGCACAGCAAGAAAATATAATTTAATCAAGTTTTCAATAACGATTACGAAAATAATTTCTTTTTTCTTTATTTCCTTACTTCATAATGCGTTTATTTCCTTGAAAAATAAAAAGGAGACTATCATTAAAGTGAATCATCCTGAATTCGTGGAATGAGAATGTAGGAGGAAAAAGCGAGAACCCGAAGAAAACTCAAATGCAGTGATGAGCATCACAAATTTGCTTCACTGAAAATCGGGTCCTCGTGTCAGATTTAACCGCTCTACCATACTGAACCACCGAGTCACCTATGTTTCCTTGGAAATTAAACATTGCAACAATATTAACACAAACTATTACTTAGATATATGAATCTTTAATTTGAAGCAGAACATTTCACTAAATTCTGGACCAAACTATTTTTAAGTGCCCCCCCTCCCCAAAAAAAAAAAAGAAAAATGAAATGAAATCTTTGAGTTTTACGTCCTACGCTTATCCCGGCTAGGCTAAAGGTGACGGTGATGATTAGAAATGAGTGAAATGAAAGTGGGAGGAAACTGGAGAACCCCGAGAAAACTCACGAGCACGGCGCGAGCTGGGATCGAACCAGGGATCCCGAGCACCGGAGGTGAACGCTCTACCACTGAGCCACCATACCCCCCCCCTACTCAAAGAAAAGACGTCTGATAACCCTAGGTGTCATACATAGCACTGAGCAATGACATTTTTAATTTAACCGTTCAACAATTACAGCGGTAGTTTTATAGAGTAAGACAGAACGATAATAAGTACACGTGAGCAGGCGCGAAGTCAGAATTTTTTTTCGAAAGGGGTCCATTTTTGGAAGGGGGTATCCAATACGTCTATGTAGTATTTAACCTGTGTGTTTCTGTACCCGATTTACTGCCACTAATATTCTCAGAAAAAAATAACAGAACTAGATTATTTTCATAAGAAAAGAGTATACAGATGAGGTGTAAAATCAAATCGTCAGGCTCATCAATCATTTCTCTGTTAAACAAGTATAGTTATATTAAGAAAGTGTACAAATCTTAGTAGAGTTACGAACTTTGGTGGGAGTCCGGACGCGGATGTGGTGAAGAATCAATGACAAATTAAATCAGAAGTACCATAAACACTGTGTTACTTAACTATTATATCCTCAAGCAGGGTTGCCAAATAAAAATAGTCAAAATAAGGGACAGGTTGACGAGTTTCAATGAGTATTACGGGAAGAGTTTTGATAAACATGATCTAGTGGTAAAAAAAAAAAAAAAAATGAGTCAGGCATCAAATGAAAAGGGTAATCATTTTAGACTGAAAAAAATATTAAAGTCTGAACTAATACAAAGAGTTATTATAAGAAGAAATAGGTAAATCTTACTTTTAAAGCACTGGATTTAGTTTACTTAAACTTTCTTCAAAAAATCGTACTTCACGCTTAACTGCACTTATAATCATTTTCAAATTACGAATGTTCATTAGGCTGTCGAAAAACTGAGCTTTCATCAATTGAGCAGAACACTATTTCTTGTGTCAATCCATTTCAAATTCATATGTGAGAAAACTCTTTCCACAAATGAATTTGACGGTGGGATGCTTAGGAAAATGGAGACGACCTTAAATAAATTTGGCAGCTCAGAGCTTTTCTGGAATAGCATTTGCCATTTCTGCCCACGCTCATGACGACTCATTAAAAACTATGAGCTTTAAAGTAGTTATCTGAGGTAAATTTGTCATTTGGGCAAAATACGGGACTTTTGCCGTCCTGTATCTAATCTCCCCGGGACAAAACCAGAAATAAGGGACTGTCCCTTAAAATCCGGGACATTTGGGAACCTTGTCCTCTACTAATCAAGAAATATCATGTTGTATTATATTCACACTATAGCAGATTTATAAAGAAAACTGGCATAGAGAGCTTAAAAGTTTCTATTACTATTGTAATTCTCATATTAAAATGGAGATACATATTGTTTTCAAATAACGATTGATAGACGTTAGATGCCAGGTTACTTTTACGCATATAACAAGTGATTATATTAATACCTTAAAATATCTTTAAAGAAACTTACCTTATTTAAAAGTGAAGAAATAATTACAAAAAGGACAATAAATTAAAAAAAATGAAGCAAATGCGAATAAATGTTGAAGAACTCACTAAAACATTGAACACGTTCTAACTCTTCAGCTTCATTGTGAAGCGAACGGTCTTGAGTAACGAGGAAGATAATACTGAATGAAAGACATTGGTAATCTCCCGAGTCTGCCTAGAAGGCGCTTTCATTCCTAGACAAACATTTCAACAGTGTGCATTGGGTCAAATGTATCAGGAGGATGAATCACAAAAGGCGTAAACAAAACTTTTTCTGTGTGAAGGGCATCAAACAAATGAATCAACATTCTACGTCTACTCAATACAAACAAGACTGACAACCAATCAGGAGGAGTACTAGTACGTATGTAGAGATTAGCTTACGAAACTGTGTAACGTAACTGAATACTAACCAACTTATGACAAGTTAGATTATACATAGTGGTGCAGCTACTATAAACGAGTGGGAACTAGTTCTTCGTAACAAGATTAATTCCATTTTTATAGTTATTTAGGATGTTTTGCAGTTGTTCCTTAAAATTCTATTTCAGTTCATGTTTATATCAAATTGTTTCTAAGAAGGATAAAAACGATATTATTTTTCAATTTACTCATAACCTTTCGCTGGTCGAGTTGCTGGGGCACGCGTTTTTCGTGCACGTAGACCTAAGTTCGATATCTGGTAGGAGAGCATTGAACGCATTACGATGGTTCGAATTCTTCTTTACACTGTAGGCTCACGTCTCGCATAGGCTCGGTGCTAAAAAAAAAAAAAAAAAAAACGGACGCTAATCTTCAGTAGATATGTAAACAAACATTAACCATATATCAATGCCATAACGAATGGGATAAGTTCGGCCTCGTCCACAATCTAGTGTTAAAAAGAGTGCTTTGCTGATTTGTATTTACGTTCTTCGCTAGTACAGGAAGAGATATAGGGCCTTATGCAGATTCGCTCTGACTCGTGTTTAGTGCCAGACTAAAGAGTTCGACTAACATACGTATGTTTCCTACAATAGTCAGGTCTTTAGTATGACGCTAATCATACGTCAAAATCATCGGCGCAAATCTGTCTTCAACGTTGGGGGAGGGACGGATAAGACCATTCCCATTCCCATATATATATACAGAGGGGGGCTATAGCAGCTATAGCCCCACCTCTTGACGCTCAGGTATACATTGGATAAAATGGGCTCCAATCCTGCTTTACACTGGATAAAACTGCAACCTATGGTTTAGCCCCTCCCTTGATCATATCCTGGATCCGCCACTGTCAGCTTTCTTTTGTGAACGCAGCATTGGACCTCCAGGTTCCATAGGCTATAGAGTTAGTTAGCTTACGAAGCATGAGTAGATGCCTAGGCTGATACTACGAATAGATGAAATGCGCATTTACTGAAAAAATGGGTTCTACTGACATTGGATAGTCTATATACTCTTCGTGTGCTAGGGCCTAGGGGAGAGAAGGAGATAAGATTTCATATCAGGTTACGTCACACACAGTCGCATGTCTTCATTTTCATTGAAAATGGAAAAGCCAAGAGAAACAAATTTCATCTCGCTTTCCTTTGTGGCAGTCGAACACAAATCATCACACTTATCTGCAAAAAACACCTTTCAAATCGGATTATTGGGAGATCCTCCAGTTCTAATGTTGGGGGGGACATGTCTCCCCGTTTTCCCGGAGTTTGTGCCCGTACCTACAGCTGAGACAACTTTCCAGCATGAGGAGAGGGGCATATCCTCCTCTGGCATTTATTGCAATTTGTGCCCAAATAGCGGAAGTAGAATTAATGCATATTGGTGAAATTACTAAACGCACTGCAGCACGAAGTTCAGTTTGAAATACTACAGAATACGATTCTTTTTTTAAAAATGGAAAAGCCTAGAGAAATCAATTTCATCTTACATTCCTTTGTGGCAGTCGGACACAAATAATCATACTTATCCCAAGAGGCGCTTTTTAAGTCAGATTATTGGGGGGGACAATTCCCCCAGGTCCAAGATTGGGGGGACATGTCCCCCTCGTCCCCCCGGGATTTGCGCCAGTGGTCAAAATGACTCTGCATAAGACCAATAGGGCCTTATGCAGAAACATTTTGACTTATGTTTAGCATCATACTAAGGGCCTGACTACTGCAGGAAACGTATGTTAGTCGAACTCTTTAGTATGACACTAATCATGCTTCAGAATAATTTTGCATAAGGCACATAGGGCCTTATGCAGAGTTGTTTTGACGTATGATTAGTGTCATACTAAAGTCCTGACTACTGCAAGAACCATATGTTAGTCGAACTCTTAAGTATGGCACTAATCATGCGTCAGAACGACTCTGCATAAGGCCCATAGAGTTTAAAGTGGGATTTGAACTAGTGGAGTGCGTTTGAACGCTCAAACACACACCCTCGTCCAGTGGAGGTACGCTCACTAACCACTGTACCAGCGAGATGGTCTTAGGGAATTGAAATAACATTCTTGATAGTGAGATATCCATGGAAATGTTGTTTTATAAATTATTCGTCTATATAAAATTAAATCCTTCAGTTTAACATCCCAGGATTAGACCTATGTCCTTTAGGCTAAGGGAGACAATGATTTACCCAAGTGAATGATTATGGAATAATTGGTGGAATGAATTGTGGGAGGAAACTGGAGTACCGCAAGAAAACTCACGGACACAATGTCCACCAGAAACTTACTTGGCCGGGGATCGCACGCACCAGAGGTACAGGCTCTACCACTGAGCACCGTACTCCCTTGTTCGTGTGTAGAATTGAATTAACTCTCTCTAATTACTGCTATGGTCTATGGAACCCGGAGATTCAATGCCGCGTTCACAAAAGCTCTCCAGTGATTTCTATTCTTAGCTGAGTGGATTCAGTTTCTAGTTTGTATTCCTATTTCTACGAGATCCATCTTAACCCTAGAATGGCAAGCATGTTAAGAGAAGCACTATTGGAAGCATTAGTAAATATTACGACTATATTATAAAGTCGAATTTGGGTAAGGTTATGAAAAAAAAACTAAATATTTTATACATATTCTGAAAGTTTATTTAGTACTCAATAAGACACTGTTGCTATATGACCTAAGTAAAAGAATATATTGTACAAATATTTCAATATAAAAAAGTATTACATAATGATGAAGAAAATGTAAATGAAAATATATGTAAACTAAATATATGTTTAACTTGACAAATTATGCGTAATTTGCTCAAAATTACTAACTAGAGTAATAATACTAAGTCTTAGACATAAATTAGTGATATAACTTGGAAACATAGTACGCAAAGTCTACATTTGAAATTTAACTTTCTTCCGTGCATACGACACACACTATACCTCGATGCTCGGCGCAAAACGGCTGTCGGCATTGATCACAATAGTTTGCAGTGATGCGTCTTTTTTGATAAGGACAAATCTTGCATATTGTCCTTTTGTTTTCTTGCCGGGGAATAGCAGGGACCTCTTTTGGAAGGCGCAGAACTTTGGTTATCATTGCCCTAATGGACCGTTGGATTGTTGGCAAGTTTCGCCTCCGCTCCAGCCAGGGAGTTAGTAGCTGGGTGTGGAGCTCACAGATATATCTCTTTCTTGATACTGGTTTTTCCTTCTTTGTTCTCAAAATCTTATTTCGTATGACCCAAGAATTTATGCCAGCAATGATTAGCATGCCAAAGAACACACAAAGCGGTCATCGCTTTGTCTTTCTTGAACATGATGTTGTGCTGCGCATCTGGTCGAGTGCATCGACACCCCCTTTTCTTTTCCTTTTTGGCCAAGTGTCTTCAAACTCATCGTCAGATATCAGTTCATCTGACGACGGTTCATAATCATCTGACCCAGAATAAGTCAAAATGTTATCATGATGTAATTCACTGCCACTTTCTTCGGATTCATCACTAGATGTTATTGGAGACTCATCGTCTAACAATTTGGCTATTTCAGAGGAACTTAACGCCATCTCCTGCCTAAAAATATGGGATATTTAAAACGTTTTGACTGCACAACCACCAAAACAAAATAGAAAAGTTAGTTAAGAAAAAGTAACACTACTGGCAAGCATTCGTAATTTTCACGACTACGCCCCCAGATCAAGGGTAAGGAACGGACTCTAGCGGCAGCCGCCACCACACTGACCTTGAGACAGCACGGGGCGGGAATAGCCGGACTGTCAGAGTTGTCAACGCAACAATTAATTAGTATCCGCCAAAAGTTTAACGCGCTTCGTAAAATTTACGAATGCTTGCCATTCTAGGGTTAATACTGTCCTCCCATCTGCGCGTAGGTCTTCCTAATGTTCGTTTTCCAATTGAACTTCCAGTTAAACTGAAAGCGTTCCTATTTCCATTCTGGCTACATTACCTGCTCACCTAAGCCTTCTGCACTTGATGACCTTAACAATGTTTGGTAAACGGCATAAATTATGTAGCTTCTCGTTATGAAGTGTCCGCCGTTCCCCATTCCATTCCTCTTGGGTTCGAATATTCGTCTCATGATCTTATTCTCAAATTCTTTCAGTCTACGTTCTTCCCTCGGGGTAACCGACCATGTTTCAGAACCATACGAAACAAGCAGGCATGATTATCGTTTTTATATATTTTAAGCTTCAAATTGGTCGACAGAGTTCGCGACGACAAGAGATTTTGAACTGAAAAACAACGCGAATTTCCTGCTCTTAGTCGACATTTAATTTCTTCATTAATATGGTTTTGGTCTATTAACATTGATCCTAGATATTTGAAAGTATCAATTTTATCGAAAGTATAATTTGGTCTTTGACTTGGATCTAGTTGTTTGAAATAGTTCTGAGTAGTGACGACGCTAGAGGAGGGCCAATGAGTCGAACACTCGCATGTGGGCTTCGTCCACCCCCGACTGCCCTGAGATATGTTGTAATGTAGGTCAAGTAATACAAAACTATTATTTTCGGTATACATGAGATCCCGGCGGGAGCTCATGTGGTTCGGATTCCACGTTAATCAGTAGGTCCACGTCTCATATAGCCTCGCTGCTGAACGGGACGTTAAACTCAAAATCAACTCAACTCAACTCGGCATACATGAGAGTAGATGCTCCCCAAAAAAGGTCTCTGCTTCTCAGCTTGCTCCCCCTTCCCCCCGGCTGATTGCATGAGCTCGTATTTGCATCACTCTGACCACAATTTAAAACTAAACATGGGTAGACCTAAAGAACAAATTACATTATTTCCATTTATGTAATTGTTCGAAACGTTTGAATACATTTGGTTATATGTTCTTCAATTTTCGTAAATTGTGTATGATTTAGAATCATAGTAATTTTAAATTTACATCAAGCTTTGCAGTTACTGGTGCGTTTATATCAAGATCAGTGGTGACTCTTGAGGGAAGTTACGTTGAAAAAATCATTACTACTAATTATGAGAGAAGAACTTACGAAATGTCCTTATGTCCTTATAATTTCATTTAAAAATTAGGTAAGATTTCTCGTCTTTGCTTGTACTTGTAAAAATGTAAATTTATCGATAGATTTCGATACTGCTCACAAATGTGTTTAACTACTTGGTAAATAAGTAAAATATTTATCGATGTGAGTTCCTCATGAGCCAACACTTGACAAGCTGCACGTTAAAGATATTTTAAAATTACGAAATTTATCAGAAAATGGAACGCTAAAAGAAAAATATGCACGCAGTATTGCCTTGCTTTACTTACATTTTACGTACTTTTTATACCTGTGGAAGGCACGGTTTTAAAATTGTAATCTACCTGGAACATTAATCGGCTCGGAAGACTCGAGTTAAATTAACGGAGGGAGCTCATGTGGTTTGGATTCTACGTTAAGCTGTAGGTCCACGTCTCATTATAGCCTCTCTGCTGAACGGAATGCTAAGCTCTAATTGACTAACATTTTTTTTTAATCTTAAGCTTACTAGACTTACCCATTTCTTGGGATAAGCCTCGAATTTTATGATTTTAAGTCAATATCCACATACTCCGTGACTGGTTGAAAAAGTTTTTTTTTTTTTTTTTTTTTAAGAAAATCTCGCAACCTTATTTTACCTAGGGGTGTTCGATAAGGCTGAGGACCTATCGAACTTCGGGAGTGAAAATTTATCGCGTTGTCATCGGTTGCTCGAAACCGTTCGAGTATTTGAAATTATCGAAGTTTCGGGAATTATCGAAATTTCGAGTAGTATCGAAGTTTCTGGTATTATCGACATTTCGAGTATTATCGAAGGTTTGGGTATTATCGACATTTCGAGTATTATCGAAGTTTCGGGTATTATCAAAAGTAGTGATGAACAGTTCGGTTCCTTCACCTCTCCAACGATTTCTTCTTGCAGCCAAACTAGTCAAACAACTTTTTTCATCTGATAAGTTATTGCAAAGTTCTATTTGTCGAAATCATATGTAAAATTAATTTTCTGCCTACCCCGTTATTGGCGCAATCGGCAAAGTGACTATTAGTAGACTAATGTTGTCTTGGATTCCAATTCCATTCGGGTGATGTATGTTTTCTGTTCCTCTTTCTCTCTTCTGACAGACTACTTAAGCCTTGTACAGATCTGTGGGGAAAAAACTTTTCCTTCACTACATTGCTAAGGAGAGAAGTTTTAAAATGAACACTCTGCATATATGTAATACATATTATATACAACTATGATAACCTCGAATACATCGTTTCTTTCGAACACTCCGATAATCCCGAACTTTTCTAAATATTCAAGCGACTCGACAAATGCGATCATATTGATATATTTCTGTATTTGCTGCTTTCAAACAATTCGAGACTCTCGAACAGTTCGAGTGTCTCGAAGTTGTCTAATGTTTTTTTACATTTCGGGAGTCTCGATCATTTCGAAAGTCTCAAACATTTCAGGAGTCTCGAAAGTTCGATAATTCGATAAACTTAAAATTCTTTATCGATGAAACGGTTTTGAAATTTTATCGAATTGTTATCGATTACTCGATTATCGGAACAGCCCTAATTTTACCTTGCATTATCTATCTGCTACATCTAGATTCTCAATTTATTTTCTTTTTAATTCTTGAAAATTTGTTTCAAGGAAAGGAAAAGGTTATGTATTTTTGAATTGCATTCCCAATTCGAAGGGAAACAAATATTCTGATCAGTCTAGAGTGGTTTGAGACCATTTTCTTTATCATTTTTTTTAATCCATGGTTTTCAACACGTTTAAGCGTAACTTATTCTTTCAAGTGATATTTCTCCCATTAATATCATTCACCATATCCGATAAATTGATCTGGGAACCTTCAGTAAAAAAAGCAACTACGTTTTTGTAACAAATTTGAAAGTAAAAGAAGAGTGGAAGTATGTACGCTTTACTTGATTCAAATTCTGAACTACTTCGTGCTAAGCGGTTAGCGTACGCTCCTTTGGCGTGGGAGGCCCGGGTTCGATTCCCGGCAGAAGCGCATGTGGTTCGGATTCCTTGTTAATCAGAGGTCAACGTCTCATATAGCCTCCCTGATGAACGGGGCGTTAAACTCAAAGTAAACTAAAAATTGATTCAAACTCGTTATGTTTATCAGAGGTCACGGTGGCTCAATAGTAGAGCGCTAGGCTCTGGTGCGTGATGTCCCTAGTTCGATTTCCGACCAAGTAACTTTATGATGGACAACATCGTGTCTGTGTTTTTTTCTCGAGGTACCGGTACTTCCGTTTTCTCCCACATTCTCATTCCGCCGATTCTTCCATCATCATTCACTTGCCTTAATCATCCGTCTATCTTAGGCTAAAAAAGGGAAAAAACTTGGGACGTTAAACTAAAAGATTTCATTTTCGTTGTGTTTATGACTAGTGTCTAAAACAGGCAGTTCCTCCAACTGGCCGTTATATGTCGTGGAGCAAAGGTTTTGCAATCAGATCGGAAGAAGGACTGTGAGAAGATCAAGCGCAACAAATGTGGGGAGGAGTCTAGGTAGGGCGATTTGAATAAAACAAATATTGACAGTGTATTACTAATCGTGGATTCATGACTGGCGTATCTTCAAAACCAGCGACTACCCCATTGATGTTCTTACCCTGTTATCACTGTAGGTGTCAATGCTAGGTATTACGCATACTCCTTCTCTCTAGCTCCTCCGTGGCTAAGCGGTTAGCGTAAGCACCTTTGGCGTGGGAGACCCGGATTCGATTCCTGGTGGGAGCTCATGTAGTTCGGATTCCACGTTAATTAGTAGGCCCACGTCTCATATAGCCTCGATGCTGAAAAGAACGTTAAACTCAAAATCAACTCAACTCCTTCTTCTCTCTGTTTAATTTACTGAGTAGAAAAGCAACATATTGTGACATCACAAGCATTCAGTTCGAAATGATTGGAACAAAACAGTGAAGTTATAGCCCAAAGATTTTCATATTGTCAAGAAAATGGTTTTGTTATGAGGCGAGAAATTTTCTGTCTGGTCTCGAAACCATACGAGACTCAGAAGGAGTACATTTTTAAATTCGAGACAAGACATTTCACAAGTCTCGTGGTTAACACTACTTAATGCAAGTCTTAGATCTCAAAACACTTTTACTGTTACATGATTTACAGTAGAAAATCTATAAACTGATAACGTGATTGTATGGACACAATGAAGAACATTTATTCGTTTAAAGATACGCAAACCACTACATAGTATACTTCAATAATAATTTGAAATGTTGTCATATGACACCCTTCGTAGGCCTCTTGTGACGCGGATGGATTCTGATAACATCTAAATGATTTTTTTTAAAAAAGACATATCTTTTGTACCTAAATTTACACATCGAGACGAGACGAGAAAAGCTTATTTCTCGTCTCGTCTCGTTTTGTGGGTAACATTACAAGAAAGACAAGTAGATTTCGTAGTTTGAAAGACCGTTAGTGGTTTGTCTTCTCTTAAGGGCTACGGAAAATACTCAGCGTCTGAGGGCTTGGTGTGCTGAAAAAGGCACTTCAATAGGAATTCATTCCCGGTGGGAGATCATGTGGTTCGGATCCCACGTTAAGCTGTAGGTGCACGTCTCATATAGCCTCGGTGCTAAACCTGACGCTCTAACTCCAAGTCAAACCCATCAATAGAAGTTCATTTTTTTTCTATGATGGTTGACAACTCACTAAAAGGAAAAAATAATGTTCTATGTACCCCGTTTATTCTATTCTGTGCCTCTGGTTCATTGTGCTCCAAATTTTGAACATATAGGGCTCAGTGGTAGAAAGTCTAGCTTTGGTTAGAAGCGTTCCTGGTTCGATACCAGCCCATAGTGGAGAATATCGATCCCGTTAGTTTTCTCAGCGTTTCCCCGTTATCTCCCACATTTTCATATTACCGATTATTTCATAATCATTCCCTTCCATTAGTCATCCGTTTCTTTGAGCCTAAAGGGCACGAACGTGAGACGTAAAACTAAAAAATCGTAAACCTTGACTTTAGCAGTGGCGGATCCAGGGGGCGATAGGGACGATCGCCCCCTTCCCCCACAGAAGAGTAAAACTTTCTTATTTTATATATATAAATAAAACCCATTCCAAAGTTTGGAGCCCTTAAGAGTAACAGTATGACAACCCACCGCCCCCCCAGAAGTCGGTCCTGGATCCGCCCCTGAGCAATGGTCGCTCGTGAGTGAAGTCACGTCGATTAAAAAAAATACTTTTTTTTGTATAGCTGCAAGCTAAGAGAAGAAAACTTACCTAATATCCCAAGTTTTGCACACAAATATAAATACATATAGCTTCTATCGATATAACATATAATATTTACAAATGTGACTTTCCTTATGTGCCACCACTTGTCTTTATTCAATCATATTGCTCATTAGTATATTTTCTTTAGAATTAAACTGTGGTAATTATTCAATATTAATGAATTTCCTTCCTAGCATACGAATCTTTTGTTGAAGAATAGACCTACCATATGTTTGATTTCCAATGCAAGTTCACATAATTCGAGTGGATTCCATGTTAACCTTTAGGTCCAAGTCTCACATATCCCCTTTGCTGCAAATGGACGTTGAACTCCAAACCAACCATCTTTCACCTTTGCTTTAAGTGTTTTTTTTAAATGTAATTAAATTTAAATGCTGTACTTACAATCTATATCCATTTATGAGTTCGGGGAAGAGGAGAGAGAAGTCAGCACTATTTGCTAGTGTGAGGACTACTCTATTAAACAAACTATCTTAATTCTTCGTTACATAACTTTACTCATTGGTGGATGACTTTACTTGGGCTTCCGTGAATATACATTACTAGTTTATCTTGTGTCTCAAATGTGATTTCCCTCAAGAGAACGCTCAGGACGTTATATGGACGTTCAAGATTATTGGGATACTAATTAGCTTGACAACTTAAAAGAGAGAGAGAAAAGTAAACTTTGCTACAACTTACAGCTATTATGAATTAATTTTAAAAAGGTTAAGTTTAAAATATTTTATTACATAATACAACTATAAAATGATTGAGGAGTATTCAGAGATTGCAAATTATCTAAAGATAAGTTGATGTTTCTGAATGAAGATTACCTATGAAAAAAGCAAGATAAGCTTTAAGAGTTAAGATTTTAAAATCCATTTTAATAACTGAAGGGAGATATTAGCTCCCAAATTCACTGAACTCAAGAGAAATGAGAAAGTTAAAAATTATACAGGGTGTCTATCGGTCACGAAAGTCATGAAAAAATCACGAAATCAGAAAACGATCATGAAAATCAGTAAAAAGTCACGAAATTTAGCTTTAGGGTCACAATCTGTTTTATCTGTACGAATATAAGTACAGACTGGAAAATTTTATTGTATAAAACGTCAAAATTCACCGACAACAAATGTCTATTGTCGGCTTTAGACGCTACCAAATCGCAAGCAAAGCATGCTTCTATTGCATGCATGAAAATTCGGCTTAATTCACATTCTAATTCGCTCTTGAGACTGTCCTTCAGCTGTTATCATTGAGCAGTGGCGATGCAAATCGCATCGCATCGCCAAAATCACCTACGCATCTAACCAGTTTATTCAACTGTGAGAAGATACCAACCCTTTATCACTCCAAGGAACAACCTTTGAAAGTAGAGATAAGATAAAGATAAGTGCTGAAGAATATAGGTACTGTTATTAGGTTTTGAATGTTACGAAATATTATGGTTTGATAAAGAAAAGGTCACGAAAAAAGCACGAAATTTCATTTTGGAATTTTAGTAGACACCCTCTTATACCAAATAGGGAGTTCTCGTTTGACTATGTAAACAACTGTAGACGGAACATAAAATCCGAGCTAAGTGCCAAAATGAAAATATTGAGTAAACAGCTCAATCGTTACTTAAGAACTAATGGAACATATAGGCACGCACATTCTTCAGGGTATTATTTGAACTACTTCCACAGTGAATACTAGCCAGTTTTTCATTGAGTAGTGTTCGGCGCATAGACCACATTTTTTTACATTAAACTGCTTTTCCACTTTTGGCACTTAGCACGAATTTTATATTCAGTCTACAACTATTTCGTTCGATAAAAAAGAGCTTTCGAAGAATTGTTATGTAATGGGGCGTTTACACTTAGTCGATTTGCGTTCGATTCAGTTGAATTGACGTCACTTTCAACTTAATCGACCGTGTAAACGGGACTTCAATTTAATCGCTTGTTGATCGAAGGCGACTAATCTACTGGCAACTGAATTGAAAGACGTTCTATTTTTTTCTGCTATAACACCGCAAATTGTACCAATTACTGCTTGCTTGGACATCTTTAAAATTGCCAGTCGATTTCGAATCGACCAGAGGAGAGTGATGGGGCGTTTACACTTAGTCGATTTGCGTTCGATTCAGTTGAATTGACGTCACTTTCAACTTAATCGACCGTGTAAACGGGACTTCAACTTAATCGCTTGTTGATCGAAGGCGGCTAATCGACTGGCAACTGAATTGAAAGACGTTCTATTTTCTGTGGTTGAAATAATTGAACACATCCATTGATCTGATTCGGCCTAGTTGCTTCGATTTAGTGGCAAATGCAGCGAGTCGATTTAGTCGTGCGACTAAATCGATTTAGTCATGCGACTAAATCGACCAAGTGTAAACGCCCCATGAGTCGACAAGCAGCATTCAATTTCGGTTGAAACAATTGAACACATCCATCGATTTGATTCGGCCTAGTTGCTTCGATTTAGTCGCAAATGCAACGAGCCGATTTAGCCGTGCGACTAAATCGACCAAGTGTAAACGCCCCATAAAGCATATTAGAAAGCAAGATTCGGTTAAACTTTGCGTTTTCAATGTAAATTTTGTAACTAAAAGTAGGGTTGGGGGATACCGTAGCTCAGTGGTAGAGCGCTCACCTCTAATGTTTCGATTCCAGATCATGTGAGCTTTTGTAATGGGCAACATCGTGTCCATGGATTTTCTCGGGCTTCTCCCGTTTCCCCATTTTCTCATTTCAACAGTTTCCTTTCCCTTTCATTAATCTTCCGAGCGATAACTGTAGGTCTTTAAATTAGAAATTTCATATCATTTTACTTGTTTGCAAACTAAAAAAATAGAGATAGGTTTTATTTATTGATTGATTGATTGAACAAATTCCCAGATACAGCATAACTTTGCCATTTTACACAGGGAAATGTTAACAACAGATAGAAAAAAAGACAAGACAACAATAACATAGAACAGTATCAATAAAGAGTGTAAAAGTAATATTATTCCGTCAAAACTCGTTTAATTGCTCTTTCAAACACTGGGTAGCTCAAAAAAATAAATAAATAAATAAATAAATAAATAAATAAATAAATAAAAAATGTCCACATTAGTTGTTACTTGATTATAACAGTTTGGTATTATGTAAAAAAGATACCTCTGTATAATTGCAAACCTAGGACGGGCAGGATGCAATAAATAGGTATTCCGGGTGATGCGGGAAGGGACACTTAAGGATAGTTCCTGAAGTAATATTTCCGAAGGTTTTCTTATTTGAAAGAGAAAAAATGAAAGAAAATGTCACGGATTTCTTCTGTAAACTATTACCGTTCAGAGCCTTTTCAGCACATCAAGCACTGCAGCACTTCAGCGCTTCATTGCTTGTAGAAAGATTTTTTTTTTTTTTTTATTTGTACTGTTCTGTATTTTTATATCTTGTAATTTTGTGTTGTAAACAGTTAAAATCGATCAATAAATGAAACCTGTAACCCTCTACCAATGCAAACTTTAAATATATAAATAAATACTCATGCACCAAGAGAAGGCGTTACCTTCTTAGGCCTGCCCATCTTCAGAGAGATTGAAATTGCATTACAAAAAAAAAAAATATAAAAAAGAAAATGATGGAAAAATCACTCAGATATGGATCTGTATGGTTCAGTATTTCGTTATTTCAGTATGATTCAGTATTTTGGTTTTCGTTATGGTTCGGTATTTTCGGTATGGAGTACGATATTCAAATGTACCAATAACGATTTCGGTATATCAGTATTTTTAACAGTTTTTCCACCCTGATATATAGTGTTCTTTTTACCTCTAAAAGTTGATTGATCTCTTTTATATTCCTTAAACTTTAAGAACGAAGTGAAAAGGAATGACACAGTATTGCTAGGAGAATCATCTCTGCCTTCTTTTTAGATTCTGCACTTTTGCCAAACAAACAGGTCGATGGTAACTGGTTTATCGTAGATTAATTACCAGTAGATGGAGAGAAGCATGAGTGGAAGGAGAGAGAGAGATGTTGGTAATTGGAACGAGGGAGAATGGAATGGATGAAAATTGTCACCGCTGACGTCATCCTTCCGCCCCCTTTTCCATCGTGGGAGCTTTTGTGTGTCATTGAAGCATCCAAGATAATAGGCAACCAGCAGCGTTTGCTATCTGTCACATAAAGGGAATAAACTAACCACCTACAGCAGAATATCATAGTGAGATACTTTTTAGTTCACATTCCTAAAGGATATATATATATATATATATATATATATATATATATATATATATATATATATATATATATATATATATATATATATATATATATATATATATTAAAGTACCTGCCAACTTCATTGTAATAATAATAATAATAATAATAATAATAATAATAATAATAATAATAATAAAAGGGAATTTCTAGTTCTAAAAACAGTCAGAAGCCACTATAGTACTATATATTATACATACGTAAATGGTTGAAAAAAGATATAAGTGATGATATGAAAACGGATACATGCTAATTGGATACATTCATGAAAATTGTAGGATTGTTCAAATTTCATAAATTGAACATACAATGGAAATATTCCAATATTATAAGTGTAACATAAACTCAAACTATTTGCTGAGCAAAACAATATATTCAGCAGTGGCGGCTAATGTTAGTGTTGCAGCGTTGAGCAACGACCAAAAATTTTCAAGAAAAAAATATTAGCAGTTGTAGTAAAGAAGTGAAGAATGTTACTTTCTATCACTCCTTTACATACCTTAAATAAAATATATTTTAGTTCTATAACAATAAAATCAATTAATCCGTTTTAAAAAGCAGAAAACAATCCGTTAGAGAATCTCTAATTTATGTTGCGTTGCAGCGAGCAAACAACGACCAGATTTCTACAACACGGACATTGGAACAAATGCTAAATAGTTTTTCCCTTATTTCAGGAGTTAAAGAACCTGGTCGCGCAACGCGGGAAGGTTTTCAGTGAACGAGAACACTTTTCGCGCTAAATGAGATTTCTGAATATTATTTCGCTACCAGTTAACAAGTGGCATTCATTTTTATGGATTCATAATTATATTTAAATTATGGAATTGTGCTGAAGCAAACCAATATAATAATACATTTAAAAAAAAAAAGATGATCGCAGAATTACAAAATAAGGAAGAAAATATGTAGTAATGCAGAAAACAAATGAAAACAAACACGCATTTACAATTTAATTATTAGTTTATATAGATAATGAAGACTTCTTGTACAGTAATTTTTAAACCAAATAATAATAAGCCAATATATAGTATATTTCAAGAATTATTAATATGATTTCTTCATTCCTGAAGACAGCGAAATTCGTTGAACAACAATCTGGGTGCTTTTGCTTCTGACAAGTATTGTAGAAATTCTAGTAATCCTTTGAACCTGAATTGATATAATAAAAAATCACATTTCTGCTTTCCAAAACATTATCCAAACAGACGTTTTATGCTAAAAATTGTAAAGCATCTACCCCCCTCTGTAGATAGTACTTTAGTATATATGTATATCTTCTATAAAATAAACGTATCATATACTTTTGATAGCTTTCCATATGGGAGCATTGTGGTTTAGTGGTAGTGCCTACTTTTGGCGCGTGGGATCCCCAGTTCAATGTCCGGTCAAGTAAGTTTGTAGTGGACAACATCATGTCCCTGACTGTTCTCAACATACTCCAGTTTCCTGCCACATTCTCATCCCATCAATTATTCCTTCATCCTGCCTAAATCGTCCGTCTCCCTTAGCGTAACGGGCATAAACGTGTGACGTTGAACTGAAAGATTTAACTTTCCATATATAACTGTGTAATCCATTGGCCACAATGCATTTGAGACTAGTCAGCAATGCTGCTTGTTTTGACGTTCTTTGACTTTTGACTCCTAATACATGCTGATCCTACATTTAGCGGGTTCCAAAGGTTGCTTTCCAGAACGCATGACATCAATAAGCATTGTTTAGCCTGATGTGGAGGGACTATAGTTTTCCTCTCGCACACTCGTATATATATATATATATATATCGGGAGTTGCAAAATAAGTGTTGGGGGGTGACTCCTGCACTGAGACAAGAAAAAAAGTTCTGTTGAACTTGCGGCTATCGGACATAGTTTCGGATCTACAACGTGCCGAAAGCGTGAGAAAATGACTGTCGGACGCCAATAGTTCGGAAACTATCCAACGTAAAGAGAGCGGGTAAAAAATTCACTGAAAAAGTCATACCTGCTCTATTGAATTTTGCAATCCTACGATGCACGCGCAAGGGGTTTCCCAAAGGAACGTAGGTCGTCCCTGATAATCTGCCAAGTGAAAATTGGTCTAAATAGATATGAATTGGTAGAGCTTCCACTACGTAACAATAAGTCGTTTGTATTAAGTCGATATCTAGAACAAATACAAAATGGCGGACACCTTCATGCCCGTTGTGTGTGGTTGCATAATCGCCAGGTACGGATGCTGGCCAACAGTGACGTTCTGAGTATTAAGTGTAGCGAATTTGTACTCAAATGCTCTAGAAAGACATCTGGAGTGTCGGTAGAGCACAACACATGAAGCAGGGTGATTCACATGTGTGGAAACACGTAACGAAAAATGCCCAGAAAAAATGCACTCATACTAAGTAAACGTGATTTCAAAGCATCGGAAATGTAAAGAATAGCATCAAGAACATGAAAGCCATAATTGCCAATTCACCAATAATATTCCATCAAGCAGATGCAATATGATGTGCATGGTTGCATACGAATAAGGATGCAACAACTGAGGCTAAGTTGAAATTGTGCAAGGGGACTCACAAAAGAGCTGGGTAAACTAAATGAATGTCACTAGTGGGATCGCATGATCGATATTGAAATGTGGCCAATGTGTGTGTTGATATCAACATGGAGCTAATGGACAAATGTCAACATGTTCCACTACTGCTGGGACACCGTCTCACGTGCGAAAACTAGGAAAATTACGTTGTACATTCGGTCCACTTTTTGGTAGAACGTAACTAGAACACGATTGTATCAATGTCCCTCTTTGTTGTGACATTATCCGACAGTTGACACATGAAAAGAAATCTCTTAATCCATGGTTCAAATTCTGATAGAGCGTGAAAATAAATTTGTATCGTGTCCCATGTCTTACGTACTCGAAATATAGGAAAATACCTTTAGAAATTCGTATCTTACACACAGTGGACATGCCAACACAAAGTCGAGAATGCACCAATTTGGCACATATAACACTACAGCTGGAACACCATACGTATGGAAAATAAAACGATATGAGAAATAGGAAGAAACTTCTTAAAGCTCTGATTGTTTACAACTGTGCAATAGGAGTAACGAAATGAAACGCACAAGCATGTCGGCAGGGTGTACAAGAGCAATTGCCCCAAAAAAAAAAAAAAAAAAAAAAAAAGTGGTTGCTCCTCAAAGAAATGAATACAGAGAAAGTTAGACTCCATCAAGCCTCAGAGCTAGAGCGATCGCTTTCCTCGCATGGTCGCAGTTTCCAATACTGGGAGCCCACGACCTGAGATTCAAGACCCGAGTAGTTATTTTCCTATTTTTTGCACGTGGGACGGTGTCCCACTAGTAGTGAGACATGCTGGCATTTGTCCATTAGCTACATGTCGATATCAACACACATTGGCCACATTTCAATATCGATCATGCGATCCCACTAGTGACATTCATTTAATTTACCCAGTTTTTTGTGAGTCACCTTGCACAATTTCAGCTTGGCCTCAGTTGTTGCATCTTTATTCGTATGCAACCGTGCACATCATATTGCACATGATTGATGGAATATTACTGGTGAATTGGCAATGGCTTTCATGTTCTTGACGCTAATCCTTGCATTTCCGACGCTTTAAACTCACGTTTACTGAGTATGAGTGCATTTTTTCTGGGCATTTTTCGTTACGTGTTTCCACACATGTGAATCACCCTGCTCCATGTGTTGTGTTCTACCGACACTCCAGATGTCTTTCTAGAGCATTTGAGTACAAATTCGCTACACTTAATACTCAGAACGTCACTGTTGGCCAGCATCCGTACCTGGCCATTATGCAACCACACACAATGGGCATGAAGTTGTCCGCCATTTTGTATTTGTTCTAGATATCGACTTAATACAAACGAATTATTGTTACGTAGTAGAAACCCTATGAATTCATATCCATTTAGACCAATTTTTATTTGGCAGATTATCCGGGACTCCCTACGTTCCTTTGGGGAATCCCTTGGGCGTGCATCGTAGGATTGTGAAACATGCAAAATTCAATAGAGCAGGTATGACTTTTTCAGTGAATTTTTTACCCGCTCTCTTTACGTTGGGTAGTTTCCGAACTATTGGCGTCCGAAAGTCATTTTCCCACGCTTTCCCACACATATATATATTTGAAGTAATACACAAATAATGGTTATACCAAAATGAAGCCTTGTTCATGCATATATTTTTAAACTAGGAAGCAACAATTGAAGTACGCTAGGAACCACACAGTGTTGCCGGATGTAACAGAAGGTGTAAATCATTCTTTTTTGCGAAACATGTAAATTGACTCATAGCTCATACGTATGGATGTCCTATCGTTAATTTTCAGTTTGTTTAGTTGGAGTAACTTGGAAACTATGGAGCAGAAGAAAGAATTTTTCATTTCCACCGATAACTAATCGGATGAGTCCTCTGTAAGAGGGAACTAGGGAAATCGAAGTTTTCATAAATTAACACTCTGAATTGACAACCCTGCTGTTTCAGTGGCTCAAAAGGTGTGTTAAGAATCTGTCTACATCATGCAATTCCTGAAACAATGAAAAACAAACTTTGAAATTGTCATGATAAAATTTTTACTATCCCAAACTCCGGGTTGCATTGTATAATGGACACCCTGTATATATATAAGTATGGGGCGGAAACGTGGACATTATGTAAGGGTGACGAAAATCGACTGGAAGCCTTCGAAATGTGGGTGTGGAGAAGAATGGAAAGAATTAGTTGGGTCGAGCGGAAAACGAATGAGAGAGTGTTAGTAGTGGTGGGTGAGAAAAGAACATTTTTAGATATTATTAGGAAGAGGAAGAGAAACTGGTTGGGACATTGCCTAAGAAGAGATTGTATCATGAGGGACGTCCTAGAGGGTATGGTGGCGGGAAAGAGAGGGAGGGGCGAAGAAGACTACAATTAATGGATGATATTAAAACAGAAAGATCATACGCGAAGACGAAAAGGTTAGCGGAGGACCGTGTAGCATGGAAGCTTCTCAGCTGCGGCAAGTGACCTGCCAATAAAGGCAGAATACCTATGATGATGATATATATACATACTAGGTATATTATATAATATTATATATGGCATTCGTGATTCATGTACCTCTCGAGTATGTTTGGAATCAGTTGTTTTGGTTTTAGTTATTAGATTTACTTGCGTTGTGTGTGTTCTAATTCCGTAACACAAATTCTGAATGAATTCTACGTCATGAATTCTGTAAATAATTCCAAAAGAAGTCATTTTTCCAGCTTTCCGCTGAGGAAAAACTTAAGGAACTTGGAAGGCCATTGACAAACAGACATTGTGCAGAGCATCAAAGGCAAAAGTCAATTCATAAATGAATGATTGTGTGAGTGCAAAGTAAAGAATACAATTTTGTTTTCTGTGACTGTTGTTTGGTGGTGAATAATCGTGGACAAAATTATGCATAACCTATTTAAGCCATTTATGCTCAAACATAATGAACATAAAAAATACAAATCTTCCGCTTCACATTTGACAAGTGTTTTAAAATTCACACTTTTTCGAAAAGTAAATATCGCTTCGAGGATGGATAGTTCTTATAGGAGAAAACTTGAAAAGTACATAGAAAATGTCAGACAGAACAAGTGCGTACTAAATATGATCATAAACTATGTTCATTTTCGAGGCGTTTTAAACTAGCTTAAAGGGGACACGACTAAACCCCTGGGACTAAACTGACTCGACCTCCAACCCGGGAGTATTTAGAAGATTAATAAATTTTAGCTCAGACTTCGGCTTTGCTTTGAGAGAACCATTAGAAGACTTAGGGACATCCAAAATGATCTAGAATGAGCTCCACATGTAATGCTTGAGGTTTGTCAGGAAGAAATACCACACAAAATCAACGAAGTTGATTTCCTGGCTATTATAGTCAATGAAACAAGTTATCTCAAGTATATTTCAACTGTACTTCACATTCATTCGGTTATTGTTTTCAGTACGTAGTTCAATGCAGATATATATATATATATATATATATATATATATATATATATATATATATATATATATATATATATATATATATATATATATATATATATATATATATATAACACTAATCTCTACCACGAACTGTTTTCAGTCTACGCTGTAGATAAATTTCGATCACTGTTAGGGATGTGGGTTTGCTAGAATTAATTGTTCGGAATAATCTAGGAAAATCATTTAGTGAATCTACAAAGCATCTGAAATTATTACTAACTGTACCTATGACGTCAGGAGAAGGAAAATGGTGTTTTTGCAAAATAATAATAATAATAATAATAATAATAATAATAATAATAATAATAATAATAATAATAATAATAATAATAATAAATAAATAAATAAAAAATAAAAATAAAACAAAAATAAAAAAAATAAAAATAACAAAAAGAATGGGAATACCAGACTTTAACCAGTTTGTAACAGAAAATTAGCTGCAATTAATAGGAGGAGAATATATATTTTCCATTAATATAAGATGAGTAATTGGATAAAATGTTTTAATGTTTACTTTTTTGCCATAATTATATTTATTTTCACATATCACATAGTATGTGCATCTAAATTTATGTTGATTAGTTAATTAATTCAGTTTCTATCTTCTGTCTCTGATCGTTCGTACTGCAACACCCGAGACCAGCATTCACCGGCAGCCACTCATATTCACATTAAAAAACTACATACATGTTAGTGGAGAAACTGTAACACGTGTTGTGAGCTCTTCCGTGGCTAAGCGGTTAGCGTACGCGCCTGTGACGTGAGAGACCCGGTTTCGATTCCCCGCAGGAGCTCATGTGGTTCGGATTCCACGTTGATCAGTAGGTCCACGTCTCATATAGCCTCGCTGCTAAACGGGACGTTAAACCCGAAATCAACTCAACTCAACTGTAACACGTATGTAGTTTTTAAATGTGAATATATTGTTTTGCTCAGCAAATAGTTCTTTTGTGTTTAAGCATATACAAAGCAAAGATTCTACTTATGGAAACTAGTACGTGTAACATATTAAGATATTCTCCTTCTAATTATAATTTACAAGTATAATATAAAATATCTCTACAGTTTAGACTTTCAGGTGGTGTTGAATTGCCTATTATGATCTTATATAAATTCTTTCGGGAGGGGTTGTTTATTTCTCTGGATATGTAATAGCTGCGGGTATCTTGTTCTTGTTTTCTGAGTTAGAATTCGAAATATTATTTTGCTCAAAGTAACCTGACTGTATCCTCTATTTCCAATCAATTTCTCGATGAACATTGTGTTCTTATTGCCTTCTAGTTGCAGCAGATTCTAATATACAGGTAACTCTTTACATTTTTTTAAAGGACCATTTTTAAATGTAATTAATTACTACAAACGTGCATTTTACTATGGGTCTTACATGCATTCGAAAAGTTAATAATAATAATAATAATAATAATAATAATAATAATAATAATAATAATAATAATAATAATAATAATAATAATAATAATCCTTTCTGGAAAAATGTTGGTGTTTATCACTTTGGTAAGCGAGACTCGCGTTAGATACCCGGTGGGAATACATGTCATTTGTAATACATATCAAACTGTGTGATTGCTCAAATCGGTGTGAGATTCGTTCAATGTAATAACATAGAGTACCCAAATAGCTCTGGGGAATATATATGTTGTATAAAAAGCAAATAAATATTTAATGTTATATAAAACCAGTTAGTTTCATTACTTAACAAGCAATATGAAAAAATAATACACCATTTTCCTGTTACTTTTTTGTAGAACATTAAATGAATTGAGTAATAAAAATAAGTTTGTAAAGTGGTACTGCACATATCACGCATAAAGTGTGTGCTAAAAGTCGCCGCCGCAGACAACGTTGAGTTAGCGTACTGGGTAGGTAATGGGTTCACGGCTCAGTGATAATGTGATACGTTATTCAGTACTGATTCAGTGGAAAGAGTTATTTAGAGATGCTAAGACACGTGGAAATTCTACAATTTTAAATTAAATGTCTCATAAAATTAAAGTTTATTACTTAGAAATCATAGCTTCTCCTACTTGCTTTACTCACTTCAAGTAAAAGTTCGAACGTTGACTATGCTAATTAATGTCCAAAGGTTAAATAATAATATAAACTAAACTACTTCACTTGGGTAGTTTAGTATCGAGTAAGTGGGTATTATTATTATTATTATTATTATTATTATTATTATTATTATTATTATTATTATTATTATTATTATTATTATTATTGTGGGAGCGTTCTTCCGCTGACAATGTGGAACATGATGGTATACACAGTCAGCAATATAGTGACGTATTTTGTTCAGCTCGTAAAAGTTAGGATTTTTACAGTTGTAATATGTGGAACTCAGGTGAATCTCACTGCTAAGATTGTGTTAGCTTAATTTGTCTAAAACTGTTAATGTGTTATTGCAATGCCATAGAACGATAAACATTTGTTGTCGAGTTTGATTGTTTCGGGCTCCCAGTGTGTCCCTGGCTTTTATATGTGGTGCTCCTTAACTTTTCACTGGTACGTATGGTGTGTTTGGAACTAAATTCTGTCGCATATCCCATTGTGTGATGATTCTGATCAGGTGAATTCTTTGTTCACAGTCCCGGCATTGGATATATTCTCCTTCGTGGTACTCGAAGATTATCACCTTCTTATGGTATTAGGAAACTTTTTTTTTTGCTTTTTAACAAGAGTTCATTCCCATCCGAGGATGGGCGGGCCGTAGAAGGCTATACCTTCTCCGTGGCCAGATATATTTTCACGTTTATAAAGTTTTAAATTTCTAGAGTAGTTGCAGGCTCTATGAGATTATGAGGTGAAGTTGTAGAACGTATAAGGTGAGGAAGTACTGAAGGACAATATCATGATAATTTGTTAGAGCTGAGTCCGTAGTGTTCTGCAGTAGTGAACTGAGATTGTGCGCAATATATATGTGAAAGGCGGTGGTAGATACGGCTGTCTGGATTACGGTGTCAGTCTTGAGTTTGTCTTGTCTTATGGATCCGAAGTACCGGATCGGAACCCTTGTTACATTATACTCAAGTGAACTACCTGTGTATACTTGTGCATGCTTAGTTTCGGAAAGACAATTGAGAATTATTTTAAATTAATTATTATATTTTAGGTTTAGTTTTAAATTGTAATATTCGGTCAAAATAATACCATACTTAAGTAGTGTCTATAAAATTATATATAACCTGATATTTTATTAATATACCATATTTTGTCCTTATTATCATGTTATGTGAGTTCAAAGATGTATATTTTGTAATTTCTTATAGGTTTCGTATTATTTTCAAGGAAATTTTAACGTAGGGAATCTTCGCAAGAAAACTCAAACTTTTAATTCTGTAATTTCTTCAAAAAATTTCATTTCGAAATTCGGCCATGATGTCTTTTGGCACATCCCTTTGTTTAGGCAGCAATTATTTTCTCATTGGAGCAGAGAAATCTCAGTTTCGTTTGAGGCTCATTCGTTCGGCTTCTTTTGATGTGTCGAGATTTAAGGTGTTACCCTTTTGTTGCATCATCAGAGAGCCAATTAGAGCTCTTTTTCTTGTCATTCTTGGTCTTTCTACAAAAGCTGTGTTGAAGATCGGACAGGCATTTAAGTTCCTCGTCCATACATTGTGAAAAATTTGGAAAATTACCACCAAAGTTATTTAAGTTGATGGAAACCGTGTTCTAGTGACTGATTAAATTGGGTGAAGCGTTGAAAATTTTGGCTTTGAAACGCTCAATGGACAGTGTAGCAGAATACGAAAGCAAGATTTCGTGGGGAAGCTGATTGGTGGCAGCCATAAGGATGTAGAATGCCAAGACAGTCAGTGTAAGGCTTTTTTTTTTGTGTACAATTACGATTTCTTAAAATAAAGTCTGTGCAATTTATCAAACAAGTAAGTAAGCAATGATTATTACTATTCAGTGAGACTGACAACTACAACGAAATCAGTTGCTTAGTGCTTTTTTCTAAACCTCAAAATTATGGTTTGGAACACAGTAATGGCTTGCTTATGTGAAATGGTCATATATGAGGTCAACATGCAGTTTTAAAACTAAAGTCCAGTTTCCCTACGATCGCATTTATTTGTCATGTGAGTCCGGATATTACGCGGATTAGTTGGGGAAAAAAAGAATCTAAAACAAAATGACCTGATTGTCGCAATAGACAGGTTTGCGCTCCTTATGAGTGCAAATCTCATCCCAACATTATGTATCAACTTTTCAATAATGTAATTCTATAAAGAAGATAATTTACTTGAAGCCACAATTGATTTTGAGAACAAAAATACTGCTAATAAAGTATAAATTTTAAATTTTAAAACCTCTTTTGACTCGGTACTTCGAAATCCGAATGAAACATGTACGATTCCCAGTTACGTATTATATTTACTTTGATAACCTGGTACAGATATACTTTGAACGTGCATCACGGTAACTTCTGAGAACAGATTTTCTGTGGATAACTCGCGGAAGTTATCCTGTCTTGTGAATAGAAATATAATTCAAACATTTAATACTATATATATATATATATATATATATATATATATATATATATATATATATATATATATATATTTTTTTTTTTTAAACTTTGTCTGAAATAAAATTTTATTCTGTTTGGTTGGATTAGCAAAGTTGACATCCTTTACGTCTTTGGATATCAGATGTGATGTGGGCTATAAATAAAATGTGAGTGTTATATTAGTGATATATTTTCATGTTATAGGTTAAGTTAATTTAGATTAGATTAGTTTAAGTTAGGATAGGTGGGCCATTCCACGCGAAAGTGAGCCTGAACACAAATTTTCGAAAACTGTCAAAACCAATGAATTTTTACATATATATGAAGTAAATAGAACGAAATTTTCTTTTTCACAAAGAAAAATTTATTTATACTTAGAATTAACGTAAAATTTTAAATCTAAGTTGTGAACTTGTAACATGTCAGCTGCGAGGAAATTTTTTATTCTTGTTATCGGCAACATTTTACGGTAATTTGTGCATGTTTGGCTGAAGTAACTTCGAGCTATTCAAGATGCTTCTTTTTGCTACAAACTGCAGTTGAAAAAGTGTTTACAAGATAAGAATTGTTTATAATATCATTAAAGATATAAACGTCAACTTGAGTGTCCTGCCCGTGACAGAAAACTACCAAAAGTTATTGTACTGAATTACTAAATTTGAGAATGTGGTTCGTACTTAGTAGAAGTAACAATTTGCATGTGTACTTCACATTTACCAAATTTTGAACTAATGCTAATAATATATTTCGATTTATTTCAATTTGAAAACTTGTCCTGCCCGTGACAGTGGACATGGCATTGGTGGGAAAGTTTGTGTACATTGGTTATTCATGATAGACAATGATTCCATGTGTACTAAAATAAAGTTTTCTAAGCATGAACATTATTTACTTAAATAGAGGATTATCTATTACTGTCAGTATGACGTTTTAACGTAAAAAAAAGTGTCATATAAATATTATTATTAGCGTCACCTTTTTGTTCGTTTCAAGGGAGAAGTGGATGGTATTGCAGTACGTACAAGAAGGCCAGTATGGAACTTTGTGAAACAAAAGAAAGTAATTGTAGAATGTGTTGCTGATTTCGTAGCAGCTTTAAGCTCTTCGTTTCAAAATATATCTGTTTTACTACTATCATCTGCAGAAATTGAAATAAAAAGACGATTTGAATAAAAGGCGGGAAAATGCTCTTATCAATTGAATGTCTCCAATCAAAACACTTTTTTTCCTGCAATTTGACAGCGAAAATTGAGTAGTTCGTCGAACTTTTTAATCAGAGCTTCATCCGTGTAAAATCTTTAAATTCCTAATAGACTTTTATTCAGATTCTGAAAATGATGATTCCGAAAGCCATGAAGCTATCCTGAGCGACGACTTAGGTTTGCATGTTAACAAGGTTTGTATTAGACCAGCTGTTGAAGATAAGGAACATTTTTGTTGATGGAATTTTTCTCTAGTGAACAGAAAAATAAAGCATAGACATGCAACTATCGCACATAGCCCAGTGGAAGAGGACGAAGAAGTCAAAGAAATTCGTATGAAGACCGTAAGCAATTGCAGTAAAATTTTCAAGACTGTTGAAGATGTGTCTTACATGCATTTCAATCAAATAATGCCTGTGATACCAGAAGTGTCGTGGCGTTGGGGGAAAGGGGCGAGCGGGGCGCAGGCCCCGGGCGTCAAAGTATGGGGGCGCAAAATTCAAGAGGAAAAATAAAAGATATATAAAAATGGAAGGAAAAAGTATTAAATAGTGCTCAAAATCAAGGAAAAGCAGGGTTTATTTTTTAAAAAATTTCTTACGCATGGCGCCAACCATGTGATGCTTTGCGGCTGGTCTGTCGACCTCACTCATATTTACGAGGGCGCCGTCGTATACTCTCGCCCCGGGCGCTGATTTTCTACGGCACTGGATACCAGCACCTATTTTATATACTGTTAGACAGTGTTTTGTACGAAGTTCCCTACAAGGTGGGTGTAAATGGGCAAATAAAACCATTTCCTAAAGTGTAGGTGGTGAGAAATAAGTGTACTATATATTTTTATTTTATGTGATAAAAGCGAGCCCCAAGTAAAGGAAATAGCATTATTTGTGCACAATGATATAACAGAACAGCGGAAATTGACTTATTTTCGATTTTATTTCAGTTTTCAAATCATTCTTATTGAGATTTTGTGTGTTGATTCACACGGTTTCCTGCCCGTGACAACCATATGTCCTGCCCGTGACACAGTAAAGTTGAGTTTTTTTATTAATATAAATATTTGGCAAATTTCTCTTAAGTGTAGTTTGGTAACAAATTTCATCATTTATACATTTCCGTTTCAATAAAAAGATTTTGAGCCAAGAATTCACAGAGTTTTGTAACATTCAGTTGGTGTGTCGAAAGCCACTTCTCTTTTTTGTCCCCGCCCGTGACAGACGTTTAGGAATTAATATTTTCTACTCTAAACAGAAAAAAATACTGAGAACATCAGCTACATATACTACTAAGTCTGTACTGCTCATGTATCATACAATTAGCAGAATTTATGTTGTATTTTTAGAAATATACAACTTTAAAGCGTCAAAAATGTAGTGTAAATGTCCTGCCCGTGACGATGGAATGGCCGAGGTGTAGGTTAAGTTTACTACATGTGCCGATAGTCAAATTTTGTGCTATTATATGCTGTGAAAAGAAAATTTAAAGGAGGAAAGACACGGAAAAGTGACAATGTTCCGTGCGCAGAGGGCAGGTGACCAAAAGTGTATAAATCCTGTCGCCGGAGTCACTGTTTTCAAAGGCACAAGAAACAAAATAAGATGTAGTAAATATGAGAAGTTCTAGCCCACCAACCACTGTGTTAAATTGTGTATCCAGAGAATTGATTAAATGTACTGATGTCAGCTTAAAGTCAATATGTCGAGAATCATAATGGTTCTCGGATGTCAACATATATTATTATAATTAGTACTATTCGTTGAAAATTTTATTCAGTGAGAAATTCTGAGGAGATGAAAACATTTTGTACATGTTGTCAGATTTTCCTGTTTAACTAAAAAATCAAATATCAACTTGTAAAGGCATTAAAAGAAATGACTTTTTGTTTTAAATCTTCGTATTGTTCAAGATAGAGCTGTAGCATCTGTATAAACGAAACAAAAGGTTTTCTTTAATAAAATGTAGAAATTGTAATATGAATATTTTCTTTTCAAGTAGAATTGAGAATTTACAATGTGCAGTAGTTTCGAATAACATATACAGTAAAATCTAGATATGTAGTCAAGGTGCAAAATGCATGAGCAGTATTAGAGGTATTTTAACTTTCAGTGGAAAGTGAGATTTCACCAGTTTCGAGTAAAAGTGTTCTTGGTGCGACTGACATAAGAGACGACCGAATACTGTGAAAATTTTATCTTCAGTTCTTTTCAAAATTCTCAGTTTGGATTTTTTTCCTTTCCGTTGCGCTAAAAGAAATTCTGTTTTGGGACATTGTTGATTTTTTTTCCTGGTAGGGCCATCACACACAAAACATTAGATTTTCCGTAGTCCTCATTGTCAGCATAAATGGGAGGCCGACATCCTGTGTCGGTAGTTTGTGGCTTGCAACCTTTTTCACGAGTGTTTGCGGATGACGGACTGCAGGCCTGGATGCCGAGCTGTGAGTTGTGATTGAAGAGGCTCTGGAATTATTTTCTTTGGGCAAATTTGAGTTCCATTTTCCGGTGACAACAGGTTTGGTGAATCGATTGGTGATTGTTGGTAGCATACCTGCACCGGGTCCAGTAGGTTCGCGACCACCAGTCATTGATACATTTACACAGTCCGAAGGAAAGTAAACATCATCATACCACATTACATTCATTTTTTATTTATTTTTTTATATTTATATTTATTATTATTAATTATATTTATATTTTTTTAAAGTAAAAATTGGCTTTCCACAGCCACGATTCTGTCGTACTTATGTTACGCGAGTGCCAAGAAAAGAAGAACAATTACAATATGTGATGAAATGGGAGAATATTGCGACAATCGGCTCATTCGAGTAATACCCGATCATTGATGGATGAGTGTGAGTGTAGTTTCTGGGAAACAATTTTATGGAAAGTGAAAATGTCTGGAAGTAACAGATCTAGTAACGGGTCTCGTAATCCTGAAGAATACTTGTGTTGCAATAAGTAAATATCAGGATATAGTGTTTACTGTGACGGTTGTCAATTGTGGGTACATGCCCAGTGTTATGGTTTAACCCCGGAACAAGTCCAGGAATTGGATAAAAAGGAGGAACCGTGGTTCTGTAATACTTGTTTGGTTCAGGCACGTAGCCAAGGGGGGGGGGGTCCGGACCCTCCCCTTCGAGACCAGAAATGAAAAAATTAAGGAAGGATAAAACAAAATAAAAATGACGAAAAGAAGGATCAGCGTTAAAAATTAAAAAGAAAACTACAGCAAGCTTTTGCTTACTCTTTCTTATGAGGAGATTTGTATTACTTGCAATATGGTGGGGAGGTAAGCGAGATATTCTGGAAGAGTCAGGGAATTTGAAATTTCAAGAAAAGTTATGGAATTCTCAGAATTTCTGCTACTAGTCAGGGAGATTTCAAGCTTTCGAAAGCATAGTGCCGTTGTGTAACGGCGTGGACATTTTAAATCATAATTTTTCGTCATCGCATCCTTGCAGTATCAAACATGTTATTTCAAGGACAATTTTCTATTGCTCCTTTAACTTGTCATTTGGAACCGACAATAGTTGACGGACCAATAAAAACAAAAATTTATGTTGAAAGAACGTTCTGTTAGCATTTGATTCAACAGAGAAAGGAACGTATATATTGTAAAACTAGTTGAACATACACATGCTTCGCCACAGGGGCTGTATTTGAAAGTCAACGCCTTTGGGAGTATCACCTGGATCTCAGCGACGGCGAAAACTATGGATTTGATACTAATATCGGTCATTTTGGGCTATTTTTTACATGTCTCGGTATCCACTCCCCGCTGACTCCCAGCCCGCATGCAATTGTAACTAAATTTGCAAGTCATCGCTAATGGAAATGTCACCATTGATATCAGCGACCGCGAAAACTATGGATTTGACACTAATATCGGTCATTTTGGATTACTTTTATATGTCTTGGTATCTCACCCCCCTCCGGTGATCCCCGCCCCGGAGCCGAATAGCGTGAATTTGGAAGTTAATGCGATCCGAGTTTCACCATTGATTTCAACGACCGCGAAAATATGAATTCGACACTAATAGCTCAAGTGGTAGAGCGTTGGCTTCGCATTCGAGAGGTCGTGGCTTCGAATCCCGCTGCCGACCATCCTGACAGATTTTCCAGGGTTTCCCTCAGTCCTACCAGGCAAATGCCGGTATGGTACCTACTAAACAGGCCCTGGCCGATACCTTCCCAAATACTTTCCATCGTTAATGTTGTTGGATATCCAGTGTAAGGCCCCTGAGCTGTATCTGGTGATTGTTAAATAAAAAAAATAACTATCGGTCATTTTCTACTACTTTTACATATCCCGGTAAACGCCCCCCTTAGACACCCTGGTTCGAATTTCGACAAAAACGTTTAACTCTGGTCTGGAGCCTGGACCAAGGTATTCGTGACTAAAATTTGGTAACTCTCGGTCAATTTGTCTGGTTCCCAAGCCGGTTTCGGTAAATGCCCCCCTGCGACCCCCTGTTTAGAAATTTAAAAAACGCTACGTCTTGATCTGGGGCCTGGGCCAAGGTACCCCTGACCAAAATTTGGTAACTCTCGGTCCACTCGTCTGGTCCCCAGGCCGCACACAGACAGACAAACACACAAACAAACTCTTTATTTTCTTTATATTAGAAGATAGTTTACAAGACAGTATTGACTATGTACTTTTTATAATAATTGAGGTCATAACGAAAGGAAAATTGTTATATTTGAATAAACAGGAGAAGGACGTAAATATTGTAAAACCTTTTTCAATACTTTTTTTTTATTATTTTGCTCGAAATTTCTTCATAGTTTGTTATTAAAATACTTGCCAACACATCCTCATTTTATTGTCCTAACAACCCAATATATGTTGATAGTAAAATAGTTTAGATTGATCGAGCTCCTGTGCCTTCAGAATTTCATGTCACTCTGTTCCCTCCCCCCTTCCCGTTACGAAATCCTGGCTAAACGAACCAATATATGTTCCAGTAAAATAGTTTAGAATGATCGAGCCCCTTTTGGGATGACCACAGTATTTCATGTCACGGACCCCCCCCCCCCCCTTCACAAAATCCTGGCTACGTGCCTGTTTGGTTAAACACGGAAATGTCTCATCACTCCCAGAGTTGTCTCGGAATGGGAATTCAAATGAGAGTGAACTTGTACTGTCAAGGAAGGACAACCATGGGTCAAGTTCTAGTGTTGTTAATAATAATGTAAACAAAGATTTTGAGAATCAGGAATCAGTAGGACAGAATACGCAAGAAACTGTACAAACGGGTTCAATTGTGTTTCTGGCGGATCTAGCCGCAATTTTGGAACAATTTAGTAGGTTGTTGAATGTTTCACTAGACAATAAATTTCAAACAATTAGCGAAAATTTTAACAGTAAATTCCTGAATATGAGCGAAAAGGTTGATAATGTAAATCGTACTTTAGATTAAAATTTGAAAACCTGAAATCCGATTTATTGCAAGTAGTCAATGATAAAATAGCAGATGTAAACAAAGATGGAAGTACGTGGTTATAAAGTACGGTTGGGACTTATCAGGATAGGATAAATGTCAGGGTAGACGAGTTAGATAAAGATCTTCGGTTGTCAGAAGAAAAGCAGAACCGACGATGTGATGCTCTCGCTGGCGAAATATCACATCTCGAATCTAGTAGTAAAGAAGCCTATGAGCTACTAGATGCCAAGATTAAGTCGTTAACGCAAAGTCAAACGGGAAAAAGTGGTAGGCGTAGGTACCAAAAGCCACATGACATTATTCCGAATTAGTTAGTCGATTTTGGTGAATCAGATGCCGACACTCCAGTGGAGGTACCAGTCTCTTCTGTCGAGGAGACTCGTACTGTCCCCATTGTGACGGTCTCTGTATGTCAACCCACTACTAGTCATGGTTTAAATGTGATCCCAGTAGGATTTATCCCACAATCTAGGGAAAATAATTCTAGAAAGGACAATTATACAGAAACTTTTGGTTGTCAGTCACAAATTCGAGGGTTGAATTCTTTGTCTGCTTTGCCTCCAGTGTCAACTTCTGTGTTCTTCCAAAACTAACTGAACATCATTCAGGGAGATCTGCAGAGATGGAAACAAATTAAAGTCTAATGGGGGCAGGAGCGTGTTAAACAGTGGATATATTAAAATCCCTGTCAAGTATTTTCAAATTATGATGGGTCGTTAAAGCTGTATGCAGTCTTTCATTGTCACACTGAGAAAAATCCTTTATCCGGACATCGGTATATTGTCCAAATATACGGAATCCTTACGTTTACTACAGAAATCAGAATGGAGCATACTTATTCATATCTTACATAAGCACTGACCTTATATGTTTCATCATGCTGTAGCAGGATGTCTGGCATCTAAAAGTCTTTCGCATATTACGTACATATACCTATGTTACATACGACAGCTATATGATTTATCTTCTATCTGTATGAGAGATCCTGACCACCTATATATAGTTCTTTCGTTCATGCGGAAAGTATGTATAAAATATACTTTTTTCAGTTATACGTTTTCTGTACGTTAAGTCAAAAAACTACAGAATTTATACATGTAACCTACGTTTTTACTACGCCACATACGTTTTTCTTTCCTCAGTGCAGAGTGGTATACCCTTTCTGTTCACCGATTCCAGCCTTTCTTTTGAATTGTTACACACACTGTTCCTAATTTTCAACAATATAAGTGCGAGTTTATCGTTCCGTCTGGCAGCAGCAGCTCATGATGTACGATATCCTTCTAAACCCACCAAATGCTTAGCACAACGCCATTGAAACCAAACTCCTTCACATGGTGTACAAATGACACTGCTACTTGTTTCATTGTAGTAGAAGTTACCATTGTTTATAAGAAGTACATTGTTACTTTTTGGAAACTACATTAACAACTATAAAGTAAATAATTGCCTTTCAACCTGTAATCTCGGTTGTTCGCGTTTTAATTTTATAAATACGTGCTGAAGCATTGTTAACTTCATTAATATTTTGTCAGCTGTTTATTTAAGATGGTAGCATATGGCTATCATCTAGTGTTAGTCGAAGCCTTGTACTTTTCTGCATTTCTTCTCCGAGGAAAATGGCAAGTATAGTGTTTCGATACGACTTCCATTTCGTAACAATTCGTTTGGATTCTAATCTACGATTTTTTCCTACGAGAATGGATGAAGAAGAGAATATCAACTGATTGAGTAAAACAGCTGATTCCACCGATTATGACGCCAAACAGGACTTCCTCCAAGACTTTACCCTGAGATGACGAACCTGAACTTCACAACCACAGGATATTACAACCTGAGGGAGAAAGCGTCCTGTTTCTACCCGGACTTGACCAAGAAGTCTTCGCCGTGGGATGTCTTCCTGAACTGCAACAAACCTAGATTAGACTAACTGTGCCCATGGCTTGAGGACTTCTTTTACCCGCACGTGACGCCCGACACACCATGTCTTAGCGTGATCTGTTCTGGTTGAAGCTATGTTTATATCTGGCGAGACAACCTGAAAGCGACTACCCTGATTTCTCAATCACGAGCTTCCTAAGATCGAGGATTCGGGGGTATGATGATGTCTAAGAAGGAAGTGGGTCAGAGGAGGGTACACATTTCGGTCTAAACCGATGTTGTGATCATCGACGGCATTGAAATTCTTTAGTTGATACTACCTACTGTGGAGTACAAATTGTGATGGATCATCAACCTCTTGATATCACCTGTCTTGGAGCCATCAGTATCTCGTTAAATGAAGAAACAGGTAGCTTCGTTTTCACTGAAATAGATGGCCTAGATGAGATCAATGTGTTGTCTTGAAATTACTCTAGATGTCACATTTGGGAATTTGGGAACCAGAATATATAACTCGACAAGTTTCAAACCAAGATGCGCAGATCGCTGCGGAGCACTTCGAATTCCACCACCCTCCCCACTACTCTTCCATCCACTGATCTGGCCTTGAAAGTACCAGTGATACTAACTCAGCAAACTTATGCTTCAACAAATATCACCTGTTAAAATAAATGACAAATATTACCGTGTAGCCTTATACCTACAGTATCGACTCGTAATTCTCATATCAGTGGTCCATTTCATTTAATCCCGCTTTTGAAAATGCGTTGCGGTGGTAGCTCTTCGTATTCTACGGTAGTATATTCTGCGTATGTTCGTTATTAAGCTTTATAACGAAGAAAAACCAAAAGGCGAATGACTTAATTTTCTGGATTCCACATTAAAGACTGAACTGACAGCCGAGCCTACTAGAACATTACGATACTGAACCAGGGGCAAATACAGAACGGGGGGCGCATCTTTCTGAAAGGGAAATATTTCTGTCTTACTTCAATGAGACGAGTTGACAAAAGTATTTTTGTCAATATAAGACAACAAATAAGCTGCTTTCAGTCTATTGTTAGTACAAACTATGTCTCAAGTGTTATAATGTTTAACATTTTGCGCCCCCCATCCTTCTGAGTAAGAATGAATAATTATTCAACTTCCAAGGCCGAAGATACAACTTGTGTTAAAAAAAAAAAAACTATAACAACTGATAACTAGTAGAGAAAACTTTGTTCAACGATTTATTTTATTTCAGCTAGTTCCTCTTCCAGAAGTGCGGATCAAAATATTTGGCATAGTTGCAATTAAAATATTTGACTTAATTATCACCCTAGTTATACGTTCGAAGTCCCAAAGGTCATGTGGGCCCCCTATTCTATTTATGAATATACATTATTTGGCATAATTTGAATGCAATTTGTCTTAAAATCCTCATGTATATACCTTCTGCAGCAGAATGCCACCCCCTCAACTTTACAGAGAAATCGGCGCCCTTGGGTCGGGCCTAAATGCTAACTCGAGTCGGGTCTCACATATTTCTAACTCGAGTCGGGCCTCACATTATTAATTCACGGGCCCGGCCTGAGATGAAACCTACATTCACGCATCACATTCAGTACCGGCGTGTTGGCAAAGTAAGAGTGAAATAGGTGCAACAGAAACTGTTGGAAAAGGGCCACGTCTTATTATTGTCCATGCAGGAGGGGAATTTGGGTTTGTTGATAATGCTCTATTATTCTTCAAATCTAAGCAAAAAAGTGGAGATTATCATGATGACATGAACAGTAGAAATTTTTCAAAATGGATCGGTGAAAAACTACTTCCTAATCTTCCCGAAAACAGCGTTGTTGTCGTTGATAATGCCAGTTATCACAATGTTCAAATCAATAAAAGACTATCTATGTCTTCACTTAAAAGCGACATGATACAGTGGCTATCAGCGACAGACAAACCTATAAACGAAACTGAAATTGAAGCGGAGAATAGAGTAAATACATTGTGGAGAATGAACAAAAGACAATTTTTCTTAAGAATTCAAAATGTACCTTATGTGAAACAATACGCGATTGACAAGAAATTTATAAACACGAGGCACACTATAATAAGACTTCCACTTTACCACGCAGACTTAAATCCTATTGAACTTGTGGGGGAAGGGGATCAAGAGCAAAGCAAGGCAATGCATTTCCGATTCACTGGATGAAAAGAAAGTTATTTAATGAATATTCACCACAGAAATGGGTAAAATGTTGTGAACACGTGAAAAAAATTGAAGATTCTTACTTTGAAAGAGACGGGCTTATGGGTGAGCGTGCAGATGAACTGATAATTAGATTTGGTGAAACCGATACAGACTCAGATTCATTGGCCGATACAGACTCAGATGAGTGGGAGAGTGAAACTGAAGGAGAAATGGAAAACATTTAGAAGGTGATTAATGTTATCATTTATTTATTTATTTTTCATTAAGATTCATTGCGAACTTTTCCACCTTTTAATTCATATATTACGTTGGTAAGGAATACCCCTAATCATACTTAATTCATTTAATATTCAAAGAGAAAATATTAAAATGCATTAAAAATTTAGTGCAGTCAATATACAGCATTTACACTCAAATGTCGTAGAAAATCCTCAGACCATTCCGCTCCCTCCAGATTGCAACACTGCAAAACATCATCGTCGCGGAGAAGGGAGTGGGGAAATGTAGGATTAGGTGCGCAACAACTAGGCTGCAGCGTTCTGTTTACAAACTTTTTCACTTATAGTATATTGAGACAATTTATCTTGGTTTATGCAGTAATATGGATGTGGTACTTATAGCAAGTTCACTGATTTTGAACTATTTTACCAAATTTAATGGTCCCTAATATTATCTGATCTGATTCTCAACTCAACCTATGTTTGTCAACCGGAAGGCTCTTTATCTCCATTTTCTTCTACGTATGAATTTGGAATATGTCTGCAAGTCTGATTATGATGCATCGAATTGGTTTCAAGAAGCTAGTTGTGTTCCACCTAGATTGCCGAAACGTTTGTTTCAAATGCAATATGCGCACCTCATAGACCATGGTTTCGCTATTTAACATGGAATAACAAACAGGAAGTATATGCTGCCATTGGGACATACTCTAGATCACCAAGCTCACATTACCTGAATCCTGTGGACCGATAGATCTTCAAAGTATGATATCTCGTTGACATTCAGTTTATTTGTTTGTGATTAATACTTGCAACTTATTGACGCCTATCTACATTTGGACCACATAGGATCATACATATTGTCAACGAATTTGCATTGGACCCTATTACATAACAAATTTATGCTTTGATTTCATATCTGTCTGCACATAGACTGATCCACCTATAGAATATATTTTGGATCTCAATCAACAACGAGAACTTCATGCAACCGAACGTATGTACTGTACTGCTGAACTTTCTGCACATTCCATCTGCGTATGAATTGGCTTTGTTGTTAGATCTAGTTCATCGATATTATGGACCATCCGAATCTAGATTTCTATGCTAACTTTTATATCCCTACAGTATATTTGACCATGAAGCGCTATATGGATTATTGCCCTGATTATTTGGCGCAACTTATGGACCGTTTCCAAGTCGCTTGTGCATGATTTTCTGATTATTTAGATAAACCTGAAGTTCTAAACAAGATGAATATGCAAGATCACAAATATATAAAATAAAGTATTGTACTTTGAACAGAAAGTAGTGACAATAAAATCGCTGCAGAACTTTCCTAATCAGTTCGTGTTCTTTTTCTTCATATGTGAGAATGTGTTAAGGGTATCTAAAAGTACAGTTGTCAACAAAAGTACACTGAGAAAAATTCGTTCTCCGGACAGGGGTATATTGTACAAATATACGGAGTCCTCTTGCTTACTAAGGAAATCAGTACGGAGCATACGTTATCCGTATGCTACATAGGCACTGCCCTTAGATGTTACATCATGCCGTTGCAGGCAGTCTGATATCTAACAGTTTTCCTTATATTACATACATATATGTTTGTTACCTTCGTCAGCTATATGTTATTTACGTCCATTTGTATGTGAGGTCCTGACCACCTATATTGTTTCATACGGAAAGTACGTACAGATGGAACACTTATGCAGAAAGTATTATAAAACACGCGTTTTCAGTTTGTACGTTTGCTGTACGTTAAGTCCAAAAAGTGCAGGGTTTACAAATGTAACATACGATTTTAAGTACGCCACATACATTTTTTTCCCTCAGTGTACGAACTCTTAAAGATGCTTACATACTCTTTTAACAAGAACTTAGGAAATGTTTTTTTGGTGCGAATGAAATCCTTTTTAACATCTAGTGGGAATTTCATCGCAGTAACACATCACAGGTATCGACTACGGACACATATCTAACATACAGGCTTTAGTTCCCAGACAGGCAGGAGATAGTGCATTGTTGATTAGGACATGTGAAAGAGTACAATAGAGGGCCCACAATCACGAATGACTTTTCTTTACGAATTCAGACTGAAATATTCTACACAGCAAATCGTAAAAAAAAAAAAAAAAAAAAAAAGAAACACTAGCAATGCATTTGATCGAGGTATACCGAATTGACACATCATTCGCCATTGGTTTATTAGAGTTCGTTCCGGTGACACAGCATTGCAAAATGAACCTTTAGGCACTGACCAACATCGTGTCCGGATAAGATTCTTAGGAATACTCTGGGAGCGACCCCCTCAGAAAGGTATGTCATTGTAGGCGAGTTAGGCATACATCACATCAGTGTTTCTTCCAGATGTGTTATTGGGGGAGCACTGCCCCTCCGGACCTCTAAGAGTGCCTCCCCGGACGAGACCAAAATAATACGTCTATAATATAACAGTACATAAGAGAGCACCAGCAATGCCCCCCGGAATATTACATGTGCCCTCCCCGGAACATTTTTTTCTGAAAGAACGACTGTATCACATCACTTTCATTCGACAACTCAATGCAATTGGTAAGATTGTGCGTTTGTCTCACAGGCACCACTCTCACTCACATTGACCATTAAGAATTGCCATTTGGAGATGTGTAGTTCTCTGAGTAGATAGGATAACCGAGAAAACTTTCTGCATCGTATTATCACTTATAATGGAAAATAGATCTGCTGCGCCCAGTGGCGGATCTAGCCCAGCCCCCCTAGTTTTCTGAGGGACAAAAATAATTCAAGCTATTATTTATATATTTTTTAAAGTTTACTATGAACTTATGACATACATATCATAGTCTAGTGTCTGGCTGCCTCCCAGTTTTTACCTTCTAGATCCGCCACTGGCTGCGCCATTCATAAATTGTACTGAATCTAGTACGTTACTTGCCATTCTTTTAGAAGACAGTATGCATGTTTTTGGCATGAATTTTTGATTACGACTGCATAACTGCAGATAAATATTTCCTGGGTGACACATTGAACCCAGTGGCGTATTTAAGGGGGCTTTCGGGCTTAAGCCCCTCTGAAATTTTATTGACTATATTAAAGTAAATGAAATACCTTGCAGAATTTTCAATTTCCAGGACTAAATTTAGCGAAGCTCTCCTCGAAACAAAATCGTAAATACGCCACTGATTGAACTCCAATGCATGATCCAAAAGAAACTTTTGTTCATACTTGTACATATGTCAGTGGAATGAAAGACTCAATACAATATGTATTATTATTATTATTATTATTATTATTATTATTATTATTATTATTATTATTATTATTATTATTAGTGGTAGTAGTGATAATGGTGGACACTTTTGTGAATATTATACCCTATAGTATTATTACAAATTATCTTCCCGAATACAAACTTGAACAAATCTCACTTAACAACAATCATGCACGTGAAAGTGGTCTTAATGAAGACGGAAAATTATGTTTTTTAGTAGTTGGTAAAGTTATCGCGTAGTTAACTTTTTAGTCGCTAAGGTATTAAGAGAAAATGGCTGCCAATGACAAGGAAAGACTTCTGTGTGTTCACATCTGGCAGTCTGTTATCACTGTGCAAATCTACTTTTGAATGAAGTTTCGCGAATAAGCTTGCAGTGCGCACAGTATCTGTAAATCATAGCATGAATTTTAAAGCAAATGAATGCATCTGTAAGGAAAAGTCAAATGATTGTCCACCAGTAAGAAAGGCAAATAACTGTGCAGCGTGTAAGAGACGAAATCAGCAGAAATCCACTACCGCAGCCAACTGAGAATTAGACATACCCCGAAGATTTTGCGCAAATGTTTGCGGTTCCATCTTTACCGTCTGCAGTCACTGCAGGACGTGAAACCGGGCAACAAAGCCAAGAGACAGTCTTTCTGCGATAATATACAAATCGAAATTGAAGGTAATGGTTTCATAGAATTATTAGTGTTCATTGATGAAGCCACCTGCCACTTGTCATGCAAAATGCACAAACATAATTTTACTATTTGTGTTCTGGAAAACCTCGATATAGTGTGAAGCATGGACGCTACTCCTCACCCTCCAAGGTGAATATATTTTTTTTTGTGTTATCAACCATGAAAAGGTGAATGGGCTTTTTCTTCGACAAGAACACAAGCATAGAGATTCCATAAATCCAAATGCTATGGACATGACTTCTTCCATAACTGGAACAGAATATCCCCGGCTTTATTTATCAACATGATGGTGTGCCACTCCATTTCCAGTCAGATATTAGACGTGAACTGAATATGCGATCACCAAACAGATGGATTGGGCGTAACGGTGGAGATGGTTTTCAGCGTTTGTGTTAGCCTCCATACTCCATCAGTTTTACAACTAGGGATTTTTTTCAGGTTTTGGCGAACAACATGTGTATCAGCTACCTTTACCACTCAGGATCTTCGTGTTTTCATAACAGAGGCCACTGCATTATTGGATCTCGACGTGTCCCCGAGTGTTACATGAAGCTGGTGACATGCAGCAATGTTTCAACGTTACAGCGTCCCTTCTTATCACAAATTAATATATTGAATATTCAGTCTCCTAATGCAATGTCCCTCTTGAGTGATCAGCCTAATACCCAGACCTACCACCTGTGGATTTCTATTTTTATAGTAATTTAAATACGTCCATTTGGAGACAAATTAATTCAAAGAGACAGGAAATATTCTTCACTTTGAGATTTAGCTACTTTAATATTTCAGTCTTAGCTCTTGATGGCATAGTGCAATGGTTTTCAACTGTTAGGATTTAAAGTTATCAAGCATTTAATAATAATAATTAGTTAAAATCAATTCTGAGACAGATCGTTCCAGTCAACGCCTCAATACTTTATAGAAACTTATAGTATTACTCTATTATAATTTAGATATATTGTTATCAATAAGAAATCAAGTATGTTTGGATAACGTGGGTGTTCAGTAAACTGTGTTGTCAGTAAAAAAAAAAAAAAAAAAAAAAAAAAAAAAGCGAGGGATCACTGGTCTAGTGTGTAGTTTATAGCATACAATATGTGCTTGTACAAAGTCCATAGAGTTTCAATTCTGTTGCCATACAAGTAAGACAACTGATGCTGTAACATTGATTGTATATCTCGTCCTGCGAATTTAGAAATACCCATGCAGATGCACTTTCTTTCGTCACTGACATCTTTATTTTGAAGTAAAAAATATTCTCTTGAACACTAATCGCCTTTTTCTCTCTCATTCATGTTGTATCCAGTGACAGCTCATGAGAGAAATACGGTCTTCATTATGATACCAGCAGAACTTAAGGACTAGTATGGAAAATACAGTTCAAAGTTATGATGAACTTTTAAATTTTAATTTCTATGAAAATAGGACCGATATATTTTTTTGGAGGGGGATTACTTGGATTCATCTTACATAGACTCATACACAACTGAAAGTTTCAAGGGGTTCAGAAGTGGTAAAAGGGACGTTCTCACCCCGTGGTCACCTCCTATCTACGTTCCTGGAGTACACAAGCACCAGGCCCGTAGCCAGCCCAAGCATTTAGAGGGGGCCCGGTAGAAGTTGGGGGGCCCGACCCAATCATATTAATCCCCATATTATAGTTCATTTGCAAGCCTGCCGTGAAACTTTTAGGGGGCCAGTCAAAGTTTATGGGGGGCCCGGCCCCCTGTGGACACGGGCCTGACAAGCACCATTAAAAACTGGAGTGTTTAAAATTCCAGCATCAAACTTGCATCATGCTATATGCATTTCGTAGTGAACAGCAGTCGTTTACGCAAATCCACATTGAACAAGATATTATGAAAAAAAAATACAAAAATCTTGAAACAATAATTATATACTTGGGAGCTTGAAAACTTCTTGCTTTCTTGAAATTCTGTGTACGCTATCTCTATGCCTATTATTGCAAATTAAAACGCAGAGTTTGCGTTGTGTTGCCACAAACCGCAAACCGTTACGGAATGTGGCCCTTGGTCTGTTTCCAATCATGATGCACCGCGTTCTTTAAGCTTCCTTTGTTAGGCAAGATGGGAAATCTTCACTTGAAACGGAACTTTTGATCATTTTGTACATTTCCTTAGCTACATGACTTTTGATTTATGCCAGCGTTTCTCAATCTGGGGTCGCAAATGGAGGTGAAAAAGATAATTGTAATTAGTATCTAGTAACAGACTAATACTTTTAGAGATTACTTTGAATTTTTTTATTGTGATAGATATATGTTTATTTACATACTTGTCAAACTGTCATCCTTGTTCCTATATAAGGCTTACACATATATACAACTGTAAGCGATTAGAAAAGAAATAATACAAACTGGAAATTAGTTAGGGGGTCGCTGGAAAGAGTGTGTGATAAAAGAGAGACGTGATATGAAATAGGTTCAGGGAGCCTGGTTTAAGCTATCCTCTGCTAGATTTAATTATACCATTTTTAAAAGTAAAATCATCTCTGTAAGATTTAATTTAAATACAGATAACAAGATTTGCTTTGCTAATGTCTCGCTCCTGAAAAGTTTGGAAGCTTCTAGATGCGGGAGGCGTTGTTTCGAGGATGAGCTGACAACCTGAATATTGTTTTAATTATTTTCTCATTTTCGTCTCTCATTGTTGTTTTAAGACATAAATAGAACAACAGATGTCGCCAAAGGACTCCTTAAGATTTTTTTTCGTTCTCGGAATTACTTTTCTCATCTGCCATTCTCAATCTTGTTCTCTTATTTGCAGGAGGAATAATTTGTTGGAAACTAGTCAAATATTCAACAAAGAAATATCTCACATAAACAAACGAGAAAAACTAATAAAAAGGCTCTCCTATATTTGAGTAACAAATATAAAAATAAAGTGTAAAGTAAATAAACTAAATACAGCCTAAAGTATATATCATCGTCATAATGTTCCACGATATGCAGCTTTATTTATTTTACACTTTACTTTTATATTTATTCTCAAATATAGGAGAAACATTTTACTATTTTTGTTGTTTGTCTATATTGGATAGCCATGTTATGCTATTCACAATAAATCATATCGCCATCCCCGAATGTGATCAGGCCACTGCTCTCTCTAACTCCATTTATTTGTCGCCATTCCTTCATCCATTGCACGTAACTTCCTCAATGCATTCCTTTGTTGGAAACTAACAGGTTAGAACATTAAAACCATAGAGTAATGATATAGCATAAGAGGTTTCAGCTGCTCTTCCAGCTGAAACTTTGGAGACCGTGGCGCCACCACTCAAGGAAGTTGGATACCACGAACTACTATTAAAAGCAAGAACGAATCACATCATTGGCCTGAGTCTGATAAAATTAGCCAATGATACACTTAGCTACTGCTAGTAGCAGACGATGCAGTTAGTTACAACTCTAGCCGATAGTGTCGCAAAATCACTTTCGTTGCATTGTGGGAAAAAATAATTTCCGTTATATAGGAAGTGGTTCATCAGGGTAATCTGTGATTAAAACCCTCATCATAACTAACATCTTACGTCCTTATGTTCTGTTATATGCACTTCACTTCATCATTTCCATTACATGCCATGTTCACATAATTTTCTTATGAACACAAACGAAATAAATAAATAAAGTTGTGATAGCAATCTCCAAATTGATCTACAAATAAATTGATACTCATGGTCCCAGAAAAGGCGTTGCCTTCTGTGGCCCACCCATCTTCGGATGGAAATGAAATTGCACTTAAAAAGAGTTGGATAGTCGTTGCTAACATCGCTCCAAGTGTCTAAACCCGCTCTGAGTAACCCCAGAGCAGGAGATTAACACTGTTGTCGCAACTAACATCCTACGTCCTTGTGTTCTGTTACCTGCTCTTTAGTTCATCAATTACATTACATGTCATGCTAAAACCTGCTTATGTATGTGTAAATGAAAATGCAATAAATAAATAAAACCCTGATACCCAACTCCAAATCGAGCTACAAGTAAATTGATGCTCATGGCCCCAGAGAAGGCGTTACCTTGTGCGGCCCCCCCTCTCCGGATGGAAATGAAACTGCACTTTAAAAAAAACGTTGGATAAAACTGTTCTATTAAAGAAGGGTGAGTGGGAAACTAAAGTAGGAAAAAATATGATACGTTTTCGACCTGCGCTCAGCTGGACGTCACCTAACTTTTCCAATGATACTATCAAATTCTGTAATACCTCATACCCATTAGCATTATTTAAGTCTTCAGGAAGGGATTTGATATGAATACATTTTCAGCTGTAATACAATTCTAATGGAAAACATTAAAAGCCACTTACATTGCAGAGCCTTGCCTTGCTCCTATGAAAACCTGAAATGACGCTACTGCTCACACCGCCGCGTCAGCCAGAGAGAAGGAACATTCTTAAGCCAATCCAAATTTTAGAAAATAACATCTACAAAATTATTAAGATTTAACAGGAAATAAGTCCAAAAAGTAGACACATACCAGTCGGTAGATACCATTGAGCGGAACAAAATTATATGTCAGTATATAACCTCATGCGTAGTTTTCGAAATAATTGAAGGGGCCGCGGTGGCTCAGTGGTAGAGCGTTCACCTCTGGTACTTGGGGTCCCGGGTTCGATTCCAGCCCCGCCAAGTGAACTTTGTGGTGGACAAACACCGTGTGCGTGTTTCCTCGGGGTTCTCCCGTTTCCTCCCACTTTCTTCATTCCACCATTTCATTCATTACTCATCATCACCGTCTCCTTTAGCATAACCGGCATAACCGTGGGACGTAAAACTCAAAGATTTGATTTCATTTCATTTTTCGAAATAATTGAGAAAAACGAACACTTCGTAAACCTAAAAATCGATGCTGTAAGAGAACCATGCCATTTATTGAAGTGAAACTGATGTTGAAATACATCCTCATTATGTATTATTATAACAATAGTATTACGACAATACATAGTGTGGTTACTAAGATATAGCTAAATATTTAATTCCTGAATTTAATTTCTGTAGAAACTAAATATTATCGAAGATTATATATATATATATATATATATATATATATATATATATATATTAGTCACTAAATCACATCGAGATAATAAAAATGGAATATTTGAAGATGAATTCTCATGCGTAGATTTCGAGGAAATTGATATTTTTTTAAGTCGCTAAAACACATATCGCCAATCTGGTCCAGTTGATAGTGCTTATTCTGAAGTAGACTTACATAAAGGATGAGTCAGTGTTCCTGTCCTGAAAGTGAATGTGCTGTAGGGAAACATACACAGACACTCACAACTGGAGCTGCTGTAAGCGAGCTTATTAAGAAGTCAGCTATCGAACTGTTTGCTGCGTAAAAGGTATTAAGTCCAAAAATCATAAATCGTAGCAATTTGACACAGATTGGCATTTAAAAGTTTCTGCTTGTGTAAAGTCTTAAAAAATAAAGATTATTAAGCGCTTTAGACTGCTGGCGAAGTGTTGGATGTTTTAAATCGCTGCATAAATTGTTCCCCACAAAGTATTATACAAAGGTTTTTAAGTTCAAACGTTTAGAATATTTTGGACTTAACACCTATTACGCAGCAAACACAGATATGTTTGTTTATGTACTGTATATGAAGTATTCTAAAGTAGATTTATTTATTTATGTACTGTATATGAACTATTCTGAAGAAGATTTATTTATTTATTTATTTATTTATTTGTGTACTGTATGTGAAGTGTGCTGAAGTAGAATTATTTATTTTTGTACTTTACATGAAGTATGCTGAAGTAGATTTATTTATTTATTTATACACTTTTCATGAAGTATGTTGAAGTAGAATTATTTATTTATATGTGGACTGTATATGAAAATATAGAGTATATTACCTAGCAAATTGTATCTATTGTTGTTTGATTTCTCGTAACAATGATGCCCATACAACTTTGTGAATATTATTAGCATTTAACGGAACAAAAGTGTTAGATGACACATACCAATCTTGAGACCTTATTGAGCTGAATAAAATGATATGCATGAGTGTAAAAGCTCAGGCGTAGTTTTCTAAAAATAAATAAATAAAATTAAAAAAGGAAAAGAAAGAAATAAAGAGAAAAGAATTTCTCTGTAAACATGAACCGCGTTATTCAGAGTCGTTTTGAAATATGATTAGCGTCGTTCTAAAGGCCTGACTACTGCAGGAAACATATGTTAAACGAACTCTTTAGTATGGCACTAATCACGCGTCGGAACGACTCTGCATAAAGCCCAAAAAGTTCATGATGCGTGAACCAGGGCAGTTATTGAAGTGAGACTAATGTTGTAATGCACCACGTGCTTGTGTTTATAAACATTACACGTGCTCCTGTTTGCAAACATCAACCACATGTATTTACGTTGTAGTACTACACCTCACGTTGGATTACTATAGAAGACGACAACGGACCACCAGCAGCATCTACAGTCACATGACGACAAGGCAGCAGCAGTACAAACGCCACCCAGAGCGCCTATATAACGAACAGGATTCAACGGACAGTCACCAGTCTGCTCCTCTAGCTTGCCTGGAGCTCTAGGAGAAACCAAAACTAAAAGCTTCGAGTTTGTTGCATCCCATCCTCTCGCCTTAGCTAGTACGGAGCTCTGTTGGGATCACAACTTCAGTCGCTTAGTCTCCTTCGGGGCTCTGTGACTGTTTACCCTCTCATTGTTTGCTTCGGAGTATTGGAGTTTCCTACATCACTCTACTTAGCTTCCTTCGGAACTGTGTACAGTTTTGGGCTACCTTTTATCTACCTCATATTAGAGAAAGTTATCTTGTAATATTTCTGTAGATATTGGTGTATTTTATTAGAAAAGTTTATAATAAACCGGCAGTGAGAGTCGATTCCAGATTCTAATTTTATTTCACCTTGCTCTACCTATTCCCGCAAAGAGAAGAATTTTTAGCCTCTTCATTATGGCAACAGCAAGATATGCATGTTGTGATTAAGGAGATATAGCCTAAAACTATGATTAACTCTTACATTTTAATTTCTGTTTAACTAAATTATTATTCAAAGATGAGACATGTGTTAGTCGATAGATCGCATCGAGTTGGACAAAAGAACACAATTTTGAAGGTAAATAAATTTATGTGCCTAGTTCTCGAGAACGTTGAATAAAACAAACTTTTTGGCATTAAAAAGTCCGTCGTTTCTTGCCAATATAAATTTGACACTTTTAATTTTTATGGTAGAAATTGCTATTTACTTATGTACAGTATATGTACTAAAATATATGGGTTATCAAGCAGATTGTTTCTATGGATGTTTAGCTAAGTGTGATAGACGTACTCCTTTATTCATATACTGCTTCCACATAAAATGGGAGATAACCTGGGCCGTACTAATTTTCAATTCTTGGAAATATGCAGTTACAAAATCAATTTCTTATGTGAGATTCCGTACGAAAAGCTTTGTACCTTTGTACTTTTCCTTATTTTTATTTGGAAATACTACTCTCGCACGAGTGGAATTGGTACTCTTAAATTATTGAAGAAATGTATTGAACAAAATGGAATTCTTCGTTTAACATACGACGTTTATGCACTGTAGGATCAAGTATGTTAATAGTGAGTGCGGACACTGTTTACCCGCTACAAACTCAATCAAATCAAAGATCCGTGAAACAAAAGTAAATGCTTTCACTCAACCACAATGCTGACACGTATTAACATTACATTTTGATCAGCGGCGTGAATCTGTCTTCAACATTGGGGGGAACGGCTAAGACTATTTCTTCTTTTTAGCGATGTTCAAAATATGTATGAAGTTGAAAAACAATGCTGTAGAAAATCAGAGGAGCAGAGTTGTCTTCAACATTGGGAAGCGGGCTGATTTGAGGTGTATTCTGGGAAAGGGAGGAGTGAGACTCATGTTATGGTAGATGAATTTGACCTCTGAGGTGAAGCTGTTGTATATTATATATCAGGGGATGTAGATGAAGTGGCAGTCGGACACAATTCATCACGTTTCTACCCGAGAAACACATTTCAAATCGGATTATTGGGGGGGGCTTCCCCCTCAGTTCCAACATTGAGGGGGACATATCCCCCTCATCCCCCCGGAATTTGCGCCAGTGCTTGTGATTGTATAATTAACATATGTGTCTTTGACACAAAAGATCCTGGGTTGATTCCGGACAGGAGCTCATATTGTTTGGATTCCGTATTAAGTAATAGGTCCACGTCTCATATGGTTGCAATGCAGAAAAGAGACGCTACGCATCCAATCAGCGAACTAAACCGATTTTCTTCGTAGAAACTATGTAGAGAACACAAGAGTTAGATGTTAGTGAGGATAATTAAATAAAATTTTACATTATGTTTTAATGACCTTAATTTTCCCCAACCTACTTCAACTCCTTCCAAATTAAGTGTCAGCTATATGACTGATTCCTATGTGGTCGGTGACGCGAATTGTACTCTTTACTTTTATTATGCTAATCCAGAAGTGCAAAACTTACAATTTCAGAATTTAATTATGTCATTCTTTTCTAACCTGAATAGCAAAATGATTATTTATTCTAATACACTCTGCACATCATAATATTCTTTTGAATTTGTCGATTCATGATTCGAGAAATGGATGGTGGTCTTTATATGAGTAATTATAAATCAACAAAATAATTGGAAGCATAGATGGCCTGCCAAGAATTAGTAAATGTAACCACTTTTCGTTATCTTTCCAATTCATTTTTTGAGGATCGGCACTATCAACAATAATTCAACAATATTTATAATTCAAGAGATGGTGTGGCAGGCCAGTATCCATCGGGGACTAGGGCGCCGGATTCCCCCTAAATTTTATAGACCCCCTAAAATTTTTACGGTAGGCTTTCAAATGAATATAATATGGTGATGAACTATAATGTGGTTAGATCGGGCCCCCCTAACTTCTACGCCCCTCTACATTTTTGGTCTGGCTACGGGCCTGTGGTAAAAGCTACACTCTTGCTCGAAAACTAATAGGTCAATAACCAGAAGTCATCTTTGCATTGTTTAAAAATAAAATCTAATATTTTTCGTTTATTATTAGAAGTATTTTGCTGAGATGTAAAATAAAGTGCTTTCAACATAGCTGAAACCAAATAATTAAAACGTGGATAGATTATTGGTTAAATGTGGTTAGATGTTCTGATTATTGGTTAAATGTGTGTATATGGACAAATTCAACATTCATCTTTGGGATTTGATGAACTGTTAATAGTATCGATTTCCAAAAATACTTGAAATGGTAGGGAAAATGTGCTGCAGTTGCTTGTAGTTCGGACTCCTGCACACTCAATTGTTATTCCGGAGTAAATCGGAAGCCCCATAAAGAAATCTATTATTAACATAATAACCCATTAAACTTCCATCAGTACAGCTGCATTAACGTATTTGTTCGATACACTGAACCAAAAAAAAAACCTATTGTGCCATTTAAAAAATAATATATATATATATATATATATATATATATATATATATATATATATATATATATATCCAGGGGCGTCATTTAGGGGGCAGGAGGGGGCAATTGCCCCCCCCCCAAGAGTTTGAGGAACACATATACTTTAATCAATTGTATACTAATATACAAGTACAGAACATGAAAGTTTTATGTCGATGGTGCTGCTGTCCCCCCCAAGCAAAGTCTGAAATGACGCCCCTGTATATATCCTTTTTTTAAAAAAAAACTCAATAAACCCGAAATATACAATAAATAGTATTTATGGCCCATGTTCAATCAGAGCACTTAGATCATACTAGCTGTATGTAATTCTGGTCTTTTTTAACCCTTTGATGCACACAAGCATCAAAAATAATCATCAAAGTCGCGCGCACAAACATAATTGGGTATGATTAGTAACCCGAAACACCGATAGAGTGTATCAGCCACAAATGGGTATGATTAATAACTAAAACACCGATAGAGTGTATCAGTAAGCACAGACTGAGGAATTGTCTCATTGCGAGACTATATCTGAAGCTATTATCTGGTTGAAGTAATTGGTCTTACGGTGAAATGATTGCGCATCAGAGTTAAGTATACACATTTACCAAATAATTTTACTTTAGTAAAATAAGATTAAACGCAAATAGGAATTGCATTATGAATACCTTAAATAATAAAATTACTTGCTTATTTCAACACTGTCTGATTTATAAGTACTAATCTGAAACTTTTCTTTTGTTCTAGGCGGAAGCCATGCACTTGCTGTCGACATGCGTTTGACGGCAACAGTGTCCAGCAACAAGGAAACGAATCTTCCGCAACGAATTGAACTCGTGAACGTCCTTCCATCTACATATGTATTTCATGTCTCTTACAAGGAATGTAACTGTTTACATTTGCCATGGAGGCTGAGTCTATAGCTCAGTCAGCCATTCCAATGGTGTCAACCACTCAACCAAACACTGAGGACGAAGACGAGGGCCTCGTGTTAATAGACAATGCCGACGAAAAACAACCACTCAACAACGCACCAGGTGACTCTAGTGCTAGTAATAGCATTACCGCAAAACAGCTTACGGTAACGGTGACTGATACGCTAGCTCCAACATCTGAGGGGATAGATACTGCTGATAAAATGTCCGTGCGATCTAGGTTATCCGCGACGTCGGGCTGTCTGGAGCCACCACCGCAAGGTGAACGCCGTGAGAGTACTCACAGTACTAAAAGTGTTAGTATTGATGTTGGAGATCATCATCCCAAATCAGCAAGAAGTGGTAGTGACGTCGGCGATATGGCTTCTACTAATAGTGACACATATGGAGCCAGTGGTAAGTAGACAGTTGTTCAACATTTTCTTTTAAATAATAATTGAAACTTATATTTTTAATTTAAAATCTACTTTTATTGATTTTAGAAATTAAGAATGTTTCACTTTCTGCCTTTGCATGAGTTCCTCAAGACAGAATTATTAACCCGTGATTTGAATAATGCAAATATCTATAAATTTACGTAAAAAAAATAAGATCTTATCAAAGAAAACACTTTATATTAGTAACGCGTATTACAGTTTTGCCAGTATTATGATTATCTTCATTAGACACTTATGAAAATGAAATCTCTACTACTATGAAAACACAATCAAATACAGATTATTGCTTTCATCAGATTTCAGTTTCACTTAAACCATCATTGTTTTCTACTTATAGCAATTTAGAATATAAACTTAAAACTATAATATTGTCAGCACTGTAAGTGGGTGACTCAATACCATATTCACAAGAAACTAAAAATTGTTCATTAGGTAGAAAATACACTTTCTTAAAGGAGATTTAAAAGCCATTTCGGATTATTAGAGGACTGAATTTATCCATATATAAACGTCTATGGGATTTAAATTGAAATTCAACTAAATTTCAACGAACTGCAGGAATAAGAGAACTGATAACAAGAAAGTTTTGTATTTACTGATGGATATTTAATGTAGAAAAACAAATCCAATTTAACTAACCCGGGATGTACTTGAACCTGAACCTACAAAGTGGGGGTGATGTATATATTTTCTGAAAGCTTGGATCAAGGTAAGATCAAAACCGATTACCAAAATTGGGGAGGTCTCATGCATTCCGCTTGGAGGCAGCACTATACTCATTTTTTTAAAAAAAATCTGTAAGCGTGTCCATAAACTCCGTTGCAACCCCGAAAAATCTGAAACGTTGAGACAGATTTGAAAACAGAAAAACATTTCTTTAATCATTTCAAAATTACAACGTATCAAAGTAAAATAAATTGTCCCAGGGTCCCAAACGGGATCCAACTCAATTTTTTTAAATGGAAAGGGGGTAAACTTCATATCGTATGAAGGTTGGTGTTAAATGAAAGAAGATAAATCAAGTCATGACTCTCAGCAATAAGCCTGTGCAAAATGGCGGTGGGTCAAAATATTAACATAAGCGTCATTGAAAAGTCGGAAGATGTCAGGTACTGGAAGATGTCGCCCTCTGTCAATGGGTTCCCTACGGTGACGAGAGATGGGACATTATGTGATTTTGTCATCTGTGTAGTCTCAAAACGGTACATTTCCGGGCATGATTTTTTTTTTATGAAAACCTGATCTACTAGGTTCCCTTTACAAACCCTCGAAGTGTGTAATAGGAATTTTGAATTACTCTGTATTACTTGACAAAAGAAGAATAATTCCTAAGGAAATGATTTACAAATGATATGAACGTTACCACAATATTTATCGCCATAACCAGTGCCGGATTTACGTATAATCTAAACAAGTTATAGCTTAGGGCCCCTCTCTCTTGGGCCCCAAAAATTTAAAGAAAAAACATTGTAATATAATTTCCAAATAACAAGAAAAAGTAAATACGATAAAACGCACATACAACAATGATATTTTGTATTTTTATGTATCAGGCTTTTATGAAACAAGTAACAGACCTGTATTTCTCAGCCCTATTTGTAGTGAGTCTCCTGTTATTCAGCTCCTCTTATAAAGGAGACCTCATTTCCCAGCCCTGCTTGTAATTGGCCCTTGTTTCCATTTAGATATCCATTAGGTCCATAAATTAGCATATAGCATATATTCAAATCTAAAAACGGTGACATTTCATCGCTGAAAATGAAAACTTGACTTATAATTGGCTCTTAAAGCTTGATGTATAAAGAGTCCCTTTCAATAGCTTAGGGTCCCATCATATCTAAATCCGGCACTGTCCATAACATAATAACTCAACACATCATAGGTGCTTACATCAACACTTAATATGTAATCGTTTAACGAATTGTAAATTTCGGTGACTTCGAATAGTGACCACCTCCGAGCATTCCGTACCCTTACATTACGGTCACTTGAGTGCCTTCTCTTTCTCAGCTAATGCACTTAAGTGTATGCAGTATTCTTAACGAAATGCCAATCCCCTAGCAGAATAAGGGTAATTTTGTTATTATTCATTCATCAGAAGATGTGTTTGGCGAGAAAGTACTATTTTGTAACCATGTTACTTATGCTTGGCTGTTTCCCCTGTGCGAAAAATATAAATTCGTCTACATTATACTTTAAAAATTCTTGTAAGGAAAAGTTCTGAACATGAACTAATGTTAAACTTGCGAAAATATAGGTTCCTCAAAATATTAAAATTTAATCAAAAGCTGAGTAAACATGAATTTCTATAATTCAGACTAGAGTTGGGGAGGGAATGAATAAAGGTTATCAGAAACACAGAGTATTCATCATATTGAAAGGATATGAGAAAGCTCTACTAAGGAATGTAAACTTATAGTAACCAGTGGTGATTTCTGACAGCTTTACCCCGGGGGAATACAATACACAATTACTTAAAACAGTGTTGCACCAATATGACTACCCCTTTTTCTCTCAAAATATGCGTTGAGAGCTTCGGTGGGGAGTCGTATAAACAAACGAAAAATATAAAATTTCCGGAAGCAAACTACGATTTCTGTATCAATCCAGATGATCGCAAACTCAAAATTTAAATTCTGACGTCATATCGCAAAATCAGTACTGATGTCGAATATCCTAATCTAAAACGCAAATTTTGCTCTGCGCTGACGCAATTTAATATGGAATAAAGCTCTCATACCCTCTTTATGAATCATATTTGGTAATTGAATTTTTGAATTGCAGTATTATTAAACAATATTTTCTATATTTATTACATTCCCGATTGCGACAAAACTTAGGTTAACTTAAAAATTTCGATTTGCACAAAACATCCTGGAACTATCTGTTTACTTAACTCGCAAATTCTGTTGAAATCTTTGTATGTAACAATAGAATGAAATTAAATCTGTGGAAAAGTTCGTTTGGGTCAAGAATAGAAACCGGGTCTTCTGTTCACTTATGCCGATGGTAAACTACCATTTTAAGCAAGTGACCGAGCAGCGATTCGAACCTAGGGTCTAATCGAAAATTCTCATTATGCATTTCTTTACATGCTTATTCCATTAGCGCGTTTCAATTACAATATTGAATTCATTTTGAGAGAGAGTTGCATTTCAAAGTAGTTATCAAGCAGTCTAGAGCTCGATGGCGACAAGGAATCTTTGCTGCAGCTTCATTCTTTCAGCGGCAGCACTTGACGGTAAAACAGTATTATTGAGCTGAGCGAGCGAAGCTCTAATACTCGGGTTAGCCGTTTGGTTGTCCGCGAACTCCTCCTAGACCGTTTGGCCGATCTCAACCAAACTTAGCACGCTGATAGAATATGTCGTGCTGAGTGACAACATAGGTCGAAATCAAAAATCCGATGTACCATCGAGGAATAATGACCGAAAAACGCTTCCTCCTAGACCGTTTGGCCGATCTCAACCAAACTTAGCACG